>NC_136797.1:37269499-37636999 GCF_951216825.1 Electrona antarctica
AGAAATCCAGCAGAGCCGAACGCCAAGTCTAATATCATATGCAAACTCATTACTCATTCTGTAATAAATATTGGTAAATCTATTCGTGAGTTGTCTGACTGAACTGGCTTTTGTGTGCAGAAACAAATGAGCATGGTTGCTATGTTCAAAATAATTTCTGACGTAATTAAATCACACCCGGGTGAACTGGATGACCGTAGCAACCGTGGTCATTTTTTCTGCACAAAAAAAGCCAGTTGTGAAATCACATCCGGGTGTGATTTCATTACGTCAGATCAGAGCTGATCAGGCTATATAATACCTTAACTTATATAATACCTCACATCGGACAAAAACTCCAGCTGAATCAACCTTACACCACTCAGTTCACACGGGTGTGATTTTTTTATTACATTTAACAGAAGGCAATTGGCACTTAACCAGATTTGGACCTTGTCCAGTGCATTTGTGAGGCACCCCTCTGAATGACCCCTGTGGGTCCCTGAACCCCACTTTGCTGTCAGTGTATGTATGTATGTATGTATGTATGTATGTATGTATGTATGTATACACTCTCAGAGATAATTACGCACTGGGGATTTTATATTGTATATATTGGGGTCCTAAAATGGTATTAAATGGGGGGTCCCTGGTGTATTTCATATGGGTCCTTGAAATTAAACCATGCTCAGAATCAGCGCTGTCTGTCTGTCTGTGTGTGTGTGTGTGTGTGTGTGTGTGTGTGTGTGTGTGTGTGTGTGTGTGTGTGTGTGTGTGTGTGTGTGTGTGTGTGTGTGTGTGTGTGCGCGCGCGCTCGCGCGCGCGCGTTGGCTCTTTAAACGGGGATGGGAGGGAGGATGGATGGGGAGAATGGGTTCAACGGGTTCACCCTAGTTATCTGTAGCAGGCGCCCTTGCCTTGCCTGGATTGGACGACTCTCTTTACACACACACACACACACACACACACGCGCGCACGCACGCACACGCACAGACAGCAGGAATGGAGGACGCAGAAGTATCAGTATGAAGACAGGGTAAACAAGAGAGAGAGAAGAAAACAGGACATTGCGCTTTTTATAATTTGCAGATGCAAAAAGACGTCCGAAAAAGCGTCGCGTCTGACCTCATAATCACCACCAGGACTGGACACGGCTGCTACCCCTCCCCCCACACACCCCCCTTTCATTTTTGGAACGCGCCGATTTCGGGTCATTCGAGGTAGAGAGCTCGTGGAGTAGACACACACCGGCCGATACCACATATTATCAGCGGTTACAGCCCTCTCTCTCTCTCTCTCTCTCTCTCTCTCTCTCTCTCTCTCTCTCTCTCTCTCTCTCTCTCTCTCTCTCTCTCTCTCTCTCTCTCTCTCTCTCTCTCTCTCTCCCTCTCTCTCTTTCTCTTCTTCGTCTTGTTCTTCCACGCACCATCTCCTCTTGCGTGGAAATTACAAAAAACGACATGCGGGGAGCGTCGGCGGTGGAATTATTATTCTTATTGACATCATGATGGCTGATGCGTGTTCCCGAGGGATGGAGCGTGGAGGAGGTGGTGGAGTAGGAGGCAGACCGGGCAGGATGCTCCAACCAGCCCCGGACGGTGCAGCGGCGCACAGGTCGGCGGTGTATCCCCAGCATTACGTCCAGACAGCGGCCACAACGCAGCTGCAGCAGCAGCAGAGTGGTGGAGGTAAGGAAGGCCTGTCACAATTCTTACATAACGCAATAATTTTAGATAAATGGATTATTATAATTTTTGTGATGCTCGTGATGATGATCAAGGTGCAAACATGTTCGAAAGAATGGTGGAGATAGCAGATCTGCAAGCTCATTTGCACTATTTTTCTTAAATGTTGAAAGCATGAGTTGTTTGACTGACATATTTGCCCTGTGTAATTTGATTTCATGAAGTAATGTAATTTTCTTATGTTCAATTCAAAAAACACTATTCAATCGTCCATGTAGGCCTATTTGTTTGGCTATTTCCATACTATAATTCTTTTTTTTTATTAAAGTATGATGTTATTGAAATATATAAAGCAAATAATATTTGTCAATAATTGTCATAGACAATTAATTTGTCCTGTGTACTTTTTGTTTAAGAAGCATAAAAGCCAAACAAATGTGATTTTTCGAGTGTTAAAAAAAACACAGTTAAATCGTTGATCGAAATGATTGCGATTTGACAACATTAACCGTCTAAGTTCAATCCCCTGACCGTGCCGTGCCAGGCCTGGCCAGTGGTGGCGCCGTAGACATCCAGGAGCTAGCCTCCAAGCGCGTGGACGTCCAGAAGAAGCGCTTCTACCTGGACGTGAAGCAGAGCGCGCGCGGACGCTTCCTGAAGATCGCCGAGGTGTGGATCGGCCGCGGGAGGCACGACAACGTCCGCAAGAGCAAGCTGACGCTGTCTATGAGCACGGCGCCCGATCTGCGCTACGCGCTGGGCGACTTCATCGATTACTACGCCCGCATTGGACTGCGCGGGGGAGGCAACGCCACGGCCACGCAGCACCGGTAAGGCCTGAACGATTATAAGTTACAGAATCGACTCCATCGTGATTATTTTTGAGATAATCGTTTATTTTGTTTTATTTCTGCATGGCTAATTGTCGGAATGGTTTCCATCCCTTTGTATGAAGTAATCGGTTGACAAATCGCAGATCTACAAGCTCACGATGTATATGGCAATGTGATGTGTTGTTGTCGCTTTGTAGATGAACAATTTTAGCTATAGCTAAAGTCTAAAAACTATTAAATAGGCCTATATGGCCTGTTTTGATCATTGGTCATTGTCAGTGATCTCCTTTACCGTAAGTTATTTGTCATGTCTGCCCTATGCAATTTGTTTAGTTTCCAAAGCTTATTTAGATGTTCCAATGTTTAGTGCCAACAACACAATCAAATCATCAATCACAATTATTTGCATGTCAACTCAAAATGTCCTGATGGTGACAGCTCCACCCACCGGCCGGACGCGTTGCAGAGCAACGGTCAGCAGACGGGGGTCCGCGGGCCCGCCCTATCCCCGCACGACGACAACAGCGACGACCCCCGGCGGCGGCGGCAGGCCGAGCGCCGTGCCGCGTCCTCGGCATCGCCCAGCGGTTCGGCGGCCTCCGAGCCGGAACAGCCGCAGGTCAGCGGCACCACGCCTCACCGTGTGCTGAAGAGTGAGCTGATCGAGCGCGACAACCGCAAGTACTACCTGGACCTCAAGGAGAACCAGCGGGGGCGCTTCCTGCGCATCCGGCAGACGGTGAGCAAGGCCCATGGGACCATCGGCTACTACGGCCAGCAGGGCATCGAGCAGACCATCGTGCTGCCGGCGCAGGGCCTCATCGAGTTCCGCGACGCGCTGTCTCAGCTCATCGACGACTATGGCGACGACGACGATGACCAGCGCGGCGTCGTCGGCATAAAGGGGGAGGACGAGCAGCAGCCGGAGCTGCCGGACGCCGCGTCCTTCCGTGTGGACAACAAGCGCTTCTACTTCGACGTGGGCTCGAACCGCTACGGCGTCTTCCTGAAGGTCAGCGAGGTGCGGCAGCCGTACCGCAACACCATCACCGTGCCGCTCAAGGCCTGGGCGCGCTTCGGCGAGAACTTCCTGCGCTACGAGGAGGAGATGCGCCGCATCTTCGCCTCCTGCCACAAGGGGGACAAGAGGACAGACGTGGCCCTGTGCGGCGGGGACAGCGAGGACCACGAGGATTGACGTAGCCGCCGGGGTTTGAGACGCGCCAAGCTAAGCGGCGGTAAGGTTGGGAGCGTGGGAGAGGGACATGTCCACTCGGTTCTGATGTGATCAATACGTTTGATTGACTGTACTGTATACGACTATTGTCAACATGCACTTTCCCACTAGAAACCTAATTCATTAATGCTGGTACATTCCACCCACAAAAATTGAATATCGTGGCAAAGTTATTTTTCCCCGTAATGTAATACAAAAAGTGAAACTTTCATATAGTATACATTCATCACAGACAACGTGAAATACTTTTATATTGATGATTGTGACAGTATCAAAATATTTGAATTTTACATGGATTATACAGATTTATAATTTAGTTTTTGTATTACATTACGAAAAAAATCAGAGATGAAACTTTTCCACAACATTCTAAAGTTTTGGAATACGCCTGAAATCTACCAATGAATTGGTGTCTACTGGTATTGATATTGCACAATGACATTATCATGCTTATTATGGGATGGTGGTATGAATATGTGTATGTTTGGGGATACGATTCCTCTTTCCAACATTTGAAAGACAAAAGATTAAAGAGGAATCCAAAGGAATCCTCAAACATGGCTGTGTGTGCGCAAGCGCGGCAAAACGGGAAGGAACGAGTATGATGATGATTTTTTATCTACAGCACATACACGTGTGTGATCATACAAATGGATACCAAGACAGTAAATCCACTCATTATTGTTACCATAAAGAAAAATACAAGCGATATTTAATATTTAAGTTATTTTACACTTAATTTGGCATTAGCCACGATTCTATTAAATATGTGAATCAAAGTAATGCTGAATTTAGACTCCGTTGTATGACGTGTGTTGCTCGTCGGAAGTATCTTCTGTAGAAGATTAGCTATTTTCGGTGTGCTACACGTCATGCGACTAACGGCTTATTTATACTTAGTTGCACACGTCGCCGATGTTGCACACTGAAAGTACCCGATCCATAAGCTCAGAAATACAAAAATCGCAGCGCAATGTGTTCCAAGCTTATGTATTTCAGTGGGCAACACAATACGCAACCAAGTCTAAATCAAGCCGTAACACTTCCTCATGAGGGGAAACTTCCTACACAAAATCAATGCTTAGTTAACGCTTAATTAATGATTAACTCTTCATCAACAAACCCACCACGTGTGGCCCTTAATTAATGATATTAATAACTTAAGTCATAACGACTTCTCCATTCATTGACAGAAATTAATGATTAATGATCATTAATTGAGTGTTAATCACGTGTATGGATTTGCCCCTTATGAGGAAGCGTTGTTAAAACCGGGCTAAATATAACTTGAAATATGTAGGCCCTAACTTGTAAATGCATCATTATAAGTAGTTATTATCTGAAAAATGAACACATGTAATGTTCAATGCCGCAGGAGAGGTATTTTAATGTGAAATGCTATCTTAAGTATGGCCTTAACAACAGCTGGTCTTAAAGGATAGACGATACCTTTACTTGAAACGCAGAGATCTCCACCGTATTGCAGCTATTTCTAAAAATGTCCCTATAAAGACTGAGACAGACAGTGGCTGCGCTGATACCTCCATGACGAATGGGATTCCATTTGTCTCCAATGCACTCTTTACCGCGTGGTATAGTCCCTGTTTTGATAGCATAGTACTTCACTTTATTCTACTTAATTCGTTCTTATTAGCATCTTTTTTTAAATCGTGTGGTGCTATAGGACAATGTCTGTGTTTAAAAAAGAAAAGAAAAGAAAAGAGAAACGTTTGCAAATTAGCTGAAGTTCTTTAAAAGCCATATCATTTTGCATCTGGTCACCGATCCCTTTGTTGCATTTGACAATGGCAGGTGGCATTGTAACTCGCAGGTACAGTAGGTCAGCGGAACACAGATTTCTGCGAGACGTGCATCCAAAGGCTACAGTTTTACAAAAGTAAGTCATCAGTATAGCCTCAGCAACTGAAGTACAGGCCGATCACATTGGACACTGTTTGCAGGCCGCCGTGCGCAACACCTTTTCTCATGCAGTCAAATAGGCCAGTCAATCTAAGATTTGACCCAAAATAAATTGCAATAGTAATCGTTCAAGGTTTTTTATGATCCTTATAGGGTCATCCAAATAACTTACTGTATATAAGGCAACCATTTCAAATTTGAATTATCCTTTAAGTAGCATGTGACATGTCAAACTAGGGGTTATTCATGATTCTGAATCCATTCCAAGCATTAGTTGTGCACGAAAAACACTCCTTGGGCTAGAAACGGCCATAGCCGTTTTCACAAATGTGATGAGGTCATCACATTTGGGCACAATTGGGCAAGTGGCTATGGCCGGTTTTAGCCCAAGGAGTGTTTTTTCGTGCAAAACTAATGCTTGGAATGGATTCAGAATCATGAATAACCCCTAGTTTGACATGTCACATGCTACTTAAAGCATAATTCAAATGTGACATTTTTGCCTTTTTCAATGGTACTCAAAGTTCAACCCCTGAATTTACCATGATCCAAAATGTATATAATAATCAATTTAAAATGTTATTTGAATGACCCTAAGGATCATAAAAAAAAAACCTTGAACGATTACTATTGCAATTTATTTTGGGTCATGCCCCTTTTTAGCATAGATTGACTGGCCTAAAAGCACTGAAAGCAGAGAAGCTTGCAGATTCTTTCTGTTTTGAAGTTGCCAGACACTCACGTTCAGGTCCCTCTCTGATCACACAGGACATGAGCTGTCTTTTTTTTTAGAACAATCTCTTTATCTTTTCACTGCCTCTTAATTCATCCAATTGGCAGTGGTGGAAAAAGTACTCACTTTTTTTTTTACTTAAGTAAAAGTATCAATACTGCAATACTGACTAAAAGTCCAGAATTCAAAATGTACTTGAAGTAAAAGTAAAAGTACAAAAGTATTGGTATTAAAATGTACTTAAAGTAGAAAGTACTCAATATTATTATCATTTTAAGTTTTAAAATGTATACAAATATTTTGAAATTGCAGATCTACAAGCTCACAATGCATTGTGAGCTTGTAGATCGGCTATTTTCAAATGGCCGAAATGTATGGCTGAAGTGGGTAATGTATGTCTTGTAATAAAGTAACTAGTAACTAAAGAAAAAAATGCAGTGCATTAAAAGTACAGTATTTTCCTCTGAGATGTAGTAGGCCTACAGTAGTATTGGAGTATTGGAAATTACAAATACCTCAAAATTGTACTTTCCACCACTACTTTCCACCACTGCCAATTGGACAGAGAGGGGAAAACAGCTATAATCTGCAGTGCTTTTACTGCTTTGAGTGCATAAAATATAAGGCGACCTGTGATACAAGAGCAGCAAACAAAATGCTTTCATTCACATTGATATCTGTTACAAAAAGTTGCCCACAGAGGCTAAAACAGGGTCTAGTGCGAGCAGGCCTTTAGACCTATTTCACTGCAGCCCTTTTGACATGGAATAGTCTGTAGGGTAGGTTAGGGCAGGGGTTCTCAACCCGTGGGTCGCGACCCCTCGGGGGGTCGCCAAATCATTTTAGGGGGTCCCCAAATTATTTTCACGATTTTTCAAAAATAGCAGACCTACAAGCTCGTAGCGCGCCACTCGGTGGCGTGCTATGAGCTTGTAGATCTGCTATTTTTCAATAGCTAAATTATAACAATGCTTAAAACACCAAAAGGGGTTCCCGCCCAAAATGGTTTAAGGTTATTGTAGCAGTCAATTTATATTGGGGGTCGGGGCGGGGCGGGGGTCCCAAGACATTGCCAAAGCATTTCCGGGGGTCCCCGGCCAAAAACGTTGAGAACCCCTGGGTTAGGGTGTTACCAATGCTACTAATCCAAACCATTCTCACACCCGTTGTGTCAAACGGGTGACACAACCCCCCCCCCCCACCCCAAGTCAGCATGCAACTTTGCGGGAACCCCCGACATGTCCAAAACGTTTGACTCATGGTCAATTCCGTCCAAGCCATCACCCGTTTGCCATCTTTTATTTATTCTTTCTACATTTTTATCCCACGATTTTTTTGTAACCCATTTTTTTCACCCAGTATGAATTGTCTAATGTAATCCTGGGTGCTACACTACCTCTGCCAACCTGGGGAGAGCTACGGACTGACCTCACCGCTTCCTTCCATGCATGAGGAGTCCAAGCCGCTTCTTTTCACCTGACAGGGGGGAGTTTCCCCGGTTGAACGTAGCACATGGAAGGAACACGTTATTCCAACCAGTTCCTTTCCCCTCCATCAGGTGCCCAAGCTGGCAAGAGGGAGGCACCTGTTTGCCATCTTGATTGTGAGAATGCGCTGTGCGTATAGTGTATTCTGAGGCGAACCAGCAGACCTATAAGCTAGCTTGTAGATCTTCTATTTTTTGACAAAGTCATTTAGGCATTTTCACCAAGGCATTTTCCTAGGATGGATAAATATGTACAATCAATTTGCAGTGGATATAATGATGATACAACGTATAATGTGTCAGTACAGTAACACACAGCATGTCACCACCAACTCTTTCATAACAAAATGGCTGCCGTGACAAAGGTCAATTGTAGGCGTTATCGCCTGTGTTGCTCCGAAGGCCTCTGTCATCACAGGAACAGATGAAGGGTATTAAATGTTATAGGTTGAAAAGGGCTCAACATCGTGCTTAAAACAGGGCTTTTAAAATAGTTCCTCGTGCTATTTACCAATGTGCTGTATTTGTTGGACATACCATGTGTTTCCCTTTTTAATCATTTTTTTTCTTCTTTTCATCGACGGGCGCTATAAACGTAATGTTGTCGAAGTCTTAAATCCACTTAAACCCTTTGTACTTCCTTGTATGTCCGATTGCGGAAATTACCAACCAACAAGATCACAACCCATCGCAACGCTCGTAGAGCTGCGATTTCAGGGCAACAGTTTGCTCCTTTTCGCTAAATGTGGCTAATGACTATTAATGACTATTAATACAGTAGGGATGCTACAGAGTTCTAGTGTTTAATGTCCAATTGATGAACAATAGCATCTGTGTACTAGGGTGAACAGTCGGCAAATATAGCCAATCTACAAGTTTACAACATGCAACGCGTGTTGAGTTTGTAGACTTTATTGTTTGGGCAAAGAGATTTGTTGTAGAGCTAAAAACGCAAGGGGAACCGTAGTGCGGATGCCCGGGGGACCAACGCACTGCATATAGGGTTAACAACGTATATAGGGTTTAAGTGGTTAATGTAATAACTGACACACACCACCCATACACGCACGCACGCACGCACGCACACACACACACGCGCGGGCGTGCGCACGCGCACACGCACACGCTCAAGCACACAAACACACACACACACACCAAATGACTGCTGCGCAGATTTCTCAAAGACAAATGTCCTTGTCAGGACGGAGCTATTGTATAATATAATATCAAGGGTATAGGTTGATGGTTGGGGGGAGACAAAAACAATGTTAGTTTACAAATAGTTCTAGAGTTGACTGTCCAGTTTCTCGTTGTCTCCAGAAAACAGATGCATGGTTGAGCTTAAGGATTAGTGGGTGTGTAACAATGTATACATTGTGGTTACCAGTATGTTCTTTGGAATGGACGTGAATTATAGAGAATCATTTCATTTCCAATTCCAACAAAAACAATCAGTATTTCAACAATAAGTCAAAATAGTGTTTGTTTTGCCATTTATAGTGATCATTATGTTTTATCTGAACAGACCCTGATAAAAAATGTTAGATTTGTTTGTCTATTTGCATATCAGAGTTTAAGCTCTGTTGCACAGCAACAGTTGGAGTGTTGCCGTTCCATTTGGTTCCATTTATACACTCAAATTAAATAGATGATACTGTGTATACAGTGTTTACTGTGTAGGGCCATTGAATTTGGCTTTAGATACAGGCCTTAATGACAAATTAACCTTGGAATTTAACTTGAACTCTTGCCTCAACTATTATATGGACAAACATTCGTCCGAATATTAAGAGTATTACACAGAGATACATACAGCGGTATCCTGCAAAAGAAAAAGAAAATAAATACTCTTCCCTCCCAAACAAGCACTTTAAAAACATAAACTGCTGCTTCTGATGTTGAAGGACCACTGAGGGTTAAATTATACCTCGTCACAAAATACATATTTTTTTGACAAAAAAACAAAAACAAAACGTGTCGACTCGACACGTGATGAAGTGAAAATTAGCCTTAAGACCCATTCTGTTTTGTTTATGATGACAATCAAATGAAGATTCTAGCCATGAAATGAAACCTCCCAATAGGGCATCCAATTCACTTTATTAAAATATTCCAAGGTAGAGATGGTTTAGAACTTGGTTCAGAAGGTAGAGGTGATTCACCAACTTGAGTTAAGATGGTAAAGGCGATTCAGAACTTGGATAAGAAGGTATAGATAGATGTTCTATGGCTGTTCAAGCTAGGTGTTGTTGCACATGTATTTACCACTGTGATTCCTTTGAGATACTGCTACTACAAAGCATATCCTCTTCAATTATAGGAGTAGTCTGGAAATGAGTTTTGAGCGAAGTTCCCGTTTAAAGGAATAGTTCTGTTTTTATATTTGGATTTGATGTCACACATCCCAAGGTTCTAGTCAGACCACCTTTAGTGGTTACTCAAACTGGAGATCAGCTTGGCAAAGAGAAATAAACAGAACTATCCCTTTAAGTAGCGGGTAATGTGCATTTTCATTCCTGCTGACTAGAGCTGTCACATAAGACTCCTAAATACACAGTAAAGTTCTCAGTGTTAATTTAACCCTGAGTGTACAAAACGTTACACTTTTACACTCAGTGTTACACATTTATAAATTAACACTCGTCTTACTGTGCAACATGCAAAGTGCTTATAGAAGTGGACCATGTCATTTTACCCTTGAGCACAAATAATAATACAATAAAATAGTTTAGAATTAAAGGGACACTTCACCCTTTTTGCAAAAAATACATGTTAATGACGTTTAGAAGATTTAGAACACTTTCCTGGAGATCTTTATGTGTGTAATATGTGGTTTTAGATATTTTAGATTTTAGCAGTCAGCCCAGTGTCTCTGATGTCATCGACACTGGGCTCACTTCCTTCCTGGACTACAATTCCCATAATGCTTTGGTGCACTGCTCCTCCTTGTGGATAGGGGGAGGGCTGCCTTACTAAGACAACATGTAGTCCAGGAAGTACAGTAAGTGAGCCCAGTGTCGATGAAATCAGAGACACTGGGCTCACTGCTAAAATCTAAAATATCTAAAACCACATATTACAAGACCCCCAGGAAAGTGTTCTAAATCTTCTAAACGTCATTAACATATATGTTTTTGCAAAAAGGGTGAAGTTTCCCTTTAAGGAAAGGCGTACCACCAAACGATGACACGCCATTCTTAAAATGATCAAAGCACTTTAGAATTATGTGCACATGAGTTGTTAAACTCCCCCACCCCCTTATTCTTCCCTATATGTATGAGTGAATAAGCGAAGAATTATAATAGCGTCGATTTTTAGAGAAGTGTATAATGGTGAAAGTTGTGTAGAGTTGCTATGGTATTAGTTAATATGTATTGATTGGAGTGCCAGCATGATTGCTTCCAAAAAAAGTAGTGACATTAGTTCCTTAACGATATCGTAAAAATGTGGCTTTAGATATATATTTATTAGTGATACTTTACAGCCCCACCCCCAAATCCCAGACTATAAAATAATCACGATATATAACATATTTAGCATTTTATAAAGAGGTGGATCGGTCCTGTACAAAGTGAGAATGGTCAACAGAGGGCGCTAAATTGATAGTTTATTAACAGCTTGAATGAATGGGTTACGGACTGTTATTGCTTAGATCTAACATTTCCACCTGTAAGCCTTAAAAGAAAATCGTAGAATTTTTAAATTTTCTTGCAAATTCAAAAATGTATTTTTATTTCCTTTGTTTAGATGAAACAAGTTGCAAAACACAAGGTTTAGTGTCAAACTGTCCCCAGGAAAAACAAAAAACAAAAAACGTAATGGAGATTTGAGGAAAGATTTCCATGAGCCTTTTTCTACTACATGGAATGGTTTAAGCATGCGTTAATATTTCAAACACAGTAAAAATCCTCAGTGTTGATTTATCCTTTAATGTAACCAAATGGACCCTTATTACAGGTCCCTTACATTTGTACGCACTTGCGTAGTCACGTCAACCCTCTGGATTTTACAGTGAAAGCATTTGGAACGAGCGGTAATATCAGTAACTGCTAACGTATAGTACAATAAAAATAGAAGTGAGTTTCGCTGCATCTATAGTCGTGTAGGTACGGTATAGTCATAATAATAACAATTATGAACATATAAACATTATGGATATTACAACAAAAGCTTTATTGTTACTTTTCCTTTGCCTCGTTGTTTTACATGGAAACTGTTCGATTGTGTGACTTGATAAAAAAAGTTTTTAAATAGCAGAAAAACGAACAATACGGAACATGTTTTAAGTGTAGATATAGGTGTGTAACGTAAACACGTGGTGTGTTTTCCTGTAGTCTTTAATAGAATATTACGAGACTCCCAAATGACGAAGCAATGCTTTGGTGTCCTATAGCACTTTCTTTATTCTTGTGTGTTTACTACTGTATCAGTTCATGTTCTACATGTATTGTACTTATACTCGGTATTCATGAATTGCCTTGTTAATGTTTGTAAAAGTTATACGACGGCATACAAGTTACACGACACCTATCGAGAAAAGAAAACGTTTTTTATCTGGAGTCCATGCATGCCGACAGTTTAGAGAGGGGCGGGATCCCGATATTATCGAAATGTCAACAAAAAATGGTGCTATTATTATAACATTATGAAGGTGCTTATAGTTATGGACCCGAGCTCAATGCATGCTGGGGGAGATTAAAACAGTAGAAATAAAATGATATATATA
The DNA here is from genome assembly GCF_951216825.1 of Electrona antarctica. Taxonomy (NCBI): domain Eukaryota; kingdom Metazoa; phylum Chordata; class Actinopteri; order Myctophiformes; family Myctophidae; genus Electrona; species Electrona antarctica. The sequence goes on from NC_136797.1 coordinate 37,282,099, forward strand.
TATATATATATATATTACAAAAAATGAAATAAACTTCATTGATGTCTTGCTGAAATTGTGGTCATACATGGGGGTTATTTTCCAGACATAAATGGTTAACACGTAAACCAGTGGTGGACAAAAGTACACAACCCTAGTACTTAAGTATTCAAAAAGACATGCTCGAAAATACTAATACTTTCCTTTAAATCAATGCATTGCTTTATTGCAATTTTGCTATCCCCCCCCCCCCCCCCCCCCAAAAAAAAGGTTTCAAAGGTAGTGAAATTAGCAGATCTGTAAGCTCACAACGTGTCCCATCTCGCCGTATCATGAGGTTATAGATCGGCTATTTTTCACTATTTTCAAAATAGCGTTTTAATTCGTAATGTAACGTGACTGTCCACCACTGGTAACGTGTAACTGTTAAAAAAAAGGAGGGGGAAAAAAGGAAAAAATAAACTAGAAAAGAAATAGTGTCATTCCATTCAGTGTTCAGTGTGGTTTGCACTGTCTAGTGGAAAGCTTTGGAACTGCAACACATGGAATGGTTGCATGTTCATTATGAGAATGAAAAATGGTTCTCTATAGGCAAGCCCACGCGGAAATTAGAAAGCAATTAAGCCAATAGGCTCTATGCACATACGCCATTTTGGAAATAACTCTTCCTACTTCCGGGCCTCTTCCAACCTCCTTCAGAGGTGTTACCGATGATATTATGTTCCATTTAGTGTACAGCGGTTCTGAAACGTTTTAATTTCAAGAACCCCCATGACGCTGAGAATGTACACACACGTACAGGGCCATTTGGAACCCTATCAAGGACACTTTGAGTGTCCTTGAATAGTGGCAGCCTGCCTGAATGGAACAGAGCCTTCATTAGTATCATCGGTAACATGGAAACACGGAACATCGGAAATAGGCCCGGAAGTAGGAAGAGCTATTTCCAAAATGGCGTATGCACATAGAGCCTAAAAGCACATTTATACTTCTTATGACGCTGTTGTGCGCAAAAAAAAGAGCCGATATACAAACTTACAATGTGTTACGTGATGATGCAGTGAAGGCTTGTAGATCGGCTATTTTTTGGCGCGACTTGAGTGAGTTTTTTCTGTGTCGTTTGACCGAAGTATAGATTAGCCGAAGTTAGCGAATATCAAGGCCTAATTAATCCAGTTCTATTTAAAATTAACGATGCCTATTATGTGATAGGACATTTGTGAAAAGATATATTGACAATCTAAAGATTATTGGAATCTGATTTACACCATTATTATGTGTTATATTTTCATGTAGCAAAGATAAGGGATGTGAAATGTATTATTTCGGAAGGTTTCTGTTTTTATTTCTCTAAAAGCGTTGAAGTGATTGTCGTAGAAACAGGTGTAATGCCATTTAGGGGTATAAAACTTGTCAAAACGCTGGGGGAAAAACATGAATGTTTATCAGTTGTGTTAATTATTGTTCAGTTTTTAGTTTTTTTTACTTTGTTTTTGTTTTGTTAATTAAAAAGTTTGACAAGATTTGCAGTTGTTTCTGTTTGTATAGAGCAGGCTATTCAAAAGTGTGACTGTCTAGTATCTACAGTCTGTGGGCAGTATTATGCGTGTCTTAAGTACCAGGTCTTATTACTTAACTTAAGACCTGGAGGCGTGATCAATGCCATTTGGCTATTCTGAGTGGCCAAACAGCATTGACCACACCTCCAGGTCTTAAGTTAAGTCATAAGACCTGGTACTTAAGACACGCATAATACTGCCCTGTATGTCTGGATCTTGTATTGCTGTCATTTTCTGCCATTCTGTCGCCTCTTGTTTCCCTTATGTCTGTGAGCACTGAGGGTTCTGGTGGTGTTACATTGACCCAGTGTTTATTTGGTTGACTAAGACTATGACTAAAAGTCTAGTGACTCTAGTCTTAGTCGACTAAATATCAAAATATTTTAGTCGACTAAGACTAGATTCACTAGACTAAAATGAATGGTGTGTTATTCGAAAGACTTAGGCCGTTTCAGATGGGGAACGAGGGACGCAGGAGTTCTTGCCTGGATCAGTCTGCGAGACACGTAGTGTGAAAAAAAAGCTCACCACAGTGGGTATACGGAAAGGACTAATATGAACATATATGTTCATATATGGCAGATATATGGAACATGCAACATATGTCATATTCAGGTTCATATACAGTATGTGCAAATATGTAGATAAGTAGTACATGCAACATATATGGCTCTTATATAGTGTCATATATATGCCACATTCAGGCTAGGCTATATGTTCATATACTGTATGTAGATAAATATGACATTATTATAGGCAGAAACCTTTGTAATGTTCCATTTTTTGGAAAATTTCAGAACTAGCAGATAGCGAGTAGACAAAAATGGTACCATGTTACGAGCATTAGTGAGGACCAATTATATGAAGATAATAGCTAGGTCGATAATGGCTGAAGTCATCCTTAAAGTTATTTCGGATGCTTTTCTTACATGAAGTTTATCCAGCCCAATACAAAACTGGGTCAGTGTTTTACACAATATAATGATCACTACCAGAATGAGACAGTTAATTATGGAGATGAAAGATAATTATGGAACTCAGAGATACTGTAGTCAGTGTTGATTTTGTCGACTAAAACTACCATGTCGAAACATTTTCATTGACTATCTTTTTTAATTGACGAAAACTAAATAAGCTATGACGACTAAAACTAAGACTACATATACTGACAATTTTGTCAACAAAAATAACCTAGACTAAAATGTTAGGGAAGAGATCCAGTAGACGTAAAAGAAAAGTAATTTTGTTTGGCTGAGCTCGGGTGGTGCACTCCGATAATAGCAAATCTACAAGCTCACAACTTTGTGACCTTAGATCAGCTAATCTCAGCATGCAACCAAGTCGCCAAAATACATTTGACAAAATCAACTGATGTATTCTACTAAAATCTTTTATTTAGCCATCTAAAACTAGACTCAAAGTAAAACATTTCAAGTCACTAAAATATTTGCTAATAATTTGCTGTCAAAATCAATCAGATTGTAGTTATAACGGATATCAGAGAAGCTTGCGAGCCTTGAGAAACATTGTAAAGCCTTTATTTCATGTTAAACATGGCGGATGTTAAACATTTTGCGTGGGGGAAAAGGGCACTTAATTTCTGATGGCAATGTGGCATACAGTAAAAGGTTCCCCCGTCCTAAACGTAAGGTAGTGTTGTGTGAATAGATTGCATGACAGCACAATGAATATCTCCAGCAATCTGGTTTCATGAAAACGATTTAGAAACAATACATTATCACATTACCAGAACTCAACCTCTATTGCAGTGGTTCTCAAACGATGTGTCGGGACCAAATGGTTTTGGGGTAGGTCCCCAGATTATTTGCTCAATGTGCAACGTTTTTCTCACTCAACTCAACAGCAAAGAAACCAACATACAGTATGTTGGTTTGTATATAGTGTATACTATATACAGGCTATCTGCACATTTCTAAAGTGACAATTTAAGGACTTTTAAGCCCTTTTTAATACCTCAAAAATGAAATAAAGACCATTACTGGGTCAAAAGTAACAATACACAAACTATTAAAAAAAAGAAATGGTGAAACGTTATGAAAATAGCCGATCTACAAGCTCACATGGGCATGTGCAGAGGAGAGTTGAGGAGGATGCTGAAGATGGAGCTGACAGGTGAGAGAAGAGGAAGACCAAACAGGTTTATGGACGGTGAGTTATAGGAATGATCGATAAAAATCGATAAAAATCCAAACTGGTGACAATTTAAAACGTGACACAAACAGCAGAGGGCACGCAAAAAAGAAGAAAATACAGGATATTTGTAAGAGAATTGATTAAAAAAAGTTAGTAATTTGCTTGCTACTGTATTGAAAAGATAGAAAATTAAAAGAGAAAGAAAATAGTTGATTTGTGTAAGAGAAAAAAAATAAAAAATAAAAATATATATTAGTCATATATTTGTCCGGAAAATGAATGTTTAAACAAATCGTGATTGGAATCGTATCGCAAGTTGACTGAATGGTTACATGCCTAGTGAGAGGACGTGCAGGTGGCTGGCGTGACAGAGGAAGACGCAGAAAACAGAGGCAGATAGAAACACATGATCCTATGAGAGAAGAACCCCAGTTGAAATGTGATTATTTTGGGGGGGTTGTGGCCTGAAAAGTTTGAGAACCACTGGTCTAAGTCCAATATTGCACAATTATTTACAATGTGAATTACATCCATGCTCAAATACAGGTTCAGAAACTTTCAAAAATAATAATAATAAAAAAAGAAACACAAAGACTTGGGATTTGTTCATGTCATGAAAATATACCGTTTCCTATGTGATAATATGCTCATAGATAAAATGTCAGTAACAGAATGATACAAGCCATATACAGTAATGTGTTTGCATTTTACATTGTCATGTAACATTACATAGGCCCCATAAATGCAGTCTTATTGAAGAACCCTTACAAAAAACAAAAAAACTTAAAAGCTGTATAGTTTGTTGCTTGGGGTCCCCCAGGGGTCAGAAGTAAACCCCCTCCTTTTCTCCCTCTGTAGTATAGATGAGATGTGGTATAGACTATAGAGTCTATACCAAATCTCAAGTTCACAATGCATCACAACCACTTAGGGCCGATTCATACTCCTATCTTAGAGCCGAATAAAAGTCGGTTCGGCTCTGTAGAGCCTACAATGTGACCTCATTTGAGGTTCGGGGGGGCGGGTACCGTCCTAAAGTCGGCTCTTCGGTGCTACTGAAAATTTCTGACGAGCCGAAATCATTTCGGCACTACAGCGCCGAAACAGCGGTAAAATAGCGGCCCTTATACTTCACTGCCTGGAGCCCCACAGAGGGCTATACTAAGCCCAGACCATTTTTCCCTCTATGCCAAATCTCTTCGGTAAAAAATAGCAGATCCACAAGCTCTTAGAACTTGCATCTTGATCTGCTATTTTTTTTGCAGAATTTTTGCCCCATGAATAAGGTCACGATAGGTTTCAAGTGGTTAAAATCTCCATTTGCCATCCGTCTATCACAAACCTCACACTCGTCTCGGACACACGTCCAAGATAACAGCCTTCACAAGTGGACAATTCTTTACAAACAGAAACAAAAAGTCACGCAAGCAGCAATTACACATAACAGATATACGTAACATAATAGCCAAGCTTCCTCCTGTCCGACGTCCAAACTAGTTCGGAAAGGGTACGTTATTATAACTCCAAAATGATGTCAATGAGAAGTTGTGACGAGCGGTATCTGAACTGTCAGAAGTCACCTCAGCACGCCCAGATGTCTTTACTGTCCCAATAGGCTACGTGCATAGCAGCCATGTTGGAAAGAAACTTCCTTCACAGGTGTTAACAGTTATACTAATTAAGATGTGTTCCATTTAGTGTAGCACGGTGGAACCAAATGTATGTACCCTTACGGGTCTACAGTATTTGGTTCCATGTGTACACTCTCAGGAGTTTGTTTATCGTTTGTTTAATTCATGGGTTTAATTCAAGGCCCATTATTCATTTGGCATTTGAGCCACGGATCACCATTTGATGACATTTAGCTCATCTCAGACCCCAAACTAAAGAATATGTTGTTGTCGTTGGATGATGATTTTGTCCACAATTCCATGCTGTAATGATGTTGGTACATTAGGAGACATAACAGGCAAACATTGATCAAAAATAAATAACAATTCTTCTACATTCTCTAATTTCTTTACTAATTGCATTACTTAATTTACTTCTTGTAAATTAAGTAATGTAGATGTTTGACAATAATGTAACTCTTGAGTGTAAAATGAAACCGAATGGACCCAAAAGGTTTCACCATAATTTTGGTTTCATTTTACTCTCAAGAGTTAAAGATCTAATAAGGGTCCATTTTGTTCTCAACTCTGTCATTTAGCTGGGGACCACCTGGAACCGCCTCAAGGACCACCCGCAGCACGGAGTTGTTGTAACCCGGTGACCTGCCATGCATGTCAGGAGCCACGGGTGATTTTTAACCCGCAGCACAGGTGAGTCTTAACCGGCCACGCAGGTCTGACTAACGGGATGTCTGACTTATGGGCAGTCCCCGCCCCACTCCCTTAGCGGCAGCCGTTCTTCCTGCGGTCCACACAGAAATAAATTACATTACGTAATATCAATATGTTTTACATGACAGTATAAGAAATTAAGAAGTTAAAAACTTAAAATAATAAGAGTTACAGACCCGCAAGCGGCCATTTAAGACCCCTCAAGGAACCATGTAGTGTTTCCAGTGAGCCAACATGCACAATAGCAACACCAGAATTGACCAGAGCCTTCATTAGCATCGGTAACACCCATGAAGGAAGTAAGGTTGAGGCCAAATTGCTAGCCAATGTCTGCTGTGCATAGTCTATAGAGCGCCGAAGTCCTGACGTCACTCGCTCATCCCGATTCATGGACGTTTTTCTCTATGGAGAATAACATGGGGTCATCTTAAAATAGTCTCATATAAGAACTAGTGTGGTCCAAAAATAAAGGAACCGTCTCTGCGATATTGTCGGGGAGGTGTCTCTGTATCGTTTATGACAGTCAGTCATATTTGACTGACTGTCAGTTGATTCTTCATATGCATACGAGTGAAACGGCCGGGATGATTTATTTATTTTTCAAACGCAGTTCTTATATGAGGGGATGGGGATTACAATGAAAAAAGTACATGCATCTGTAGCACCCTCTACCGATATTGACGTCAGACTTCGGTGCTCTATAGTAGCATCATGAACCCGCCATTCATATGATTCAAACAAAATCATGTCTTGAAATAATTCAATATTTCGCTTCCCAACTGATCTTAGCATTGGTAAATGTACTTTAAAAAAACAAAACAATAATCCAGCCTGATGCATTTGATCTGGAAAAACCAAAAACCAAACGCAGTGGCAGTGAAATGTTGTTGGCAAGAAGTGCTGCTTCTAGATCTATATTGGATTACATTCGAGTGCAATATAATATACATAAACGTACTGAGAATGACCATGACAAACAATGTTTTTGCTATTACTGTAATGTCCACACATATATATATACATATATATACATATATATACATATACATATACATATACATATATATACATACATACATACATATACATACACATACATATATATATATATATATATATATATAATTTTTTTATCCAAATAGTAGCCCAGCAGCAAATTGCGACCCGGGAACCTAATAGCCGCTGAGGGTTTGACCCCATTTAGCGTATTAAACGCAGGTCCGAGTAAACGCTGGGGCGATTATTAGCATTTTCTTAAGCCTAATTTATTCTTTGTTGCATGACGGTGCCACGCGCTGAAAATAGCATATCCATAGGCGGAGTTCATGGGGGACTGTTGGGGGACTGTTGTGTCTTTTCTATTCCCTTTGTGTGTGTCAGTATTAATAAGACGTGCAGAAGTTGGACTGTGTTAAACTTTTGTTTTGTCCCCGCTCCCCCCCCAGGGCCCCCCCCCGCTCCCCCCCAGGGCCCCCCCCCCGCTCCCCCCCAGGGCCCCCCCCCCCGCTTCCCCCCCAGGGCAAATGTGAAACTCCACCTATGAGCAACACTTTTATTTTGTGATGCTTTATTGAAAAAAGGTGCTATAGCTTAGATTTATTTTTAGTACGGTATTAGACATTATTGTTGCACTAATACATGTTGATCTATGCCTATGTTTACCGTATGCGGTACTTTTTGCACTAAAACCTAAATAAGGTCTGGTGCAGGTCGAAAAGCCTGCAGCAAATAACTGCCTGGTTCTTTTAAATGTCTGTGGTCCCAACCAAGTCTGATTTTTGAAATAAACGCCCCTGCTACTATTTGGGCAAATATGGTATATGACTCGGGTGACATATTCAGAGTATAATGTAATATCAAAGCATTTTACACATTTAACACCCAGTTCAGTCCTGTCAGACGGTACAAAAACAGACCCTCGGGGGTCTAATTCTGCACTTCGGACTTTAGTTTTCTGCAAAAACACTGATGAAAATGTCTACAAGGTGGTTCCGTCACCATTTTTTCCGAAACTCTGAAATAAACCGTTTTCGAGGCACAGACCATTTAACAAGCAAAACGTGACGTCTTTATATACGTCGCTGTGCCGTGGCGCCTTGGAACCGGAACAGCCGACCTATAACACGGCGCTGAAAGGCGCGTTGTGAGCTTACAGATCGGTTCATTCCGGTGCATGGCACTGGCGCGACAACAACCGATCACGAACAGAGCTTGGTTCCGTCACTGCGGCCGGTAACCGCCCAGCTGCGGCGTGTAACTGGAGGCCGCCTGCCGCGTCTCCGCCAACTCCCCGGCCACGCCCTCTGTGGGCGTGGCCTGCGGCGACGCCTCCTCCAGCGGGCAGAACTTGAGCAATAGCGACCCACCTTGCTCCTCCTCCTCCTCCTCCCCCCCCCCATGCGCGCCGTCAGTGCCGCGCAGCAGGAAACACGGGTTGCGCGGCGGCGGGAACCGCTGCGTCTGTCCGCCGGAAGCGGCCTCCGGCGTGTCAGGGTTCTCCTCCGAGTCCAGCAGGGGCTGCGTGGACTCGGAGCGCGCAAAGGCGGCGCCGGGGTGCTGGCCCTTGTAGCCGTTGCAGCTAGCGTTGGTGGTGGCGGACGAGGCGGCGACCACAGATGAGTACTGCACTGTGCTCGCTGTGGTCTCTGCCGACTCGCCGACGCCCTCGTCGCTGTCCGACACGCTCTGGCGCGGCGAGGACGTGCAGGAGGAGTCGCCTCCGATGCCGCTGCTGTGCTCCTCCGACAGGTACTTGTCCTTCTTCAGCGGCAGGCAGTTCTTGTCGTCGTCGAAGAACGGTGAATGGCCGTCACCGCACATGTCCACCTTGACCACGCTGACGTCTGTCAGGGCGTCCTCGTTGGGCGTGTCGGCCTGCAGGGTTTGGGGAGGGTCAGCGGTCAAATTAATGACTGGGTTTCAAAAGAACTGCCATGTCGGACAACTGTTCGGAGGACGGGCCGGTTCTGGAGAACCGCCGATCCGATCGACTTCACACTCGATACTGTACTTCCTCATAATATTTGTGATTTTAGATGTAGTCTTATAATCAATTCAATAACTACAATTTCAATGTACACTAACCATTAACCACTTAGCATAAGTGATATTGTATGGTTGAAACAATGTTCTAAGTACAAGCTCTATATTGTGATCATTGCTGTAGTGTTCAGTAACAGGGGTCTCTCCAGCTCTTTACTATAAACAGCATTTTCAGGTGGGTTGCCAATTTCATCAAATCAGGAGGTTTATCAGCTTCCATTGTATTCACTGTATTGCGTTACCATTCCATTTTTGTTTGTTTTTTCACTTCCAATTTCACTTTCGTTTATCTTCTATCCTGCCACGAGTTCTCACTTCTATCTCAGGGAGACCCCTGTTACTGAACAAATACTCTATTTCCAATATCAAATACTGAATCTCCAATCTGAATTTTGGAAAAAGTTTACAAAAAACAAATGTTGGTAGGCCATCAGGCTATGGTAAAAGTGGTTAATATAAATGTAGTGAAGCTAAATAAAATCTCACAACTGAAAAATTGTGACCTACACCAACAGTAATGTGTGATTTGTGAAACACTTGCGGTTTCCTAAACAATGAGCACAATATGCAACAACATGGTGATTTAGTAACATACTGCCTGATTGAGGCTTAAACATTTGCTTTTGTGAAATATCTCAGACCATTAGGATTTTATGGAAGATGCTTCTGCACATATTGCTAGTTTGACCACTTCAAATGCTCTAATTTTGAATTGCACATTTGCACCACATGCGTCCATAGAAGACATGCTGCTGGCTTCTATGGAATCCAAATGAGTGAAATCAGTCGTGGCGACTTGCGAACTTTAATGTGTTCTGGGTGATGTAGTCTTGCGTTAACCTGACTCCGCCAGATGGGGCAGCAGAGAGTACACTGGGTTCCCCCCTCCTGCTCCCATCTGGGAACTCTCAGGCAGACTTGATGCCCGGCCACAAAACGGCCTGGCCAATCAGCAGCAGCTAGAAGCTAGAAGCTGCTGCTAGAAGCTGCTAGAAGGTGCTGCTGATTGGCCAGGCCGTTTTGTGGCCGGGCATCAAGTCTGCCTGAGAGTTCCCAGATGGGAGCAGGAGGGGGGAACCCAGTGTACTCTCTGCTGCCCCATCTGGCGGAGTCAGGTTAGTCTTGCGTAACCAGACAACTATTTCACAATCTCCTCTGCTGCTCAGACTGGAAGTGGAAAGATATTCGAATAATCACGAGTCACGACACCGAGACAGGAGCATAGAGTCATACGAGCGGGAGATTCATGTTACAGTTGGGTGCCATCGATATTGTCCCTTATCATTTGACCCATTTAGGCCTGACCTCAAAACTTTTAAAAATCCTTCTAAATCCTGAAAAAATCCTTCTACATTTTCACGATTTTTCAAAAATAGCAGACCTACAAGCTCGTAGCGCGCCACTCGGTGGCGCGCTATGAGCTTGTAGATCTGCTATTTTTCAATAGCTAAATTATAACATAATGTTTAAAACACCAAAAGGGGTTCCTGCCCAAAATGGGTTAACTGTCCTTTTGCGCAGATCACGCAAACCTCAGCAAAAAGAAAAGGACAATATCGATGGCCTCCAACTGTATTTGTGCACGGATAGATTAACACAGAAATGTATCATGGAATTAACACAGACAAAACTAATGAAAGAAGAAATAAACCAAAGCAAACAAACTATCCATTTTAGCTTCAACATTCGACACGCTGTTTTGCTTCGAGTAGGATTTGTTTTTGCCGCCGCACCAAGTGAGGGGATGCGTCACATCCGCTTTATCACTTACTCATAGAAAGAGCTTCCGTTTTCCGGACTGTACGACGGAAGCATTTGAAAATTGCGAGAGGCAACAGTCTGGCCACGAGACTATGGGTGTGGGTGATGCAACATACAACAAGATGGCGCTCTTACTTTGGAAGGGAAGTCGGGTGACCAAGTGCCGATACTGCTGCTTCCTGGGTTGGGGATCTGAGGCCAGAAGTTCTTTTTAATTCTGTGGAGAACACACAAGAGTCATGTCACACTACAGAGAGAACACAAGAGTCATGTCACACTACAGAGAGAACACAAGAGTCATGTCACCTCATGGAGAGAACACAAGAGTCATGTCACACTACAGAGAGAACACAAGAGTCATGTCACACTACAGAGAGAACACAAGAGTCATGTCACACTACAGAGAGAACACAAGAGTCATGTCACACTACAGAGAGAACACAAGAGTCATGTCACACTACAGAGAGAACACAAGAGTCATGTCACACTACAGAGAGAACACAAGAGTCATGTCACATCATAGAGAACACAAGAGTCATGTCACACTACAGATAGAACACAAGAGTCATGTCACATCATAGAGAACACAAGAGTCATGTCACACTACAGAGAGAACACAAGAGTCATGTCACATCATAGAGAACACAAGAGTCATGTCACACTACAGATAGAACACAAGAGTCATGTCACACTACAGATAGAACACAAGAGTCATGTCACACTACAGAGAGAACACAAGAGTCATGTCACACTACAGATAGAACACAAGAGTCATGTCACACTACAGATAGAACACAAGAGTCATGTCACACTACAGATAGAACACAAGAGTCATGTCGCACTACAGAGAGAACACAAGAGTCATGTCACACTACAGATAGAACACAAGAGTCATGTCACACTACAGAGAGAACACAAGAGTCATGTCACATCATAGAGAACACAAGAGTCATGTCACACTACAGAGAGAACACAAGAGTCATGTCTCCTCAAAGAGAGAACACAAGAGTCATGTCACATCATAGAGAACACAAGAGTCATGTCACATCATAGAGAACACAAGAGTCATGTCACACTACAGAGAGAACACAAGAGTCATGTCACACTACAGAGAGAACACAAGAGTCATGTCTCCTCAAAGAGAGAACACAAGAGTCATGTCACATCATAGAGAGAACACAAGAGTCATGTCACACTACAGAGAGAACACAAGAGTCATGTCACCTCATGGAGAGAACACAAGAGTCATGTCACACTACAGAGAGAACACAAGAGTCATGTCACACTACAGAGAGAACACAAGAGTCATGTCACACTACAGAGAGAACACAAGAGTCATGTCACACTACAGAGAGAACACAAGAGTCATGTCACACTACAGAGAGAACACAAGAGTCATGTCACATCATAGAGAACACAAGAGTCATGTCACACTACAGATAGAACACAAGAGTCATGTCACATCATAGAGAACACAAGAGTCATGTCACACTACAGAGAGAACACAAGAGTCATGTCACATCATAGAGAACACAAGAGTCATGTCACACTACAGATAGAACACAAGAGTCATGTCACACTACAGATAGAACACAAGAGTCATGTCACACTACAGAGAGAACACAAGAGTCATGTCACACTACAGATAGAACACAAGAGTCATGTCACACTACAGATAGAACACAAGAGTCATGTCACACTACAGATAGAACACAAGAGTCATGTCGCACTACAGAGAGAACACAAGAGTCATGTCACACTACAGATAGAACACAAGAGTCATGTCACACTACAGAGAGAACACAAGAGTCATGTCACATCATAGAGAACACAAGAGTCATGTCACACTACAGAGAGAACACAAGAGTCATGTCTCCTCAAAGAGAGAACACAAGAGTCATGTCACATCATAGAGAACACAAGAGTCATGTCACATCATAGAGAACACAAGAGTCATGTCACACTACAGAGAGAACACAAGAGTCATGTCACACTACAGAGAGAACACAAGAGTCATGTCTCCTCAAAGAGAGAACACAAGAGTCATGTCACATCATAGAGAGAACACAAGAGTCATGTCACACTACAGATAGAACACAAGAGTCATGTCACACTACAGATAGAACACAAGAGTCATGTCACACTACAGATAGAACACAAGAGTCATGTCACACTACAGAGAGAACACAAGAGTCATGTCACCTCACGGAGAGAACACAAGAGTCATGTCACACTACAGAGAGAACACAAGAGTCATGTCACCTCATAGAGAACACAAGAGTCATGTCACATCATAGAGAACACAAGAGTCATGTCACATCATAGAGAACACAAGAGTCATGTCACCTCACGGAGAGAACACAAGAGTCATGTCACATCATAGAGAACACAAGAGTCATGTCACATCATAGAGAACACAAGAGTCATGTCACATCATAGAGAACACAAGAGTCATGTCACATCATAGAGAACACAAGAGTCATGTCACACTACAGAGAGAACACAAGAGTCATGTCACACTACGGAGAGAACACAAGAGTCATGTCACCTCACGGAGAGAACACAAGAGTCATGTCACATCATAGAGAACACAAGAGTCATGTCACCTCACGGAGAGAACACAAGAGTCATGTCACATCATAGAGAACACAAGAGTCATGTCACATCATAGAGAACACAAGAGTCATGTCACATCATAGAGAACACAAGAGTCATGTCACATCATAGAGAACACAAGAGTCATGTCACACTACAGAGAGAACACAAGAGTCATGTCACACTACAGAGAGAACACAAGAGTCATGTCACCTCACGGAGAGAACACAAGAGTCATGTCACATCATAGAGAACACAAGAGTCATGTCACATCATAGAGAACACAAGAGTCAGCGCAAAAGACTCTTCAAGTGTAAAAAGGTGATAATGAAACGTACGTCTCCTTCTTGTAGATGCACAGCAGCATGGTCAGAACCACGAAGAACAGGAAGCCAAGACAAACTCCAACCACGATGCCTTCGATCTGCCCCGGAGCTGAAAGGAACACGTTTATTATGATTATGTTCCTGCTTGGATCAATTGAACTAACCTTATAATATACTTTAAGCAGTATCATAATGAAAACGCACTTTTCAAAGAAAATTGTGTTTTTCTCTTTCTCGCTTTCTAGTTGTCATTGAAATCTTAGTGTTTTGACAATTATTTGGGGCTCACTTGTCCTCACAGACCACAGGTTGAGAACGACTGCGTTAGGAACACTTTGACAGAAAAACAACATGTGCACTACTTTAGGAAAGCATGTCCACTATGTTAGGAAGAGTTTGAGGTCCTTCTGTGTTCTGTTAGACTGAACAATGGCAGGAAACTGAGAGCAGACAGGGGAGGAAATGCAACACATGTCTCCAGTTGGAACTGAACGGGGGAGGTTGTGATTAAACGCCTCAGTCAGCTAAATCAGCACTTCATAAACTTTGACATGCCAAGAATCTCCAAATAGTCCCTGGCTGCCGCCCAACTATTGCCAAATACCAGTGTCAAGCATCCGTGTCATTTTTCATTTTTGCATTGGCCATTACAAAATAGCAGATGTAGCCTACAATCACAGCACATCACTTTGTGCCATGCTGTGAGCTTGTACATCTGCTATTTTTGAACATATTTTGAAAATTCTTGAAATTGTGAGAACTACAGATTTAGAAGGCATTTGTAGAATCGGCCTCTGGTCTTAATGGACTAATCGTCAGTTTAGTTGATTATGAAACAAAATCTATTATAATTCTATTTTTATTCTAAAATACTGCTTCTCTGTCATTCGGTTCTAAGTTTCATTATATTTGGGGTTAATGTCCCAGCCTCGAACCAGCTCAGAACCACTCACCGTATAAGTTTTGTTATATTTGGGGTTAAGGTCCTAGCCTCGTATAAGTTTCATTATATTTGGGGTTAAGGTCCCAGCCTCGTATAAGTTTCATTATATTTGGGGTTAAGGTCCCAGCCTCGTATAAGTTTCATTATATTTGGGGTTAAGGTCCCAGCCTCGTATAAGTTTCATTATATTTGGGGTTAAGGTCCCAGCCTCGTATAAGTTTCATTATATTTGGGGTTAAGGTCCCAGCCTCGTATAAGTTTCATTATATTTGGGGTTAAGGTCCCAGCCTCGTATAAGTTTCATTATATTTGGGGTTAAGGTCCCAGCCTCGTATAAGTTTCATTATATTTGGGGTTAAGGTCCCAGCCTCGGACCGGCTCCGAACCACTCACCGTATTTCACAGTGCTGAAGGAGTGCTCGGTGCCATTGATTGAGCCCCGCTCCGTGGAGGCCATGATCCACGCCATGTATTTGGTGTTGCCCGACAGCGAGGTCAGCTTGTACGTGTACGTGTCTGCCGACACCATTTGCTCTGCGCATGCACACGCGCGCGCGCATGCACACGCGCGCGCGCACACACACACACACACACACACACACACACACACACACACACACACACACACACACACACACACACACACACACACACACACACACACACACACACACACAGGGTACATTACAATACAATGTGCGGCCAGAAGAGATGATTTGTTTTAGGAAATTACAAAAATATTTCCCCCAATTTTTTCAAAAATATCAGATGTACAAGCTCACAGTGCGGCACAGTGACGCTACTGTATATCAACAAATGTTACTGTAGACTCCCTGGAACTATGCATTTAGTAATGTAGTAAAGTGAAGACTAGTTGTGAAACAGCGCACTAAATGATGGTGCGCTGTGACGAGTGGTGACTCGTCTGTGTTACTGGGAGGTCAGGAACTTCCACAGAAAAGGGAGTTAGAATGTCAAGAAGGGAAAGTGCACCGTGCGGGATGTCCTGCTTGAGTCATCATTATTAAGAAATGTGCCCATGATATAGCACTAGGTAGCAGCACAACTTTGGGTCAGTCATCTTACTCTGAATGCCCTACCAACTGAAATAGAAAGACAAACTGAAAACAAAATATTTAATGAAAAGGTTAAACACTGGTTGAAGTTGGGCCAGCGGTGCAAACACTAATATGTTAAGCACACATTTTAAAGAGTTGATGTCACTGCTTTCATGATTAACCGTGGGATAGGAAGGAATAGATCCGTGGGTTCTGTTAAGGCCATGATTTAATTAGCTGCGCATAGTGGTCTATCGTGCAACAAAATTAAATCAAGCCACACACACACCTATATCCTCTCCTAAGTTTAAGTGCAGTTTTATTTTCAATGCATATCAAACTGGGGGTCCTTCAAATTCAAAAGGTTCAGAGTCACTGATCTAGATTATAAACAAACCTTTCTCGTCCCCGTGTCCAGTGGAGTAGAAGACGGTGTAGTTGGTGATGAAACCACGGCATTTGTCTACAGGGATGGCCTTCCACTCTAGCACGGCCTCCGTGCTCCCGGGCTTTCCCTTTAGCCTCACTGAGGGTCCCTCCAATGGCACTGCAATGAAACATGTCAACAAACATTGAACCCTCCAATGGCAATGCAATGAAACATGTCAACAAACATTGAACCCTCCAATGGCACTGCAATGAAACATGTCAACACACATTGAACCCTCCAATGGCACTGCAATGAAACATGTCAACAAACATTGAACCCTCCAATGGCAATGCAATGAAACATGTCAACAAACATTGAACCCTCCAATGGCAATGCAATGAAACATGTCAACACACATTGAACCCTCCAATGGCAATGCAATGAAACATGTCAACAAACATTGAACCCTCCAATGGCAATGCAATGAAACATGTCAACAAACATTGAACCCTCCAATGGCAATGCAATGAAACATGTCAACACACATTGAACCCTCCAATGGCAATGCAATGAAACATGTCAACATTGAACCCTCCAATGGCACTGCAATGAAACATGTCAACACACATTGAACCCTCCAATGGCAATGCAATGTCAACACAAAATCTAATCCCACCAATTTATCAATTAATTTAACCCATTCAGGCCTGACGTCGAAATTAAAAAAAACGTTCGCTCTGAAAGAATATATATTCAAAGATTTGTGCCGCATTTTTACGATTTTTCAAAAATAGCAGACCTACAAGTTCATAGCGCGCCACTCGGTGGCGCGCTATGAGCTTGTAGATCTGCTATTTTTCAATAGCTAAAGTATAACATAATGCTTAGTTAAAACACCAAAAGGGGTTCCCGCCCAAAATGGGTTAAAAGCTATAATATGACACAGATGCGTCCTCAGGTCTAAATGGGTTAAGCCCCCTCGCACCTGCATTACCAAATTACTTCCTGCACATAATACTTCCCATCTCTATCCTATTCGGTTTTGTGTACACCTTCAAGCTGTGTGCCATGTCACATACCATGCCAATGCCTTCGCAATCACACAGTTCTGGCTCAGAGAACAATGGCAAATAGAAGGCAAAGCAATCTAAAATACATGTTCTGCATGTAAACTACACACAGAAAGGCCCTTTCACCTACCCCGCCTCGGGTATGGGCACGGATGACGCGGAGGAGAGAACACGCCCCCAGCATATAGCAGAAAATAGCACATCTAAAATCTCTGTGAGCATTGTGAGCTTGTAGATCTGCTATTCTCAGCATGCAACCAAGTGTAAAATCAGCCATTACAACACCATCAAGGACCGCCAAAATATCGTTTTGTCTACTAAATAAAATAAAAAAATAAACTAAATCGAAATTTGCTGTCAAAATCAAAACAGGTCTGAGCCTAATGAACAGCCAAAGATCAAATCTCTCCTCAGTCACCTCCTTGTTCCAGATAGGCAGCCTCCGTCCTGGCAGTTCCCACCCATCCAGAGTTGTACAGAGGATACACCGAAATGTTGTAGCGCTTGAACCTCTCCAGGTCACCTGATGGACACATAAAGAAAACAGTTACTGCCATGTTAACCATTTCAGCAGGGCTCATTTTAAAGGTAGGGTTAGTGATATTTGTTTGTTAAAACATTATAGTTAAATCACTATTCTGATCGTAATCAATGCTATAGTGTTAACTGGGTCCTTGTCTCTCCAGCTCTTTAATAAACAGAAAATACATTTTCTGGTAGGTGACAAAATTCCAGTAGCCAGAGTAGCCATTTATCAGTGTTCCAGTTCCAATTGTGTCTGCTCATTTCTTTGTGTCATCACTTACAATTCCACTTGTTTAATCTGTATCCTGACTGATTGGATAAAATTGGTATCCCGACCTGAAAATGCATTTTCTGTTTCATAAAAAGCTGGAGACTCCTGTTACTGAACAAACACTCAATGAGTACTATCACAATATAGAGCTTTCTAACACGTATTTTAACCAAAGAAAATCACTTACCCTACCTAAAAAAACAATACATAAAAAGGTATGTGGTTGAACCTGACAATATGTTGACACTCTGTTTATCTCATGTACATAGCTGTCGCTTTGTGGACCTCCCGACGTACTACCACCTTATGCATGTTTATATATCCCATATGGAGATCGCTGATTTCATCAGTGTATGCCGTGACATTGACGACACATTAAGGTTAGCGTGAGATGAGCGTGACGATGTGGTCTGCCAGCCGCTCATCCCTTGAGCCAATTTGAATACAAGATGCACTACCTATTCGTCAAGACAAATAGCAAAAATCGCAGATGTGCAAGCTCAAAACATGTCACAATGCGACACGTCGTGAGATTGGAGAGCTGCTATTTTTGAATTTGAGTCCTGAAAAGTTAAAGTTTTGCCACCATAATGTTATACATTATTATCACCTCTGACGTTGGTTCCGGTGGCGTTCCCTAGCTCTCTCTGCCAGTCCAGCTGTCCTCCGCTGACCGCCACCCACTCCACCACGTAGTGGGTTACATCGTAGCGGGGAGGGTCCGGGGGCAGGGTGGGGGTTTGCCACTCCACCCGCAGGGTGTCACCGTTACCCCGACACGTCAGCGCGCCCACCGCAGGCAGCTCTGTAAACATACACACAAACCACTGTTAATTCACCCACTTCAAATGTTATCAACCGATAATCACCAGTAGGTCACTTATCACTCGAATGCAAGCGAGCCGGCCAGAAGGCTCGCCTAGAGCTACGATTAGGAAACACAGAAGTGAAAGCATCATGAAACTGACTTACGTGGCCGGTTCAAACTGATATGAGGTTATGGGGCTTACATGGCCGGGGACTGAGTTTATAGGCCAGTCAATCTAATCTAAAAAGGGGCGTGGCCCAAAATAAATTGCAATAGTAATCGTTCAAGGTTTTTTATGATCCTTATAGGGTCATCCAAATAACATTATTATTATTATATTGGATCATGGTAAATTCAGGGGTTTAACGTTGGGGTACCATTGGAAATCTATATAAGGCAACAATTTGAATTATGCTTTAAGTAGTATGTGACATGTCAAACTAGGGGTTATTCATATTTCTGAACCCATTCGTTTGTAGACTCTCAGAGTTAAATTAACATTTTTACAATCTAAATTGGGTCCCAGAGATAGAAATGCTGTTAAATGGGCGTCCGTAGCCTAATGCATGTCAAACTGGGGTTCCTTGAAATAAAATCGGTTGAAAAACACTGCTAGAGGTGTACAAATGGGGGTCCGCAGGCTGATAAATGTCAATTTGGGGACCTTGACATGAAAACGTTTGAGAACCAATGATCTACAGTAACTGTCACAGTAATTTTGACACACGAGAACACCTACTCTGTGCCTGTCTGGTGATGACCATGGTTGCTTTGGGAGACTTCCCCGCGCCGTTGCGGGCGATCACTTCAATGTAAGCCGACTGACTGTCGAGCAGCTCCAGGTTCTCGACAACGGTGATTTCCCTTTGAGCGGAGCCGCGGTCCGAATCTGTGCGGTTGACCGTCACGCTCTCCCACTCCACGCCGTGGACCCTTACGTCAAAGCTTCTGATTTTCCCGTTGGACAACACTGGATCCTAACCCAAGACAAAAGATAAAATGCATGGAATTAAACAAACGGGAAGGAACGAGGCCCAGGGCGCCAGGCGAGTGTACGGTTCAGATTAAAGGAGACTTCCAGACCAGCGCTATTTCTTACCACAATCTGATGTAATTATATCCAACAATCAGTGGTAGAGGCTGGGGAAAAAAATCCATCTAGAACGAACCGTAGCTCAGAGCATGCTCACTCGTTCGCCTTTTTACAGAAGCTCCTTTGGGGCAAAACACCGTATTTGGTCATTATGAAAGACAGAAAATGTCTTTTTTTAGAAATAAATAGCAATTTAGCGTATGACCCAGTTGGAGCAGCAGTGCACTCTGAATGGAGTCAAGTAATTTTTCACCTGTACCACTCGTTATCGGATATAATCGGAACCGTAATTCTCCTTTAACGACGGCGAACAGGAGGCAGATGGGTCGACCAGGATAAATATAGGAAGTATTTGAAATAAGAAGCTTTTGCTGACACAAGTGAAAAACAGGCATAAACATATGTCCCACTTATTAGCTAGACTGATTGATTTACCTTAGAAATGACTTGAACTCTCCTTTTGTTTGCAGAATCCCCAGGAGTAATGACCCTCCATACATCTGGTGGGCTTTTAGGTTCTGGACAGGCGGAAATAAAAAAAATAACAAACATTTGAATTGACCATTGTTCTTGTTAACTAAAATAAACGTAAAAAAACAAGGCTTTTCGAAAAACAATTGGTAACTGAAACTGTATTGCGTTTTAGAAAACTAACTAAAATCGAAGAGAACATGTCCTTAGTTTTAGGCTTCATACAAAATCTTCAAACATTGCAGATCTACAAGCTCACATGGCAATGCAATACATTGGGACTCTTGGGAGCTTTCAAATCGGCTTAAAAAAAACCTAAAACTATTTTAAAATCACTGCAACAATACCAACCATGAATACCCAAATGCTACTCACTGTCCTCTGGTGTGGTGGAGGTACTATTGGCGCTCCAGTCGCTCCAGTATCCGTAGCCCTCCGAGTGGTGTTTACATCTGACCTGACACACGTACCTGGTGGCCGGTCTGAGGTTCTGCAGTCTGAACGACTGTTTGTCCTTGGTGGCCGTCTCTTCCAGAGGAACCTGAAGATCAGGGGTGGGCAACTTTGACAATGGAGAGGCCCACTATGTTTCCACACTCACTCCACCATTACATGACCTCTAGACCAGTGGTTCTCAACCTTTCCAGGCTGCGACCCACCCCAAGATAATCATATTTGTTCTGAGGACCCCCCAAAATAATCCTACTTGAACTGGGGACCCCCAAAATAATCATATTTGAACTGGGGAGTCCCCAAAATACTAAATATTTGGACAAAAGGATAAAACTGAGGATAAAATATGTCTAAAGAAGGCGGCTAAACAATAACAGTTGTTAATTGTTATGTTATGTACTGTACTGTACTATAGCATAGCCTATAGTATTAACAATCAAAATCAGTTGAAGATATTACATTTTGATGTTTATTTGGCAACACTGACTATCAAGAAAATGAAAACATGGCACTGCAGCATGGTTGCCGACACTTGGCGTAAAGACTTTCCAGGTCTAAAATGGTTTTAACTTACATTCATAAGCATGTGGACTCACCTCAGTCCAGTGAGCGGAGCCCGCGGGGCAGTATCGGATCTGATGCTTCAGCTCCACATATTGCTTTTTGATCGGTGGTGTCCAGGTCATCAGAAGAGACATGGGGAAAACCTTCTCCGAGATCAGCCTCACGTGTGATGGAGGATTCGTTTTCACTACAAGAAAACAGGTGCGTGTTAAGAGAGAGCCAGACTGAATGAATCGACCCCGTCGTCAAGTTAAGTCCCAAACCCCTTCGTACCCGTCACGGTGCGAAGAGGACTAAAGTCCTCGTATGACGTATTTATTGATATTTAATGTATTCAATTATTATTGTAAACTTGGCCTCAGAAAAAAGTGATAGTATCCGGCATAAACAAGCAGAAGGAGCCGGAATCAGTGGATGGCAGAGTTCACACTACAACTCAGAAGGTAGCACGGGTCCATCAAATTGAACCCGTTCCGAAACGGCGCCGATTAAAATAGGATCAGATTCTAAATAAACCCAGGTATAATAGACCCCATCCGAAAGACCCGTATGATATGACACTGCTCGTATAGGAGCGTCACCCCTGCCTCTCCGACGCAGCGACCGAGACCCACGGCTGTTGTAATGGAACTGACCCATAGTCAATATTTTGCGCCTGAGAGTGTAGAAATGAATTTTAATCTATTGGTACACTCCGGTTACAGACCGGTAAGGATCCGTGTGGTCAATTTGTACACTCGGAGGCCCCTTTTCCACCTGGGTTGAACCAGTTCCGTTCTTTTTCCCCTGCCTAATATTGAACAAGGTCAGAGTGTTTCCACTGAAAATGAATTGATTCAGAATCCTAAAAGTTGGTTCGGAACTGGAACCAAGAAATGTCCGCCGGTTCTGTGAAAGCACCAAGGTTCCAATAATCTAGAACGGAAACAGTTCTTGAATCAGCCAATGTTCTTTAGGTGGACCCTGGCCTCAGAGTTACAGACCCGTAAGGGTCCATTTGAATCCATTTGTACACTCTCAGATCATTTAGCATTTCCGTTGTTTTGGGGTGCGAGGGGACAGAAGCTGGACGTGACAAACGGTCGACTCACCGAAGCGATTGGCATCCTCCACAGCCAGGTGTTCCGAGTCGGCTTTCCCCAGAGCGTTGTGGGCCTCCACCCAGATGTCCACCCCGGTGAAATGAGGGAACAACTCAAAGGAGATCTGACCGCTGTTGTTCTGCCGGGCAACACTGGCCTTGGCTCCATCACTGCCGAGGAACAAACAATCATTACATTACTATCACTGTGAGGAACAGTCATTACATTACTATCACTGTGAGGAACAGTCATTACATTACTATCACTGCTGAGAAACAAACATTCATTAGATTACTTCCACTGATAAGGACATGCAGTCATTACATTACTATCACTGCTGAGGGCATACAATCCATATCCATCCGGTTCAAAATTACCGTAGGCGAGAAAAGAGAACGGAACCGGTTCAACCCCTGTGGAAAAATCGCCCTCTGAGTATTTCCAGTGAGCACAATATCAGCCCACTGGCGCAAAACCTGCGAAGGAAAGAAGAGGCCCAGTTTCTTTCCAATATGGCTGCTGTGCATAGAGCCACTTCCCCCGCAGGATCAAATAGGTTTTCTTCTTTTCTTATTATTATGTGAACAACACAGGCATGTAGCGCAGATAAAACATTTGACAGGGCCAATTACAATCGCAAGTTGTTTTTTTTCTCGACACTGCGCTTCTGGATGAACAGCAGTGGGGGACTGAAAGGGTTTAAACTCACAATGTTCCGAGGACAGCGAACAGCGTGTAGTTGGTGTGCAGTTCTCCGGTGCCACGTTTTCCAGGCTCCCATGTACAGAAAACGATGGGTGAGATCAGGTCGCCGTCCTGAGAGGCAACGCAGGACAGACCTGACGGAGTCTCTGGAGGATCTGGATGGATGACGGGGAAAGACACAGCATGTTAGAATCAGAATCAGCTTTATTGTCACATCACAGTTTTACAAGTAATAAAAGTGGGTGAAATTCGTTTTTTGTGCATAGTTCCCATCGTGTCATTTTTCCAAGAAAACACAGAAAGGGAAGAAAAGAGGAGATCAAGGCAGGACAGAAGAAAGTTTGAGCGCTTTTACCACAAAAAGTACAAGTAGGCTACATGTTAGATGTTTCACTTTGATTTGATCAATTTGATTGTTAAAAAATAAAAATAAAGTGCAAATCACAAAGTCTCGTGTGGATTTGAAAATACATCTAAAAAAACCTTGCTTCGTGATTATTCTGTTACAAGTTGTTATTGGCTCTAAATCATTTCTAGTTACTTCAAGCTCCCACTGCTTAAAGACATTTACGTTCGTGTGAAAGGGAACAACAGAACTTACAGCCCTTGGTCAGGGTGATGCCGTGCATCAGCTTGTTGATCTGCGTCTTGACGCTGCACTTGCAGAACAGCCAGGCGGGAGTGTCTGCGCCTACTGTGAGCGTGACGCTGACAGCCGAGTCGTTGACCCTGGTGTACGTCTGGCGGGGCAGCGGGGACGTCTTGTTGAACTCCCAGTACAGGTCATCCGCGCTGGCGTCACCGGTGCCCGTGAGCGCGCACGTGGCCGTGAAGTTCCTCCCGATCTCCACCACCGGGGACTGGGGTGCGATGATCACCTTCTGATTGGCTGAGCGGAGGAGTGGTAGAGAGAAGGACATTAGTGGAAAACTTTACTATTATAAGCAAGTTGATTGTCAGCTTTTTGTGGATCATAATAATAATAAACTTTATTATTTTGAATAGCACCTTTCATGACATGAAATGCAGCTCAAGGTGCTTTAGGCCCAAACCACACAGGCTGCAACTACTCGCAACTCCTTGCAACAAAACAAACCACACCAATGCAACATCTTGCAACTGCCATTGGGAATAATGGTTGCAAGTAGTTGCATGTTGCAAGGAGTTGCATGGCGACCCTCTGGTGTGGTTAGGGCTTTACAGAGCAATAAAGAAAAAAGAAAAAGCATAAAACATTAAAATTATAGCAAAAAGGCAGTGAATCGGGCAAAACGGTGAGGACATAGATAGATATATAGATAGATACTTTATTGATCCCCGAGGGGAAATTCAGATGGTCCCACAGCTCATACAGCCAGGCATACAATAAGGTTAAATACAGCACAAAAAGGAGGGCACGAGTTAAAAAGAAAGACAAATATATTAAGAATATATTATGAAGAATATCAACACAGGGAATTATTTAAAATTATGAAAAAGGAAGGGATGTCCGCACACTGAATTGTAGCTCCCAGGAAGATTCTTTATTTGTTACAACGTTTCGACCACTGTGGGTCTTCGTCAGCCAGGTATGATTATTTAAAATTAAACTAAAAACTAAAGTGAAGAAATAGGTCTTAAACAAATAGATATATAGGGTAATCTTAGTTTATACATGTCTAAAATAGGTAATAACAGCATTGGATTCATTGGAACACAGGTTAGTGTTTCCATCCATCAGTGAATTGAACTATGGCCCTTCCCATTATCCAAGAACATACTTTATTTGGTGGCCCATGGAATGGAATGTTCTACAACCTCCTGACTGTTGTTGAATAAATGTGTGTCCTGACAGTGTAGTCGTGACCAATGACCATTTCATAACATAAGCAGGATGACACTACATCCTGTGACACCAACACACCTAACCTCATACAGACACACATACACGCTTCAATTGGCTTTATTGGCATGAGAAAACATACATTGACATTGTTTACATTGCCAAAGCAAAAAGCACACACACACACACACACACACACACTTACTATTGGAGAGAACACTGGAGCAGAGCAGAAGACACGACCAGACCACAACCTGAATGAAACCACCTGGACCCATGATGATGTCTCCTAAACATACACACATCTGTCTGTCAATCAAACTATCTGGTAAACTAACTTGAGATGTGTTCATAAATGGATACAAATCAAACTAACAGTAGTACATTAATTAATTAATAAATACATTCATAAACAAACAAGTAAATAAATAATGCAGGGGCCCAAAGAACATCCATGTTAGCAGGTAGTGTTAGCATCCTTTAGCTGAATTAGCTCACACCTCTAAGGCTCACACTCACACAGTAGTGATCATCACGTCAAACAAATCAATAAGTCACACGTTTAACGTTACCCGATCGACGATAGATCCCCGTCCTCGAGTTCCTTGTTGAATATCGTTCGGACTATTAGGCGTCCATGTGTTATAAAGTGCTTATAAAAAGTGTTTATAATAACATAATGTTCACATTCTGACGTGAAACGCAGCCTCTAGTCTAAAAAAACAAGTCTCCTCCTTCTTCCAGTCCGCTCGCGCCGTGTTCCGGTCAACGTTGGAAAAAATCAACAGCCGATCTATAAATCACGAGGATGGGACGACAGACCGGCGTCCCCGGACAGCACGTGTTTTGTAGATCTGCTCGGGCGGACACGCTTCCGCAGTGTCGCCGCGGTGATTGGCTCCGAGCGGCTGTCACTCGAGAGACCGCCCGTCCAATCACGGCGGCCGCCAGCGACTGTTTTCCCGTAAGTCCCCGCCTCCTCCCTCCCCTCTTGGTCGTGTGTACAGTGTACACCCAGACAGTTGCACCGCCCACTTTGGAAAGTAGCCAAGCACATTCATTTTACTCAAGTAAAGGACAGTTGAGGACGTATTTTTAGTTTTTTACTTTATGTGTAAAAGTTGTCTGTATTTAACAAAGTCTTCTGTATTCAAATTAGTCTGTATTTGCATTTTCCACCAACATATTGTACGTTTTACTCCACTACAACTATTTGAAAACTTTAGTTTAATTATTTTTTAGATAGGCCTATATATTTTTTTTAATTATTATGGAAAGAAATTAATGACTTCAGCCCTGTTGTATAGCTTACTGGCTGTACAACTGATGACAGCACATGTTTGGTTATAAAATACAATAAGTGTACATTATAATTACAACTGCATAAGTAATATTCAGTAACTTTAAATCTAGTACTTGGTCAACTGCATGAACTATTTCAACCCTCCTGTTATCTTCAAATGTACTTTTAACCTTGGGGTCAACCTCCAGAAAATCAGTATAATTATAATTATTATAAAACAATGGTTGTCCGGGGATCTGCAGGTCAAAATATAGCATATCTACAGTGCTTGTAGATAGGCCATGTAATTGTAACAGTATTTCTACAGGTATTATTATATACTTTTACTTAAGTAAAACATTTGAGTACTTTCCCAGACCTGTACAAAACAAATTGCAGCTTTCCACACCTGCTGGCAACCTCACCCAAAACATGTTGTTGCCTGTCATCTGTGACCGAAGATGTTTGTGCTTCTTTGGCAAAGACCTGCACTGCACACAAATCACAAGAGAAAGTCTCCACTTATAAGTGAACCATATGCAGACAGACAGACATACAGACATACAGGCAGGCAGGCAGACAGACGGACGGGCAGGCAGACACACAATGAGGGTAATTACTATAGTAATACATAAATAAATACATAAAACTTTGTTATAACTATGTTTTATTTACTTGACATTTGGAGATATGTGCCAAATGTTAAGTTAAAGAACAACATTTAAAGCTCCAACATTTACCGATTCACTTATTAATATTCAGAAGTATTCGACCTGAAAAGGAAGCAGTTCAACATTGGCACACGGACAATAATATGAAACGCAAAGAGATTGTCCCAATATTTTTGTTTATTTACTATAAAGACAAACACCATATAAAATTTCCATGTCATAAAAGGCTTTGAATAGAGTATATTAAGAAAGTATTTCACGTTTACAGTATACAGCATCAGGCAGTTTCCATTCGTGTTGAGATTTTCATGAGTTTATTTTTGCAAGGTTGCCAACAGGAGGCGCCCTTGAGCCCTGGATTTTTTTATATTTTTATTTTTTTAATAAGCACTTAATGGAGAGAGTGCGATAGAGAGAGAGAGTGAGAGGGGGGGGGGGGGGGGACAAAGTATTCAACCCCAGTACTTGAGTCAAAGTATCGCTACTCCTGGTCAAATAAAGTCATCAGATTTTCCAGGAACGTTCAGTGAAAGCAGATCTCCAAGCTCAACAACATTCTGTGATCCGACGCGTTGTGAGCTTGTAGATTTGCTATTTTCACTATATCTGAAATGGGGATTAAGTGGTTAATTCATGATGTAAAATAGAAATATCCCTTCCTAGAAATGTAGTGGAGTCAAAAGTACAATGTTTGTCTTTGAAATGTGCTCAAGTAAAGTACAGGTGGTCAAAAATATTAGTCTGGAATCTGTGTGGAACCTGCATTTGCAAAGGGGGCCTCGTGACAAACCCGCCCCATATCTGCATACCGGACCCTGATTGGTGCCCCACAACTTCGGGGGCAGGAAAATCCAATCGCAACAGAGTGAGGCAAAGACCAAATCTGCTGAGGACAATTTTGTTTTTGTATGTTTTCCAGGCTAAAAGAAGATGTAATTCATTCACAGCACTCAAGTAAGTGCACTTTGATGTCCACCACACACAGAGAGAGAGGGAGAGAGAGAGAGAGAGAAGCTGAATTCCAATACCCCAAAAGCTCAGCCACTTGCTCGCTCACACTCGGTCACTCCGTCATGTCGGGGTTGCTGTGAAATTGGTGACCTGCTGAAATAATGTCAATCATGTAGAGGTCACCCAAATCATTGCGGTTTGTTTATTTGCAGAGTTCAACCTAGCGGTATTTAGGCCACGTATTTAATCGCAAATCATTGTGGTTTGTTTATGTACAAAGTTCAACCTAGCGGCATTTAGGTCACGTATTTAAATACCTGAGGAGGAAAATAATTTGCTGTCTGTGCTTCCATGTGGTACAGGTCGCCCAAATGAATTGCAGCAGCCAATGAGGTCTGATATGGATACGGCAGTTTGTGAATGCACTTTCTCAATCTCATCCTAAACCTAATACTCCAAACGCTCCAAACCTTGGACAGCATGTCCCCCCCTCTCCACCCCCAAGTTCCTGGAGGGAGCGTACTATACCAAAACCGGCCTACACACAATGCTTATCACGTCCCCAGAGAGATGGTGAACTCAGAGGTGCAAACTGAACCAGCTGTAAGTTATGTGAAGTCTACAAAAAGGTCACATATCACTGGAGTGAGCGAGTGCGAGTGAGCGAGTGGCCGATATGTTTTGGGGGGTATTGGAATTTGGCTATAGAGAGAGAGAGAGACACTTTGGTAAAAGACAGTACAGTATAGGACATGTGAGGTAGTACAGACAGCAATAACAGCAGTAGACGTCGACGATGAATACAAAATATGTACCACTAAAAAAAGTTACACAAGAAACAGTTTCCGCACGACTTTCCTTTCAGTAGCCTACAGCTGAGATCAAACACAAAACAATGACCATTAGCATCACATTTATAGCATAAAATAAAAACAAAAAGGATGATCTACGACAAGGAAACCCATGGGCGATGATTTAGAAGGGAGTGTTTCACTTTTAAAACACTTTCTGGGCCATTTTAACTCTAATCTACTCAGGCTTTTGTTTGCACCCCAGACAGTTTATGTTGCTTGATTAAAAATGTATAATATATTCATAATTCATGATCAGACCCTCTACTATCTTATATATTATTGTAACTTCAACTTCCATTATGTTACTCATTGAAAACACACCCTGCTTCAGGTGAATAATGTCTTTACAATGTGTGAGGGGCATGTTTTATTAATTACATAATTTATTTTTTATATATATTATTTGAAAATTAAACAAAATAAAATAAAATAAATGTAAAAAAGTAATTGAATTAGAAGCAAAATATCAGTCTCAAGAAGCAGGGACATACGTGAATTCAATGAATCCAACATCGTTAGAACGGAGTTTGAAGTTATAATGGGTTATATCGGACAGGAGAGGGTTAGTATCTTATAACATGAATATCAAATATCTAAATATCGAATCAAACAACTTAAAAACTGTCTGATGTTCACAAAATCCCGGGTAGACGAAATGTTCCTTTAAAGTATCGCCCAGGAATTTGATGGGTATACAGTAAAATCCACTGTGATAATTTAACTCGAGTGTACGAATGTGAGTTTGCACACTCTCTGAAATGTCTGAATTAAAATAGAGGATTTTACCGTGCAAGATGTGTATATAAAAATGAGAATGGTTAATGATTATAGACATATACAAGACAATAATACTGATTAGCTTCCATGATTTTATAGATTTCTTCCAGTATATAAAAAAACAAACAAGAGTGCATAATTTTAAAGCTCTTAAAAAGACATCGAGAAGAAATTAAGATTAGAAAAGATAACCCAAAAATATAACAAAAAAATAAACACAAAAGGTACTTTATGGAGAGAGAGAAAAAAAAACTTGAGTATAAAAATATGCTGAAGTACAATAATATTAGCTACCAAACGTAACATATATTTACATCTTATTATCAAACCTTAATCTAGCTCGTTTTGAAATGATTTAATTGTTTTCGCGTGATTGGGCGAACAGGGTTTCAATTAAAACTTCCAAAACAATATTTCCCCACTTTAAAAATGATTAAATTGCAAATCTATATTTGGCATCTCTACCGTGCTGCTATATTTTAGAGATTTTTAAGAGCAAACAGTTAAGGAGTTATATTTCATACATGTAACATAACTTATAATTCAATTTAACAAGAGATGAGTCCATTACAAATATCGATCACCTCCGATGTTCAAAAGAAACAATCCCTCCACCAAATAAAAAACACTGTAAATCGTTGATTTTGTCATACAGAAAAATAGATGATTTTCATTTTGTTTGAAAAGCTTCAGAACGATTGAGAAATGTGAACGACAGTTTTGTGAACTTACAGACAGTTTGAGAACTAAACGTGTACAGTGTATGCACATTATCCATTGTTGGTCTCCATGAGTGCGTGGGCGGACACACACACACACACACACACACACACACACACACACACACACACACACACACACACACACACACACACACACACACACACACACACACACACACACACACACACACACACACACACACACACACACACACACACACACACACACACACACACACACACACACACACACACGATATCCTCCCCTTAAAAAGGCAGAACAGCGCAGTTCTGTGGTAGATTGTGGTCCTTTAACAGCAATGCTAATAGACCTACAGTTGTTGCAATATCGCTTTTTGTAGATGAAATAATTTCCATAACCACGTCAGTCTAAGGGTAGCTTAGAAAGACGACAAATGGAGATAGATAGATATAGATAGATAGATAGATAGATAGAATCATATAAAATCATAAGTTAATACACAAATTCATCTCTTTTCTAAAAAAAAGTAAGAAGCAAAAATAAACATCTGAAAAAATACCAGCATCGTAAGCATTCACATTCAGTGTTACTTGCTAGCTGAACTAGCAACGATCAACCGTTTTTTTTGTTAGATATAATCGCAATTCCCTGAAATACTTTTAAATGATTTCAAATGATTCATCGACCAAAAATGTGTTTATGGCCCTGACAGTAAAATGCACATCATAAGAATGCACCTCTCGTGGAAAACGAATTGTGCACGACAAAACAAGTTGAAAGCTTGACCGATAAAAACGACAGTTTGATTACATTTTGTACACAAAAACAAAAACAAAAACAAAACATAAAACAAAAAAATGACATACTGAGAACACGTAAGAGATAACACGCACCTATTTCTAACATCGGCTTGAAATGGGTCCCCACGTTTCACAGCTTTTTCTCCTGCTTGCAAAGACGCAGTGAAAAGCAACACAGATTATCGACGTGTTGACCATTAATTAAGAAGGCACCGTTTTGGACTTTCCACACTAAAGGTAGGGCAAGTGATATTTTTAAAGTGATATAAGTGTTAATTTATATGCCTATATCGTAATAGTAATCATTGCTAGTGTCTCCCCCATCTCTCCAGTTCTTTAGTAAACAGAAAAATACATACAGGATGCCAATTTCATCCAATCCGGAGAGAACTCAGGATACAGAATAAACAGAATAATTCGGAAGTGATTAGACAAAAATGAAATGGGTTTTCTCTCTCCTGATCGGATGGAATTGGTATGCCCGATCTGAAAATGCATTTTGTGTTTTACAGAACTGGAGAGACGGGGAGACCTCTGTTACTATCATAGTATAGAGCCATTTAACACTTATATAAAACAAAGAAAAATCACTTACAATATCTTTAAACTTCGAGAGGGAAGGGGGTTTGGCGTTCCTTGACCCAATACGGACCCTCGAGGTGGGACGAAGGCGGAGGTCCGTCCTGGGGCGAGAGCGGCGAAGGAAGACAGTAGTATTTTGAGGAAATGATGTCGGACAGATGCAGTGGTTCACAAAGTAAGTGGGGTCCAGGGACACCCAGGGGTCCTTGAGGAGTTATGTGTCGGTGACTCTGAGATTGCACAAATGGAACCAAATGGACCCTTACGGTAAGGCTCCATTTGGTTTCATTTGTACGCTGAGTGAAAAAGCATCGTTACAGTGTAGATTGGGGTCCCAGACATAAAAACGTGGTATCAAATGGGGGGGGGGGGGGGGGTTCCGTGGCGTATTGCATATCAAACTGGGGGTTGAAAAGCTTGAAATTGAAAAGGTGGAGAAGCGCGGCTATGTGGAGGTCAGTGCGGGGTTACCGCCCCAGCCTGAAGGCGGGGTGTTTGAGCAGGTCCCGGGAGGTGGGCCGGTCGGCCGGCTGCAGCTCCAGACAACGCAGAGTCACGTCTTTCAGACCCGGGGACAGCTGGGGGGGGATGGAGGGCGCTGCTGTGGCGCTCGCAATCTGCAAGGACAAAAACAATGTTTTTTTTAGAAGCCACTCTTAACTCTCTCGCTTCTCAAAGACCCAGCGGGTCTTTAGTTACAGCAAATGACTGATAGTTCGGAACCAAATGGACTCTTACGGTTACAGACCAAGTGCTTGTTCTCGGAGTTAACACCCCCAACGCCCAGGACGAAGTTCTTTGTCTTTTCTATTAGTAACGCCCGACGCCCAGGACGAAGTATTGATCAAAAGACGAAGTTTATTGATATGAGAACGGATCGAATGGCTCCATAGCCCAGGAGCGCCTGTTGGGCAATCCTCGGTGTTGCGTAAGAGTGAGACGCTATTGTTAGCTGCTAAACACACATTCACAACAACATCCGGTCCGTCCGGAAAAGGGGTCCGTGTTTATAAATCGAATGGGCGCTATAATGTAATGGATTAAATAACCCCGGGCAATTAAAGTGTTCAAAGTCAAAGTCAAAGTCGTACGATTTGTCACACACGTTACCGCAGTGAAATTTGTTCTCCGCATTTGACCCATCTCTTGGAGCGGTGAGCCGCAGCCAAGGAGCGGTGAGCTGCAGCCGTGCCGTGCTCGGGAATCATTTGATTAGTAGATTTGACCCCCCAATCCAACCCTTTGATGCCGAGTGTCAAGCAGAGAGGCATTGGGTCCCATTTTTACAGTCTTTGGTATGACCCGGCCAGGGATCGAACCCCGACCTCCCAGTTTCAGGGCGGACACTCTAACCACAAGGCCACTGAGCTGTTAACGTGTGATGACACTTTGGAGTTACATGGCAAGGTAACTTACACAACTCAAAACCTCTAACAAACATTTGTGAAACATCTTCAATAGTTGCTCCATTCTAGCCTGTGCTGCAGGCTAGAATACCAGAACGCTCGCCTCAAAAACACAGTCGCCTCGGGCCGTGCGGCCAGCGGAACGGTAGAACGCTCGGTCTCTGCCTGGTATTCCTAAACGTAACCTCAGTAAACTACGCCTAAACGGTTAAACCTAACCTCACTAAACTATGCCTAGTTTTAACCTCAGTAAAACGACACCAAAATCTAAACTTATTTCTAACCTTATCCTCAGTAAAAACAAATAAAAGACGCACCCCGCCACAAATCTTTACTGTGCAAAGTCAATGAGGAGACAATTATTTTCTATCCATTTCTTATCAGCATAGCAACCATTTGAAATATCTCACCAATGTCACAGTACGGTAAGTTGCTTTAAATTAAACCTGAGGATCTTACAGTGAAGATTGGTGTCCCCCAAAAAATGTTTTTATCAAATAGGGGTCTGTGGTCTCCAACACATATCAGACTGAGCTTCTGAGGAGTGTGTGATGGACGTTTTACCTTGAATATGAGGGCCAGGTGGTTGGAGTGCTTCTCTGCGTTCCAGGGGGGCTTGGCACAGGACATCTCGATGATGGCACAGCCCACGCTCCACACGTCACAGCTGCGACCATACTGCTGTCCCCTCAGCACCTGCACACGCACGCACGCACGCACACACGCACACACACACAAAATAAGTAAGCCAGAAACATTTCCAGTATTTTGGAAATGGGAAGTGCACAAAGACTGCCGGCCATAAGCACCAACAGGACGCGGTGCGCTGCCACACGGCTGCCACATTTGTAGCAATTGTTTTTTTTACTAAACAACATTTTTCACCACGCGGTAATGCCTGGAAATAGAACAGTGGCGCATCGGAGCGCCAGGTGCGTCGTTTGCAGCCTGTGTGTTGCCCTTAACGGCTGGCAAAGACAAAGGCCTCAGACCGGTTCAAAAAGATCTTTCACTGTCGTACCTCAGGAGCCATGAAGGCGATGGTTCCCAGCAGCTGGCCTTGAAACTCGCCCGCCCCCGTGCCTTTGGATGCCAGTCTCGATGCCGCTCCAAAGTCAGCGATTCTCAGCCTCTGGCCTGTGCTGTCGATGAGCAGGTTGGCACCTAGGGAGAGGGTGGAGGAGTGTTAGTCGAGTCCCGTTTATGTCGCGCACCGGAAATAGCAGATATATAAGCTCACAGTAGGTGCGTTTACATGGACACCTTTCTTCCAATCTGATTAAAATAAACCCGATTGAAGGTTTTGGATCAAGTGTTTACATGGGGCAAGTTCAATCCGATCAGGTGTTTACATGTGCCCACTTTTAATCAGATTAGCTGCCGTTTGTATAATGAAATCAGACCCATCTGAACAGAGTGGTGATGTACTCAGGGGCGGCCTTAGAGATCGGGAGGCCCCGTTCATGACGTCATAATTTTAATAATTAATAATTATTATAAAAAAAATAAAAAATGTTTTTTTTTCCCTCTTTTTTTGTCAGTGTCTCAGCGCTGCTAGTGCAGTGAGTGCACGCGGGAGGCCCCGTTCATGACGTCATAATTTTAATAATGAATAATTATTATAAAAAAAACAAAAAAACCTGCAGCAATTATTAGCTGATGCCAACTAGTGGTAAGTGGACGTACAGGAGGAGGATGAATAATTGACTAGGCTGATTGGAAGGATGTGATGCAATGCAATACTACTACTACTACAAATAATAATAATAATAATAATAATAATTACATCATTTTTAAATTCAATTGAAATGATTGAGACATATATAAGGCCGCCACTGGATGTACTGTACTCGTTCTGTACTCGTACTGTACTAATACTGTACTTGTACTGTAGCCTACTACATTGTACTGTACTGATACCGTACTTGTACTGTAGCCTACTACATTGTACTGTACTGTACTGATACCGTACTTGTACTGTAGCCTACTACATTGTACTATACTGTACTCGTACTGTAATGCACTTGTACTGTAGTCGTACTGTACTTACTTGTACTATACTGTACTCATACTGTACTACATTGTACTGTAGGGCATTCACTTCTAGTCAGTTTTACTAGTTGACTAGTTGCCTAGTTTACTAGTCGACTAGTTGATTAACACCTTGGATGTCCAAGTCAGAGTTCTCCGTCCAAGTTCAAGGTCATGGTCAAGTGCCCAACACGGAGATTGTTAAACAGGACGGAGATTAATGAAAACAAAACCGTTCGCATCGCTCTAGAGCCTTGGAGCGCTTGTTGCCCGATCCGATGACGTGTCAAAAAGTGACACGTCATCGAAAATCTCCCCTGCCTGTTTAGCTGACGAAAACGAAAATCTTAAAACGATCATAACTCCCGATCTAAATCATCCCGTCTAATTCTGAAAAAAGATCCTGTGTTTGACGGCCTTCCGCGGTCCAGTCGCTAGTCGCGATAGATTTATTATGACCTCCCGTTGTTGTCGAACGACTCTAGAGTGGTGTGGCTATTGTTAGCTGCTACACAGACATGCACACCAACTTCCGGTGCGCCGGTAAAAGTGGTCCGTGCACTACAAATGATGGGCACCCTGGATGAAATGGATTAAATAGTTCCAGGCTTCTAAGGTGTTTTAACTACCTATTATGTAAAAGTATAGTACAGTACAGTACAGTAGGCTGAGAGTACACTCCACTAAAAAAATCTCAACTTCCCATCATGCACCTGTGCACGGTGTGAAGCTCGACAGCGCCACTTTGTCACCTGTTGGTACCCTAAACGGACAGACAGACATAGGGACACACATTGCCGTTCCTTAAGTGGCTGCACCACTCAATAATACATTATTATTATTATACACACAGCTAACCATATTATTATTAATAGGCCTATTATTACTATAAAATGGGTCACCACATGTGTTTTCCCACTTTTACCCATTCTTCCCTCCCGCCTTTACACACACTGAACTGTTTTTTGTTTGGGTTTTTTTTAATCGGGAGGCCCCCAATGCTCGAGGCCCGTTTCAATTGAAACGATTGAAACATATATAAGGCCGCCACTGGATGTATTTGGATTTGTTTCGTTAATGAAGCAGCAGAACAGTTTGACTTCAACTTTTCTGATGGGGGAAATGAGTGGAGAAGATGAGCAGAAGAACAAAGGGATTGTAATGGTAGGCCTACCTAATACCTATAGGCTATAGAGCGCCACAGTCCCGCCCCCTACCATGGCCCAGGAAATGAATCCCAATGCATTTTTCCCATAGACATTTCAAAAAGTAAATAAATAAAATAAATACTTTCTGAAATGTCTATGAGGAAAATGAACGGAGAATCATTTCCTGGGCCATGTAGGGGGCGGGACTGCAACGCTCTATAGGCCTACTGTTACAACGCTGCTGTTTGTGTAGGCCTACAGGCTACAGCCCTACTTGTAGATGGGCTTGCCCACTTCCAACCCATGCCAGTTAGCCCACATGTAGACCATGTTGGAACTACATGGGCTTGCCCACTTCCAACCCATGCAAGTTAGCCCACATGTAGACCATGTTGGACCAATATGGGCTTGCCTACTTCCAACCCATGCCAGTTAGCCCTTGTGTAGACCACGTGGGACCTATATAGGCTTGCCCACTTCCAACCCATGCAAGTTAGCCCACATGTAGACCATGTTGGAAATACATCGGGTAGTTTCCCTTGACTCCTTCAAAACCGCTCTCAAAGGGCACCTACGGATGGCTGCAATTCGAAACTGGCCCCCGTAAAATCTGAATCCCCCCCCACCGCCCCCCCCTTTTTCCCCTCACTGTATATATTTCTTTTCCCTTTTTACCTCCTTTATGATGAATTCCTGTTCTGTCTATAGAAGTGTCTATTTGTACGTCTCTAAATGTTTTGATGATTTGAACATGGTGGACCCTATTGGAAACAAGTGTAATGCTTAATTGGGTCGTCCACTCACAGTTAACAGCCTTTGTATTGAGTTTGTGCTTGAAATGTACTGTAATTCTGCAAACTGTTAATAAATTCTTCAATCAATCAATCAAAACATGTTCCCAGTTCAAGCCCATTCCCACTTGTACCCATGTATCCCGCATTGAAACCACATGGGACCCAAGTGGGCGTGCTGGCTGGGTTCCATCTCTCCTCTCTCATCTCTGTCGAGAATGCAACTAGCCTACTTGGACTGTGTTTGTTTAGCAATGGTAGGCTACTGAATGGTAGAGCCTTCAGAAGTCGGAGTTGATTGATTTCCAGTTTATTTTGTGGCTAGTAATTAATAACCCTTATGGTCTGAGTCGTCTCGTCTTTATACTATTTATTATTAATTCAGCTTTCACATTTTACCCTACCCTATAGTTGCAATGGAAAGAATATTATATTAAATATCTATATACAATGAAAAATATTAAGAGTAGGCTACATGGCATGCAAGCCATTTAAAATGTAAAATAGGCTAATGTGGAATTTTGCGCAGGTGGTTCCAAATGATGAATTGATTACATCACTAGCAAAAGACGTGAAACTAGGTCAAATCAATTACTGTAGCTGCAGCGGAGCTGTTCCAACTCTGACTTGAAGCAGCGGAGCTGGTCCGACTCTGACTCACTTGAAGCACACTAAACTGACCAGATTCAAGTTTAAACCATAATGGCATGTAGGCATAGTATTGGATATCAACTTTCTTCAGCCAAACAGAAACAGATCTGCGATCACAGAGGCAGGGGTGGGGGGGGGGGGGGGGCAGCGCATGCAACTTCAGGTAGCCTACGAGTGATTCTCATCATCCATTATCTCAGTGGCTGCAACACTTTTATTTATTTATACTTTTTATTTGCATGGGAGATTTTCGGCAATAGTTCCGTGTGTGTGCGCGCACGTGCGCTTGCAGAGAGAGAGGGGGAGAGGGAACGAGAGAGGAATACCGCCTCATCGCACTGCCAAAAACAAGGAGGTTAAGCAACAGAAATTGCCGACGATTTGATGTGCAGAAAGAACATATCAGATTCTAATCGGGTTAAGGTGTATACATGGAAGAAATGTCCTCTTGATCGGGTCTAAAAAAAGTCTAGACCACCCCTCTGCACCCGATTAGAATTTAAATCGGGTCGGACTTGATCGGGTTTATTTAGGTGTATACATGGATATTTTAAATCGGGTGTATTTAAAACCTTGTTTTAACCCGATTAGAACGTGACATGTAAACGTGCCTAGTGCATCACAACGTGCAATGTGACTAGCTTGAAGATCAGCTATTTCCAGTGCATGCCAATGTACTGTAAACACATCTGCTCAGAATCTTTAAAAAGCACTGCATTTGAAGTCCTATTAAAATGTATTGCGGATAAGGATATTTTTTGGATAAATAAATATGCATTTTTGAGGAGCGCTAGCCCCTAGCCCCTCCTATGCACAGCTTTGTCTGTTTGTGTGAACACAAACACGATGATTTGATTGGCTGATCACCCCATAGCGATGATTTTATTGGCTGAGCAAAGTACATATTGAGGATAGAAATCACACCTGTGTGACGTGAGGGGCGCTCTTATCATCATACATCATCATGACGTAATAGACACTATGACGTCAAATTGTCCATTCATTGTTAATGGGAATTTAATGTTTGTGTAGGACAAAGTTTGTGAACATACACCACTAAAAGCTGGACATAGGAGGGGGCTCAGCCCCTCAAAAAGTGAGGGCATATAAGTGAAGACGCCAAAAGTGATTGGCCTAATGACATTTGTGATGATTTGATTGGATGAGCACGGAATGTGATGTATGATGATGTATGATGATAAGAGCGCCTCTCACTTCACACAAGGGTGATGTAAGAGCCCCTCCTATATTCAGCTATTAGTGTAGATTTTCGTCTTACAACATTAAATTCCCATCGACAATGAATGGAGAATTACGTCATAATGTGTCTGAGCAAATGATGATGATGTACGATGATAAGAGCACCCCTCACTTCACATGGGTGTGATTTGTTTATAAAGAGCAGAAGAGATTTTATTGCAATTATTACAGTATTATTCATAATATGAAGCCATTTTACACTTATTGCACATGAACAGATCTGACCAATAAAACAAAAGTACCAGTTCTGTTCAAAATTTGTCGTCTCACGTTTTTCTACAAGCCCGGTATAAGCAGGATCGATATGGTTGCTCATTATCAACAACACATGAATAAGCTCCACCCCTACTTAGGAATGCCATTAGAGGTCAGAGTCTTTGAAACGTTAATTTATTCCAGGTTCAACTTTACCCTGCACCTCCTGAAATGTGTGTAGGTACAGTAAATCATGTTCCTGGACATAATTCAGCGTACTGTACGTACAGTAAAGCATGTTCCTGGACATAATTCCGTACCTTTGATGTCTCGGTGGATGACCTGGTTCTCGTGCAGGTAGGCCAGGCCGCGCAGTAGCTGCTCAGAGTAGTTGACAATCACGTTCTCTTTGAAGGCCCCATACTTGTTCAGAAGATGAGACACACTGCCGCCTGTGGTTAGAAAGCAACGGACTTGTTCAGAACATGAGACACAACTGCCACATTTTCCACGGAAATGGATT
The DNA here is from genome assembly GCF_951216825.1 of Electrona antarctica. Taxonomy (NCBI): domain Eukaryota; kingdom Metazoa; phylum Chordata; class Actinopteri; order Myctophiformes; family Myctophidae; genus Electrona; species Electrona antarctica. The sequence goes on from NC_136797.1 coordinate 37,321,719, forward strand.
CATCTCCAGTGTTACTTTTCCGCAGCGTTTTTCAGCAAGGCATGCTGTTTTCAATCGGCAACAACACAGCGCGGCACTAGCTTGTAGATCTGCTATTTTTCAACAGCTAAAGTTCAAAATAACAGTTAAAGTGGTTCAAAGCTATAAGGCGTCACAGACGTGTCCTCGGGTCTCACCGGCCATCCACTCCACAAACAGGTTGTAGTTGTTCTTCTCGCAGGTGGCTCCTAGCATGCGGATGACGTTGGCGTGGTAGAGGTGACTCATCATGCGGATCTCCTCCCTCAGCGCCTCCACCACCTCCTCCTGCTCCGACGACGTGTTCCGAACGTACGTCACCTGGTAGACGACACCACAAAAATAAACATGTTTTACTATAATCTACAATAAACTGGTTAAAATAACATGTTATTCATTAAAGTGAATGAGAAATACTGAATATAGTATTATTATTTTTATTTTTTACCAAATGTAATATTATTACGTTATTCTCTGAGTGTTTACAAACATTTTAAAATCTGAAACCATTTCTGACCATAAACTGACCTGTTTGACAGCCATGAGCGTGCCGGTTCCCACATCCTGGGCCTGGTAGCATGAGGAGAAAGCCCCCAGGCCGATCTGCTGACCCTTCAGCCACTCGGCACCCTCCTTGTAGGGCTGCTTGGCTACCGTGTGTCCCGGCAGGGTCTCTGGAGTCTGCAACCGTTCACATCAATACATTCATAGCGTTAGATCATTAGACTGACCCATGTTTGGGTCGTTACAGCGCTCTCCCATGGACATATATGTAGACTGTCTGCAACTATGAGTAACTTAGTTTTTGACACATTTATTATAGGAGCCATTTTCAAACTGTCTTCATATACTGTACAGCAGGGTCCCCAAATAATTTGCCTCAGTCAAGGGCCATATTTTAGGGTACCGGGCTGGGGGCCGAGTCCGCGCAGGTTTTTTATTTTTTTATTAATTAAGCTTAGATAGATGTAGAACAGTGGTTCACAACCACTGTTCTACACACACACACCAGTGGTTCACAACCAGTGGTCCGGGGACCACCAGTGGTCCTTGAGGGGGTTCCAGGTGGTCCCCAGCTAAATGATGGAGAGTTGGTAACCAAATAGACCCTTATGGATCCTTAACTCTTGAGAATGTAAAATGAATTCATTTTCAGGGCAAGACCACATTTGAAAAGATATGGCAGGGCTCTAGCAGTGATTCTCATCATTTTAATTTGAAAGATGCCCAGTTTGACATGCATAGGCTACTGAACCCCATTTAATGCCATTTATATCTGGGACCTCAATTTATTATAACTTTTATTTATTTATGGACCTGTTATGGTGCATTTGGTTCCATTTGTACACTCCATTTGAACACTCTGAGTGCCAAAAGCCCTTGAACATGATTAAGGATTACTGTCATTATGGTAATCTCACACTTCATATTGCACACACCAAAGAAAAGTTTTTTTCAAACTTCTTCCAAGGGCCACAAGGGGGCGCCTCGCGGGCCGCAAATGGCCCGCTGGCCGCCTATTGGGAAACCCTGCTGTACAGTAATTGGTCCTTAAAGGGATAGTTCACCCCAAAAATTACTTATTTTCTATCAATTACTCACCCCATGGAGACTTGAATTCATGGATATTGTTTAGTTTTTGTTGCATTTGGCCAAAGAGTCTCCTTTGTGTCTCCATGGGTTGTTCATGGTCTTATGGTGCGGTACTCACGTCGGCCTGCAGGATGATGATGTCCTGGTCCTTCTCCACCTGCAGCTGTGGGATTATGGGTAATGCGTCCTGGGACTCTGACATGGCCATGACGGCAGCCAGGGCCTCCTCCTCCTCCGCCTGGATCTTCTCCAGGCACTTCTGATTGGTCGACACGTCCTCGCCCGGCGCGTCCGCCCGCTCCGGGCACAGCACCGCTACCTCCGACTGTAAGGAGATATGGACGATTAGAGTTCATTGAAACTAACCCAATTAACTAAAACTATATCTGACAAAACCTACAGTTAACTGAAATAAACATAACAATCACAACCGTGTGAAGTGAGGGGCACTAATATATTAAAGTCTAATCCATGTTGCTATGATTAGGTGACAAACGGTGACAAAATGGCATTTAATGTTTGTGTTGGAGGACAAGATGACATACATTTTCCCTTCATTGTCAATGGCATTTTTAAAACAAACATTGAACTAAAAACAAACATTAAACCTGTATATAGGAGGGGCTAGCGCCCCTCAAAAATTAAGCTTTACAAACAAATGATAACTGAAACTGTATAGGGTGTTTAAAAAACTTAAACTTTCTAGAATCTTAGAGGACATGTCCTTAGTTTTAGTCAGTCAATATTTCATACATAAGCTAATATTTGGCGTAGATATGAAATCTTCCAATATTTTGGGGTTTTCTGCGTCTTCCTCAGTCACTCTCACGACATCCATAAACCTCCTATTTGGCTTAACTCTTGTCCTTTTGCCTGGCAGTTCTAATGCACCTCTCATCCCTTCTATGGACATCATGTCCAAACCATTTCAACCTCGCCTCTCTTGTTTACCCCCAAACCTTCTAACCTGGGCCGATCCTCTCTAAGCTCACACCGATTCTCATTAGGAGTGACAAAGAGGAACAAGATCAGAAATTACTACATTTCTGATCCTGTCAATCCTTATCACTACTAATGAGAATCGTAGCAATCTCAATTCTGCCACGTCCAGCTCCAGTCTTTTTGTCAGTGTTTCCAGGTCGTACAGCATGGCTGGTCTCACTCCTATACATCTTCCGTCGAACTCTTGCTTGCTGGTTCCCTTCCGTCACAAATCACCCCTGAGTGACACTTCCCTCCATCCGTTCCACCCTGCCTGCACTCTCCTCTTCACCCTCTCTTCCACCCAACCCATTACTTACAATAAAAAAACTAAAACACCAACACTAATGCAAACTAAACTCATCGCACCACTTAAAAAACAAATCAAGATTAAATTAAAATACAGACTAATGAATCATGCAAAACAATAATAATGACCTTGAAGGTGACAGGTTGGTCGCCCGCCACCGGCATGACGGAGGCCTCCAGCAGGTCCTCGACGGAGGAGTCGATCTCCACCGAAGCGTCGGCGGGCAGCTCGCCTCGCAGCTCCTTCAACGCTCCTTTGAAGAAGGCCGTGCCGGGAATTAGGCCTGTCACCACCATGGAATGTGTTAGTTGACCACTCATTGTCATACACATAATTGTGAATCAATTGTGAGTTTTTTGGATTTTAACATTGGAACATGAATTAAAGTTACATTTATGTTTGCCTTTTAGGCTTTGTAAATACAAAAATTGCACTGGACAGATGACAAATAACCAAAATGATACAGAGAAATGACTGACAATAAGCGTTTCATGTACTATGGTCAAAACAGGGCAAATGCTTAAAAATGTTCATAGCATAAATAGCAGAGCTGTGAGCTAGTATGCTATTTCCTCTATTTTGGAACATTTGTCAACAGATGAATTCACACACACACACAAGAATGAAACAATAATAGTCTCTGTGCATAACTGGTCCACAAGGTTTCTAAAAATTCTTCTAAAAATATTGTTTTAATTTTGACAACGCTACTGTATGCCACCTTCTTCTACAAACCTTTTGGACTACAGCTATGCAATCACGCAATTATGTAACAGCTGTGTCAGGCCTTACCGGGGATGCAGGGGGCTTTTTGAGCGGGAGGGGCAGGGTGGGAGGGTTTTGGTCTGTGGATGGAGGGGAGAGGCCGGCCCTGGCTGTGCGTGTCCAGGTGGTCCTTGGACCTCTGCTGTGGAGCGCCGCACTGCATGCTGGGAGAGGAGGACGCCCAGGAGTGGTTGGAGGGGCAGTTTTGGGCCACCGCCTTACCGGACATGAAGGCCTGGCTCGAAGCCATGGCCCCGTGGCCCTCCAGGCCAGGGAACAACGCGGGCGGGTACAAACTGGAGGGCGAGGGGAGAATGGGCGATTGATCCATATGACGGTTATGGACCTGAAACAGGGAAAAGGCACAGAGATTACAGAGAGTAAAAGTAACTTTTCTTTTTACCACCGCGCTCTGACTTCTCTGGTGTGCTATCCTCTTAGATCCACATCATTCATAAAAGGTACTGGGTCGCACACAGTGGAGAGAAATATTTGTCTCTTGTGACATGATGTAAAGATACAATAAAAGAGAAAAAACTCACTCTCAAGTCATTACGTTTGGTTGCACACAGAAAAAAGCCGATTTACAAGCTCACAATGCTATTTTCATAGCGCAACCAACTTAACTGTAAAATCAGCCATTACGACACCATCAAGACCTGACAATTTATTTTTAACGACAAAAGTCGACTAAAACAATTTTCAGATGAGTAAAATGTGACCCAAACAAAATGAAATTTTATTCAAAAGACTGCCAAAAACTAAATCAAAATTTGCCGAAAAAAATCAACACTACACCACCACTGACCTGAACAGGCGGTTTGAAGCCGTCGCCACCAGGGGGAGCTCCGGCCACGTTGTGATTTCCGCTGACCGCTATGGCGGCCAGCTGCTCCATCAGCTCCTCCGGACATGCCCCTCCGCCACCGCCCTTCCCGCTGAGACGCTGGCTCTTGGTCGTGGTCAGCGGCATCTTGCGGCCCGGTGCGCTGCTTTTGGCGAGGGCGGGCGATAGGTCCGGGTAGGCTCCGCCTCCACGAGCGTGTTCCTCGCCGCTCTCCGTGCCAGGGCCGTTATAGTTTGCTAAAAAGTCAACGGAATAACGGAAATTTTGAATTGGAAAAACATTTTAGTTAACTGAAAAAAAACTAAGCGAATGAGAACAATAAATAACTGACTGAGATGTATTGTGGGTTTACAAAACAAACAAAAACCAACTAAAGGCATAAAGAAAATGTCCTTAGTTTTAGTCTTTCTTAAAAATCTTAAAATCTAGCAAAAATAGCAGATTTACATACACACCACGATGCAAAGCTATATTTGAACTTGTTGAGTCTTGCCCCTGACTAATCCATATAAAAAAACGACCTCAAACTAACACTGAAACTAATAAAAACAAAACCAAGCCTTTTCACAAAATAATGAACTACACTAAAGTGGCAAACACACTTTAACAACTAATTCAAACTAAACTGAAACTGAGACATATCATGTCAAGAAAATTAGACCAAAACTTTAATAACCTTGCTCCACGCCCAGGCTGATGGCGTCCAAGATGTCCATCTCCTCGGCGATGGCGAGTAAGCGACGGCGCATGCGGGCGTAGTGGGTGGAGCTGGGCCCGCTCAGCATGTCCAGCAGCTTGATGAAGACGTAGGGCACGCGCGCCACCATGCGCGCGGCGCCCAGGAACACCCGGCGCGACAGTTTGCCCACCATGGCGTGGGAGTTGTCGATGGACTGGAGGGCGAAGGCGAGCAGGCGCAGCAGCTTCTGGTACCTGGGGAGAGAGAGTCATCGCAACAGTTCAGAAATGGCCTCACGGATGTTTAAGATCATATGAAAGAGTAAACGACATGTAACACCGCACATGGAATAAAGCAAAATAAAATCTTGTGACTGAAACATTTTGGCAGGCCAAGCGCTGATTGAGCTTTGCCGGTTGGGACAAATAAATAAACTAATAGACCAGCGGTCGGCGAGATCGACAAGTCGATTTCTAAAGGGTGACCCCTCCCCATCCGGCGCTATGCATGGGACTACATAAAGCAGCTTTGAGAAGGTTTATTAAAGGGTGCTGTAAGAGATTTTCCTCTCTCTCTCTCTTTTTTTAACAGAAAATATGTTGTCAGGTGCGACACCAATTTCATCCAATTAGGAGAGAAAAGTGACATTGGAAGTGATTAAACACAAAAAAGAGCAGGGATCAGAACACTGTCCCACCTGGAAATGTATTTTGTGTTTAAAGTGAATGGCAAATCGAGTGGCAAAGTGAGTTTAACATTGTTTAACGTTGTAATCATATTGGACTTTTCTATTTGGATGTGGGCTGTTTTTTGACACTCATTGTGTGTTCCCGCATAACTTCCGGGTTTGATGATGATGTCACGCGCATACCCTCTATAAAGGGGGGGGGGGGGGGGGGGGGGACTCCCTCCAGTTGCTGAACAAACACTAACGTACTCACTTATGCCACCTTTCAGAAGATCTAAGATGACCGTATAAACATTCCTACATGCAGACAATTATTTGACGGGGTCTCACCTCTGCACGGGGGCTTGGTTGTGGTATCCGTCCAGGCCTCCGGAGATGATGTGGGGGTAGAACTCGTGCGGGACCTCCAGCAGCAGTCTGTCTATGAAGCACAGACGTCCCAGCAGAGCCTGCCAGTTGGTGGCCTCGGGCTGGGGACCCAGCACACAGCTCAGCACGTAGTCCACACCACCTAGACCTATGGAGCCTACACACACAACAATGACAAGTTAAACACACCACCCAGAGTCCTAGACCTATGGAGTCTACACACAACACAGACAAGTTCAAATTGTGTGCTTCTGTAACGTAAATAAAATAGCAAAAATGCTTAAATGTGTTTCTGAAAATATGGCAAATGTGTTTGGCAATACATTGAGAGTGAATTAATAGAATCATATTACTTGTGATTCCTTCATCACAGAGCACAGAAGCAAAAGAGAAATATGAGGACAATATTTGAACTTCTATCATGATCTGTGGTTCTTAAACATTTTGTCATGTAATATATTTGGCCGCGGACCTCCATGTGAAATATTTTGTGCCAGTTAACACCATACAAGATTTCCGTTGGAAATTCCAAATGTGTGTCTTGTGTTTTTTTCTCAAGATGTATTAATTTATAGCTGATGCGACGTGTTGTGACAAAGTTTGGGGAACCACTGATTCTAGAGGAGTTTTCATACTGTATGTGTGTTACCTGCTTTGAGCAGCTCGCTGCCTACCTATAGATCTATAGAGGAGTTAGTTACCTGCTTTGAGCAGCTCTCTGCCTACCTATAGATCTATAGAGGAGTTAGTTACCTGCTTTGAGGAGCTCTCTGCCTACCTATAGATCTATAGAGGAGTTAGGTACCTGCTTTGAGCAGCTCTATGCCTACCTATAGATATATAGAGGAGTTAGTTACCTGCTTTGAGGAGCTCGCTGCCTACCTATAGATCTATAGAGGAGTTAGTTACCTGCTTTGAGGAGCTCTCTGCCCACCGCCAGCTCTCCCAGCTGACCCTTACACAGCTCCAGCAGGGTGGACACAGACAGCTGGCTGGTACGGCTGGAAAAACAAAACAAAACAAAAAACAACGTTCTTTGTTGATTTATCACATGCACCTGCGTCAGAACAGAATGATTAGACTTAGACATAGAATAGAGGGTATGCGGGTGGCATCATCATCATACCCGAAGTTATGAGGGAACGCCAACTGAGTGGCAAAGAAATACTTTCTGGCCTTCACAGCCCATACAGTACATCCAAACATAATTGTTTATTGCATTAAAACAACGTTAATCAGCATCGACCTCACTTTGCCACTCGATTTGCCACTCACTGTATGCATGCGCATACCCTCCATTGTCAAATATTATGGAAACAGATGATCCGCTGCCTTGACCCCTGGATTGTCATTATATCATCGCTGAAGCCAAGGGTGGAAACTTTGTGTGTCCAAAACCGTTGCTTTTCAGGAAACCACATGTAGTTATTATTTATTCACATAAAGGTTTCCATCTGACAGTGATACCTGTACATTTTACAGTATGGACCAAAGCCCTGACGTCATTCCCAGTACCCCCAGGTCAGGGGAGTAGTTGTTCTATTGGAAATTCAATCTTAGATTGCGTCATTGGAACTGTGTGTGTTCCAAAAATAAACAAATCGGCCTAGAGTAATCTTTGTCAATAGAAAAAAAATAACTCAGTGTCCCAGGGGGATAGTGACCTCGCTCTACTGGAAGTTATGTCAGACTTCGGTTCTCTATACCGTTATATATTAAAAACAGACCTCATTCACCACCAATTGTTCACGATTCCTCAGAGAACTCCACATTTTAGCTGCAACCACTGCATTTAGCAAATATTCACCTTCCAATATTTTTACACAATCAGAGTTAAATGAACAATCCGTGGGTGTTGTTAAATGTGATTCAGCTAGTACACATTGCTCTTGATTCCAAGGCGTACGCACACTCCTCGACGTCGTCAGTATGTCATCCTGCTCACCTGTTGGCGTCGGCACACTTGACCAGGATGGTTTCCACCACAGGCTGCAGCAGCTGCTGCAGACGAGAACACTCTGACACCGAATGGCACGGTGTGTACACCAGCATGGCACGCAGCGTTTTCTAATGGAAACAACACATGTACACAAAGGTTACAGTCTACTGTACAAACATCAACAAAATGAGTTACACTCACATTATTTGTGAGGCATTTCAGCTCGCATTAGTACATTATTTCCAAATACAATATCGTGACTTACATTTGAAATCAGAGTAATTGTCAACAAACGACAGGGTCAATAATAGTCACAAATTCACAATAGACAAATTCACAGAGGGGTGCCCTGGGCGCTGCCATTACTGAGGGGTAATCCATGGAGCAGGTCAGGTGTAGCTAATCAGTGCTGCTGCGCTTAATGGTACACCTCAGTAATGGCCGCACCCAGGCAAGCCTCTGTGAATTTGTCTATAAGTAGAGTGCAAAGAAGTATCACACACATATCAATTGTTTGGGGAGCCAATGGCCTAGTGGAAAGGCACATATTACCAAATAGGCTCTAACGCAGTCTGACAGCGAGTCGCAGGTTCGAGTGGAGTTGCGCACAATATGCGCATCAAATAATAAATAAATACATTCTGTGAGCTCAGAAATCTCACGGTATCAATACCGTGGCTTTTTATACTGCGGTAATACCGCAATACGGTATACCATTACATGCCTAGTCTTGGGGTATACTCACCAAGGCGGCCACGTAGACTTTGTAGACGGGGTCGGCGCATACCATGGAGAGAATGCTGCAGCACGACTCCACCACCACATCTCCGCTGGCGCTATTGCACCGCGACGCACTGCCGCCGCCCCCCGCCACCACGCCACTGCCAGCCCCCGACCCTCCCCCCATCCCGGGGCACCCAGAGTGCTCGCCGTTGGCCAGGAGCAGCGCACCGCTGACGTCGTGAGAGAGACGGCGCAGCGCCATCTCGCGGACCGTCCAGTTCCTGGAGAACAGGCAGCCCACCAGCTCCACGCCAAACACCTGGGGAAGAGAGAAGCACATTATATCAGTCATGTTTAGTTAGTTAGTGATGTGCATGCATAACGTGAGTGGCAAAGTGAGTTTAACGCTATTTAAAGCAATCAGATAGGCCTTGGATGTATGGTCTGTCATGGCCAGAAAGTACTTTTTTGCAACTCAGTACGTGTCAGACCATGATGATGTCACACGCATACCCTCTATAGACTTCCATTTGCACTTCACGCAGTGATTCACTTTGCAATACCCGTGACGGCTGTTGCAAGTGGGCCCCCAAATAATCTGCAAAGCTATAAAGGTAATATTTAAAAAAAATAAGGAATGAAAGAAATATTTTAATCTTTAATGATCAGTCAATCGATTGTGTTAATGGGAAACAATGTAATACACTTTAAGTTCTTATTTTTTTACGGTTTTAAAGAAGAAAATATATAAGAGGTAAGGTACCTGACAGAAAGGCTGGATAAAAAATAAAATAAAACGTCTATGTGATTTATAACTCTTTTGCGGACAGTGCTCGTAGCTTCAGAGAAAACAGCGAGGGAAAATCCTATTTTAAATGGGACTCTATGGGATGTGCACGCAAGTTTCCTGGTGCTGGGGGTATGCAAGGCGTTGCCTAGCAACCGGGCCAAGTAGATTTTCAGCAAAACGCTTTCTCTCCAACATTTCTTGTAGTTGGCATATAACTGGTGTAGAGGGAAAGTCTGAGATTTCTCGTAGTTGGCATAGAAAAAAATGAATGGGAAAAGAATCTTCACGACTCTTCTTGACCCAAGGACTTAGGTTTAACATGCTCTGGAGGAACTAGATGTTTAACAGTGTATTAATTCCTCTGTATAGATTAGAGCCCTGCATGGCAGTGTTTTATCCCACCCGCTCCCAGCCTCCCATTGGATTTCTGACCACTCCCGCCCGCTCAATGATTTCATTTTTTGACTGCCCGCAGTGACCGCCTGTCCGCTGCTCCCGCCCACAAAAAAAAAAAGTCCCATTTAGTCCCGCACCATCCTGCAATTTTATCGTTTAGTCCCGCTAAATGCACAATATTTCCATTGAGATCGAAAAACATTACATTTACCCAAACAGTTGCTGAGATTGAGCAGGCATGCACGAGAGAGGGGTTGTTTATTTGTGCGTAGTTGCTCACAGATAGAGGGGAAAGTGTTTATATTGCGACGGGACATATATTATACGTGTGAGAACAAGCACCCTGCTGCTGCCCACGCAATGCAGAGAGAGCAGAGAGAAAGAGAGAGACTCCATGTGCGACATGTCCAGCACAGTAGGGAATATTACATTCTCCTCAGACATATTCATATGCTAAAGTGTTATAAGCTCTGTATCTGGTTAATTGTGGGTGGATGCAGGATTTTGCAGGGACCGCTGGTTTTTATCTTGACCGCCTGTTCCCGCCCGCAGCTATTTAAATACCGCCCGCAACATTCGCGTTGAGTCCCGCGGGCTCCCGCTTCCGATGCAGGGCTCTAGTATAGATGTCTATTGTCCATTTCTCTCTGCTCACGTTAATCCAGGGCTCTGCCAGTTCCTTGTAGGTGTGAGGGATGTGCTGCTGGGTGCTGCTCTGTGGCAGGGTGACGTCTTCGTCCTGAAACGACGTCCTCAGAGAGGACGTCCTGCTCTGGGACAGGGACAGCGAGGTCTGCAGCTGGGGGTCCGGGACCGGGGGGCCCGCCGACGCTTCCGATGAGCCCAGAGACTCACGGCTGCACACACAAAACACACACAAGACAGGGGAAAAACTGAACCAGTGGGACAATTTGTGGACAAACTTATACTTAAATCTAATTACATGCTCATAATGCTACATTTTTAATAATCTCGAAGATTTTTGAAAAATGTGGAGTGGGTCTCAACTTCTCTCCAGAGAATAAAAAGTTGTTCTGCAGTAATCTGTACATTACAAGGTTTTCAATGTTAAACAATCTAAAACGAGGTGTGGAAATTAAACTGAAACTAGATTTGTGGTCAAATGTTTAGACACAACCAACCGGAGAATACATTAGACTAGATAGTTTTATTGAGACTGGAATGTGCAATGTCTTCACTAAGTGGTTTTATAGTAATGCGTGTTGTGAACTTGCTTCTAACAAAAAGCAAACCACTCTCCTGAATCTAACTAAATAAATACCCCAAAAGTTACCAGGAGTCATAATGCTAGACTTATGTTGACTTGTTCCTAGCCTATTAATGGATTATTACATACTGGCCCAGAAAGTCTCACATTTTAACTATGTATACATTATATATAATCAAGTTTCATTCTCTGGAAATAAAAAAAGCACGAATTGGCCTCATGTTACCTGTAGAGGTCGTGGAACTTCCAGTTAGTTCGACACAAGGGACATATCAGCGCTTCGTTGTTCCTGCGACACTCCTCCGCCCCTGAGGGACACCACACAAGACAGGCTCATGAACTCAAATAGTACACGCATTAAGCCCTGAGGGACACCACACAAGAACATAAACAGTACAAGCAACAGGAGAAGACGAACATTTGAACGGAAACGATACAGCAAAATGTATTGCGATCAGAGCAGGGGTTACTGAAACAAACAAAGAAAACTAAAACTACAATTTAATTGCGTCTTTTGTAGTTTCGCTCTATACATTCGGTGTCTTTGCTGAAAATAGCAGATCGACAACCTCACAATTCACCGCAGTGCAGCACCTTGTGTGCTTGTAGATTTGCTATTTTCAGCAAAAGCTTTTCACGACAATACGGATGCTGGGGTGTAAGTGGTTTGAGTGCCACCAAATTGGTGAATTTACAATAGTCTCCTAAATGGGCGCTGTGTGATCTCTCAAACGTCCAATGTTTACTGATGCTCGGACAAAGAAAGGTTAATAGGTTTCGCCCGATTTGTCTCTGAAAAAAGCGATGTTGGTATGAAAATCCTGGGAATATTGTGTGGCTTGTGGCGGTCCAATATTTAGTTCTACACAGAGATGTACATGCAGTGGTGGCGCAGCTTGTTTAAGGTGGTATTTCTACTCACAGATGGACATGCAGTGGGGTTCCACTTGTTTAAGGTAGTATTACTCACATATGGACATGCAGTGGTTTAAGGTGGTATTACTCACAGATGGACATGCAGTGGTTTAAGGTGGTATTACTCACAGATGGACATGCAGTGGTGGTGCAGCTTGTTGCGGCAGCCCTCCTCGCACACGGTCAGGCTCTCCTCGTCCAGCATGTCCAGCAGACAGATGGGACACATCTGCTCCTCCTCGTCCTTCAGACTGCACACACACACACACACACACACACACACACACACACACACACACACACACACACACACACACACACACACACACACACACACACACACACACACACACACACACACACACACACACACACACACACACACACACACACACACACAATGTCCAATGTCAGGAAGAAATCCTTGCAGTTCCATATTCCAAATGTACATGTTTCGGGTCTCTACATGCAAAGTGTCTTGAGACAGTTTGTTGTGATCTCATACTTTAATGTTTTTGTTTGTTTGTAGTGTAATACATTATAATGGAAGTAAAATGTATCCGTTTATATTATGGATCATTAGAAAGCACTTTGTTTATTAGTCACACAGAAAGGGGGAAATTAATCATGCATTGGAATCGAGAGGCATCGCGATGCACGGCAATCGATTCATAACCGAATCGTAGCCCTAAATCGGAATCAGATTAAAATCGTCAAGTGCCTGGCAATTCCCGCCCCTACTAAATTATATTGGACCAAGAGTAGCACACATGTTCAGTGTGTGTGTGTGCGTGCGTGCGCGCGTGTACATCACACCTGTTCTCGTTGCTGTTGACAGCCGTGCTGGAAGGCCCCGCGGCAGCGTGTGGGTTGGACATGCGGGACACAAACTTCTGGATGGTGTTGCGGGACGGAGCCTTGATGCGGGAGCTCCGCCGACTGTGGTACTTCTGGAACAAGCTCTCCACCTGGACAGCAGCACAGCGGAGCAACAGGTATTCACATTTATTTTACTCGAGTTAAAGTATCAATACCGTCCACAATGTTGAAATACACTTTCACAAAAAACCTGTATACAAAATTTTGCCTAAGTAGAAAAGTACTGGCATCAAATAAATACAGTATGTAAAGTACGCAAAATGTCCCATTTCATAAGTTCTATTAAAAATGTTTCCTTTTCTTTTTCACCCCGTTTTCTCCCCAATTTAGTTGTTATGGAATACATCATGTGACAAATATAATATCACCACTCCCACCCAACTCCCCTCCCCCGAATTCGAACCCCCAGACTCTGTGGTGGTGGGCAGGTACTTAACCACTGTTCCACTCGAGCACCGTATGTGTGTCGTTTCCATTTTATGAAAATAGCGGCTATAGAAGCTCACAGTGAGCTTGTAGATTGGATACTTTCAAATAATGTAGATAGTGGATTAAAAAAGCACATTGTTTGCCTGATGAGACTGAGTGGTGTAGAAATATAAAGCATAGGTACCTCACTTTCCAAAATCACTTTCCACAAATTGGGCAACTTCCACGAAAAGGCATACAAATATAATGATATCAACACCCCCCAAATGTCAGTCATTTTCGTCTTAAGAAATGTGTGTCCACATGAAACCACTGCCTGTAGCATTATATGCCCTGCAGAACGCTTACCTCAAAGTTCTTGAGCGTCTTCCTCCACAGCAGGGGGTCCGAGGGCTCCAGCTGGAAGACCCTCAGCATGACGAACAGGACATGGATACAGAACGCCCCCCGACCACAGCTGCACGTCTACACAGAGCAGAGACAAGTAGAGAACATTAAATACCCTCGACCACAGCTATACGTCTACACAGAGCAGAGACAAGTAGAGAACATTAAATACCCTCGACCACAGCTACACGTCTACACAGAGCAGAGACGAGTAGAGAACATTAAATACCCTCGACCACAGCTACACGTCTACACAGAGCAGAGACAAGTAGAGAACATTAAATACCCTCGACCACAGCTACACGTCTACACAGAGCAGAGACAAGTAGAGAACATTAAATACCCTCGACCACAGCTACACGTCTACACAGAGCAGAGACAAGTAGAGAACATTAAATACCCTCGACCACAGCTACACGTCTACACAGAGCAGAGACAAGTAGAGAACATTAAATACCCTCGACCACAGCTACACGTCTACACAGAGCAGAGACAAGTAGAGAACATTAAATACCCTCGACCACAGCTACACGTCTACACAGAGCAGAGACAAGTAGAGAACATTAAATACCCTCGACCACAGCTACACGTCTACACAGAGCAGAGACAAGTAGAGAACATTAAATACCCTCGACCACAGCTACACGTCTACACAGAGCAGAGACAAGTAGAGAACATTAAATACCCTCGACCACAGCTACACGTCTACACAGAGCAGAGACAAGTAGAGAACATTAAATACCCTCGACCACAGCTACACGTCTACACAGAGCAGAGACAAGTAGAGAACATTAAATACCCCCGACCACAGCTACACGTCTACACAGAGCAGAGACAAGTAGAGAACATTAAATACCCCCGACCACAGCTACACGTCTACACAGAGCAGAGACAAGTAGAGAACATTAAATACCCGGCCTCGACCACAGCTACACGTCTACACAGAGCAGAGACAAGTAGAGAACATTAAATACCCTCCACCACAGCTACACGTCTACACAGAGCAGAGACGGCCAAGTATATGACATTAAAAACTCAGAACGCATCAACTCAAGCTTTAGTCTCGTCACACCTTGATTACTGCCCAGTCATTTGGTCATCCGCTACGAGTAAAGACATACAAAAATTGCATACAGCTCAACACAAAGCTGCCGGATTAGCTCTCCGGTGCTCCAAGCGGATACATATTGTAGAAATGCACACAGAAATCTATCAAGGCTTACTGCTGAGAATAGATAACACCCACCACGTATGCTCACCTTTTTCAGAAATGTTTTAATTGATGAAAAAAAAAACAGTATTTCTTTGACCAGGTAGGATTCATAAGAGATGAACGGAACATGGCCATATGACTAGACAAGCCAGTTCAGGTGATCTGGTAACACTTAAACCAAGAACAAATCTTCTCAAATCTTCTATTATCTAGAATATCTACAGCAGTGGTTCCCAAACTTTTTAGCTCGAGAGACCCAAAAGAGAAATTAGATGTTTTCCCGTTTTTGGGGAATTAAATATGTGTTGAAAATGTTTTGAAATAATAATTAAAAACTAAATTTAAGAAAAAAAATACAAGGACCTATAAAAATGTGTGCGTGCCCACAAATGGGTCCCAAGTTTCCCAACCCACTGCTTGGGAAATGGTGACCTATAGAGCTGTAATAGGATGGAACTCATTGCACAACTAATACAAACAGGCAAAAAAGTTAACACATGAATTGCTTCTGACGGAAGCAATTCAAAATCATTTAAAATCCAACCGTTGTCTTCTACTGACGGAAGCAGACATCGGAATATACTTTCTATATGAAACTGTCAAACTGAAAATCAACATTCAACACTGACCCGGTTGCTAGGCAACGCCTTTGTCACCTCCAGCACCAGGATTTTTGGGCACGACCCCATAGAGCTCCAGTCTTCTGTGGCTATTATCTCTGAAACTAATTAACTCTGGAGTCATGTGATCGAGATGTGTCAGTCACACGTTGCAGATTCCATTCCGATTGGCTATGACTGCCTTCCTGGGTAGACAACCCGGCATGCCAGGGATCTGCTATTTCATTGTGAACACTCTAAGCATTTGGTTCTCAAAATGTTGTCCTTGATTGGTTCCCAAACCTTTTAGCTCAAGATCAAAAAGATAAATCAGATGTTTGCCTGGGACCCAAACAAGTGAAAATAGCAGATCTACAAGCTGCGACCCATCAAAATATGTCTGTGACCCAAACATGGGTTCTTCGGATCCACCATTTTGGAAACAGTGCTCTAGAGAGCGTGCTAGGAACTGGCGGGTTAACTAACCTGCGGTCCAATGAAGACGCGGTACTTGTTGTCGGGGCTGTCTCCTCCAATCAGGAAGGAGTTGGGACCGATCTGTTGCAGCAGGTAGAGGCGGGCCCTCATCACCTTGTGCACGCGCCGGTTCGTCTCCTCTGGGCTGTAGGGAGAGAAGCCGTCAGGAGAGGGCGCTCTCCTTGGTGGCGTCACACGCCCGCTCTGAAACTAAAACAAACAAACAAAAAATACAGCTTTTTGGTTAATGACAGCCGATCAGGGTTATGATAGTACACTAAAACGAAATGAAATAACCTAAACTAGAATCGACAACTTCTTAATTAACTGGAATGAAAACAAAACTAGGCTTTGCAATACCCTGACTTGGAGGGTTCCCACGGTCATATAATTTCCTTGAAAATGTTTGTAATTAATCAAATGCTTTTGAAAATGATTGGATATATATATATATACGGTACATTAAATAAAAGATCTACAAGCTAACAACACGTTGAATCGTGATACGTTAGCTGGTAGATCTGTTCTTTATGTCACCTGACACCTTCGCTCGAGTCTGTCTTGGCGCATTGATTATTGCAACCGATGATTGTTACAGGCCTGGAAATGAGGCAGAACAGGGTTGTGTGGGAACCCTAACTTAAACTATAACTGTAAACCACTGGTTCTCAGGGAATTCCCAGCAGAAATGTGTTAAATTTAACCACATTAAACCCTATAGGCATCAGCTATTTTAAGGGGGGATATTTTCAGATGGGGGTCGGCTGCCAAAAGCCAAATACATAATTAATTTGGGGGTCCTTGACATGAAAATGTTTGAGGTCCATTGTTTTGAGGTATCTTTGAAGGAAAGGCAAATCTTTTAATTGAATGCAGTGATTTACAGTCTCACTAAAAGCACACTGCACTGTATTGACCGGCTCTACGACTCAAGACAACTCTATTCATGAAGAGCATTCCAGTGGTGCAAAGTAACCAAGTACATACTGTACTCGAGTACAATTGTGAGATACTTTATTATACTTCTACTCCACTACATCTCAGAGGCAAATATATTGTATTCTTGACTCCACTACAATTATTTTAAAACTTTAGTTGCAAGTTGCTTTGCAGATTTAGATTATTACAAAACATACATTAATCCATTGAGACCTGGAACGCATCCATGTCACGTTAGCGTTTAACCACATTAACCATTAAGCCCCATTATGTACTTTGGATTCTACGTCAACAATGGCCTGGCATCGGTCTACATAACATGCTATTCAAATGACATGTTATCCTTTTCATAAGGCTGCAAAGGTCGTCAAGGCTAGGGCAAGTTCTCCATTTACTCAAGTAAAAAAAACCTAATTTGAGTAATTCTTCACCGTTGCAGTGAGAGCAAAGTGTTGTACAAACCGTGCAAACATTAGGAGAAAAGAACATTTTAAAGGGTCAACAGAGGTGGGGGAGGGGCCGTGGGTGGTCTTTGTTTTTGAGCTTTTTAAAGCACTGGTTCCCAAACTTTTTAGCCTGAGAGCCCAAAGAGACATTTTATGTCTTCCTGGCAGAACCCAAAATAGTGAAGATAGCAAATATGTACAAGCTCCTAACATGTCGCAACGCGGACATGTAGATCAGCTATTTTCAATGCTTTTGCATTTGTTTTTCTAATTAATGGAATTCATTCGATTTTATTTGAATTCATTTTAAATTATATAGAAAAAAAAAGAAAAAAACATTGAATTTGTCTCCAATTTGTTAATGCTCATAAAAAACAAAATGTAAGAAACAAAAAAGATAAGATGAGATTCATGATGACCCATAAACATTGGTCCGCGACCAACATATGGGTCCCGTGTCCCGACCCACTGTTTGGGAAACAGTGTTTATGCAGAGAGGAGCCCAGAGGACAGACACAGAGACCTGAGTGACCCAGAAGTTCTATAATGGCAGAAAGAGGTCATTCATGTTCATCAAAGAGCTTTACCTTTACAACACAATACAACCTGAAAATCTAGTTAGAACCTGACCGGGAGCCCCCGCATGCTGACAGGCCGAGGGGTCCATTTGGTTCCATTTGTACACTCTAAGAGTTACAGACTTCTAAGGGTCCATTTGTAACCCCCTATAGGAATGGTCCAATTTAGCGTTGAGGTGCCCATAAGGTTTAAATGGCCACTGGACCTCCTTTAAATATAGCAGATCTACAAGCTCACAACGCATTGCACCGCGACACGTTGTGAGCTTGTATATCGGCTATTTTTGTGGAATGTTCGCCACTAGTGAGGATGCTATAGTTCATGTGGTAAATGCATTATTAATTTGGATTGTATGAAAGCTTTATTTAGAGGAGAAATACTGGACCCTTCAAATATTAGGATTTTATTGATTCCGACCTTCCTTTTTATGACGACGAGCCAATGGTAAGGAAACTCACCGGCACTGGAGACGCCCTCCTCCTGCGAACGCCAGGCGACTCGGGCTTCCCGCCGGCTTTGCCAGAGTTAGATGGGGGTCCTCCCGGCGAGGGACTGCGGCAGCCACGTTTTTGGGCCGCAGCGCCTGGCCGCGCCGCGTCCGATCCCCCTTCACCCCCCTGGGGAGCCGCTTCACTCGCCACTGGCTGATGGGGCTTAACCACCTGAGAAAGGAAGTTAAATTAATTTAACTTAACACCTGAGAAAAGGACATTTGTCAACTTGATGTTTAGTAGGCATTACTTTCATATCGTTGCAGTCCGGTGAAATACTCAAGTCGTATATATGTCCGAAAACGTTACTTTTCTACAGGATTCAGCATTCAAATTCAAAAGTAGCAAAAATAGCTGATCTACAGCTCAAAACGTGCCTCAATGTGACGCGCTCTAAGCTTGTAGATCGGCAATTTTTGCTACTTTCGTGTGACACTGTATGAAGATGAGGTTTCTGCTAGACAGCAATGATATTTACACTCCCAATTTACTTGGGTGACTGATAACCTCGGACGAGACTGACGTTTTTTTTATTTTTTTAATATAGAGATTCTGACCAGGTCAGTAATTCATGAAGGCCTCACTTTAGCCTGCTGCCCCTCAAACAAAATGATAAAATAAGCCCAGAGGTCAGAGTGACCTTAATAAACCACCTGCCTCTCCCCCAGCTGATTTCAGAATGGTCTCTGACCCTTTCCTGCCCATGTAATCTTTAGACACAGGTGTCTTTTGTTGACATTCTAAATTCTTAACTCTCCCAGATGACTTTCCATCTTCAAAAAGAGCCCAGTACCTCTAATTTGTCCAGGACTGACTCCACTCCTTATATCCACTCACTGGACACTTGATATTTAATGGTTCTACTTCTGCATACATGTACACATTTGAAATATCAAATATATCAATATTCAAGCCATGGATGTTACCTGTCAAATCAGAACGCTGACATATTCTGTATTGTTTAACCCTCATTTACCGTTGCTCTGTGTTATTATTATTGCATTTTTGATGCATCTAGTCTTTTTTATGCCTTGTTTTTACTGTATACAACAGTACTTTTTATTTTCATACACTTCCCGTAAGGCAAGCTGTAACCTTAACTGCTGTGCTGCCTCTGGGTGACTGATTTCCCCCGGTGTGAAAACAAACGTACCGGTAAGTAAGGTATGTATTAATCTATCTAATAAAGTAACGTTTTAATCCCGTCAGTGCCTGAATATCATCGTATTGAGTATATTACTCGATGAGTGTAGTGGTGCGGTTGAAGCAAGTAAAAACCGGTATTACTCTTGATCGAAATGAAGGAATACAGTGAAATTCAGGCATACAGGATTAAACCACTAATTCAGAACACAAGTGGACTGATTTGACAGGTTAACACCCATGATTTGAGGATAAGCACTTGATATTTTACATGTGTACATGTACAGTATGCAGAAGTAGGACTAGAAATAATACAAATTAAATGAATAAAACCTAAATCTCTGAGTTTTGTGCGAGGCTATAGGGTGCATGACAGACAATCAGACAAAGATGCTAATTTTTATGCATAACTCCGTTGAATGACGGCACCGTACACAAATAGACGATCTACAAGCTCACAATGCGTCAAGTCCTCGATGCATTGTTTGCTTATAGGCCGCTGCAACGAACTGCAGCGGCCAATGAGGCGTAGATTTATTAAAATTTTATATCTATGGCTGGGGATGTGTGTGGAGTCCAGGAAGGAAGTGAGACCACATTTTCATGCCAAATTTTGGTCATGACTAAACATCATAAAAATAAGATCTGGTTGCAAAAGGGGTGAAGTGGCCATTTAATGTCGTGCTCACCACAGGCCCTCTGCGGTTGTTCATGTATAAATGTGTTCAGGTATGGTTAAAGTCCTGCTACAACTCACCACAGGCCCTCTGCGGTTGTATAAATGTGTTCAGGTATGGTTAATGTCCTGCTACTAGTCGCCACAGGCCCTCTGCGGTTGTATAAATGTGTTCAGGTATGGTTAATGTCCTGCTACTAGTCGCCACAGGCCCTCTGCGGTTGTATAAATGTGTTCAGGTATGGTTAATGTCCTGCTACTAGTCACCACAGGCCCTCTGCGGTTGTATACATGTGTTCAGGTATGGTTAAAGTCCTGCTATAACTCACCACAGGCCCTCTGCGGTTGTATAAATGTGTTCAGGTATGGTTAATGTCCTGCTACTAGTCTCCACAGGCCCTAGTCTGCGGTTGTATAAATGTGTTCAGGTATGGTTAATGTCCTGCTACTAGTCTCAGGCCCTCTGCGGTTGTATAAATGTGTTCAGGTATGGTTAAAGTCCTGCTATAACTCACCACAGGCCCTCTGCGGTTGTATAAATGTGTTCAGGTATGGTTAATGTCCTGCTACTAGTCACCACAGGCCCTCTGCGGTTGTATACATGTGTTCAGGTATGGTTAAAGTCCTGCTATAACTCACCACAGGCCCTCTGCGGTTGTATAAATGTGTTCAGGTATGGTTAATGTCCTGCTACTAGTCTCCACAGGCCCTAGTCTGCGGTTGTATAAATGTGTTCAGGTATGGTTAATGTCCTGCTACTAGTCTCCACAGGCCCTAGTCTGCGGTTGTATAAATGTGTTCAGGTATGGTTAATGTCCTGCTACTAGTCTCCACAGGCCCTAGTCTGCGGTTGTATAAATGTGTTCAGGTATGGTTAATGTCCTGCTACTAGTCTCCACAGGCCCTAGTCTGCGGTTGTATAAATGTGTTCAGGTATGGTTAATGTCCTGCTACTAGTCTCCACAGGCCCTAGTCTGCGGTTGTATAAATGTGTTCAGGTATGGTTAAAGTCCTGCTATAACTCACCACAGGCCCTCTGCGGTTGTATAAATGTGTTCAGGTATGGTTAATGTCCTGCTACTAGTCTCCACAGGCCCTAGTCTGCGGTTGTATAAATGTGTTCAGGTATGGTTAATGTCCTGCTACTAGTCTCCACAGGCCCTAGTCTGCGGTTGTATAAATGTGTTCAGGTATGGTTAAAGTCCTGCTATAACTCACCACAGGCCCTCTGCGGTTGTATAAATGTGTTCAGGTATGGTTAATGTCCTGCTACTAGTCTCCACAGGCCCTAGTCTGTGGTTGTATAAATGTGTTCAGGTATGTTAAAGTCCTGCTACTAGTCGCCACAGGCCCTCTGTGGTTGTATAAATGTGTTCAGGTATGTTAAAGTCCTGCTACAACTCACCACAGGCCCTCTGCGGTTGCGTCTCTCCAGCCACTCGTGCTTCCAGGTGGGCATGCACGTGGCCTTCAGCTTCTCGCGGATCATGCGGTCCTCCGGACGCTCCTCCATCTTCTGCAGACCCCGCAGGCTGTCTCTGTGGGGCGGGGTAGAGGCAGAGTTAAAAGGTTAAAGTCCTACTATTTGTAACATACATTGCTCTATATAAAATTAAATGGTTTAGGATTTTATTGAAGCAACGTTTCGGTCGGTCGGACCTTCATTCTCCGCATTTGACCCATCACTTCGAGCGGTGAGCCGCAGCCGTGCTGCGCTTGGGAACAGAGCATGTGAGCGGCGCGGAGCACGAGCGGAAATTGTGGAGGAGGAAGTAGGAACCTGCGCTCTCACAAAACCAAGTGAACGCGGTTACTAATAATGTAGAGGCTATGGTAAACCAGTACTTAACCGTGTCAAGTTTACACCTGCGATGCCCAATTCATCTGCTTCAGTTAGCTATCAAAGACGCAGTTAACGAGCATGATGATATCAATCGCCTGTTAGTTAAAGTTAAAGTAAAACACATAAATGTTTATGCTCCGAAGGCCTTCAGGCAATAATGACCATGTGTTTAAACTTTACTTTAATTAGACAATTTCAGGAAAACAGCATTTTCTTTTTTTCCCCAGTCATTTTTTGCTGCTGAGCAGGCGTATCGGAGCGGATCGTGGAGCGCCCCTTGCGCAAATGAAGGTGAGCGCTGAGCGAGCGGAGAGCGGCGTGGGAGGGATCAACGCGAGCGAATGACGAGCGGGACAAAAGCCGCCAAGATTTCTTGGCAGCTCCGCGCCGCTCACATGCTCTGCTCGGGAATCATTTGTAGTTGATCCAACCCCCCAATCCAACCCTTGATGCCGAGGGCCAAGCAGGGAGGCATTGTGTCCCATTTTTACATTTGGTTCATTTTGTATACAAGCTCTGCAAGATCTACAAGCTCAACGTGCCATGTTGTGGGCTTGTAGATCGGCAATTTTCAGCCAAGAGGTTCGATGTTTTGAGGTTTTTACACATTTCCATGAATCCAACATATTAAAAGAAAAGATCATGTGTAGACAAACAGAAAGAAGAAAAATGTGTCTCTCTCTCTCCCTCGCCTGAAGAATCCTTGATGGTTTAAGCCTGGAGGGCTAAGTTGAAAAGGTCCTTCTGTCCACCCACTTCAAAAGGACAGGTGCGTAGGAGAAGGCAGTCAACGCACGAGACAGGAAAACATCAATCCTGCACACTGTCGACTTAATGGAAATATGTTTCGGTTGCACTGACCTTCATCAGGAAACCCTGATCCTGAGGCAACCACATACAGTACCTGACTGAAGAGGCAGTGTGCACGATGTATTTCTGAAATAGCAGATCTACAAGCTCACAATGCATTGCATCGCGACACATTACGAGCTTGTAGAGCTGCTATTTTCAAATGGCCCAAATGTATACAGGGCTGAAGTGGTTAATGTATGTTTTGTAATAATAAATCAAAGTAACTAGTAGACCTAACTAAAGAAAAAGTACAATATTTGCCTCCGAGATGTAGTGGAGCAGAAGAAAAAGTATTGGAAATACTCTAGTAGAGTACAAATACCTACTTATCTAATTAACTAGTTACTTTACACCACTGAAGAAAACACATTCCTAATCCATCATGTGTCACAACAAGTAGAAGGATTGTTCTGCAAAAAACAAAAAGGTTCATAGTTGGTGAAAATATGCATAAGAGAAGTGCATTTGAGGTTAACTGTGAACACCAGGGGGAAATGACGCCCCAGACCCGGTGGTTGTTGGAAGGCGGTTGCTAGGGTGCCATCAGGTGGTTGCTAAGGTGCACTAAGTGGTTGCCTGGGTCGGGGCAACCTGATATCCCAGTGGTTAGGGTGCGTACCACCTGGGCACAGTGCCCTGACTCCATTAGCTGAATGTTATTCCCCTACTCTGTCTCTTTGCATTCCCTGTGTCTCTCTCTCTCTATATGTGGGGGGGAATGCTTTAAAATGTCCCTGAAAAGAAACTTCAAAAAGTGGTGGTTAAAATAATAGTAAATGGTGCATATAGCGCCTTTATCCAAACAAGTGCAACACACACACACACACACACACACACACACACACACACACACACACACACACACACACACACACACACACACACACACACACACACACACACACACACACACACACACACACACACACACACACACACACACACACACACACACACACACACACACACACACACACACACACACACACCTCTCTCATCGGGAGGGGTTAGGGTGTCTTGCTCAAGCCAAGGACACTTTAAGACTAACCCAGGAAGGAATCGAACCAGGAAACCTCCCGATTCCTAAGCAGCAGTCGTGTTTCTGAGAAGTATTAGTAGTTGTAGCACAAGCAGCCATACGTACAGCCGTCCATCTATCTACCCATCATTCATATACCATACCTACAGCCGCCCATCTATCTACCCATCATTCATATACCATACCTACAGCCGTCCATCTATCTATAGCCATCATTCATATACCATACCTACAGCCGTCCATCTATCTACCCATCATTCATATACCATACCTACAGCCGCCCATCTATCTATAGCCATCATTAATATACCATACCTACAGCCGTCCATCTATCTACCCATCATTCATATACCATACCTACAGCCGTCCATCTACCCATCATTCATATACCATACCTACAGCCGTCCATCTACCCATCATTCATATACCATACCTACAGCCGTCCATCTACCCATCATTCATATACCATACCTACAGCCGTCCATCTACCCATCATTCATATACCATACCTACAGCCGTCCATCTACCCATCATTCATATACCATACCTACAGCCGCCCATCTATCTACCCATCATTCATATACCATACCTACAGCTGTCCATCTATCTACCCATCATTCATATACCATACGTACAGCCGTCCATCTACCCATCATTCATATACCATACCTACAGCTGTCCATCCATCTACCCATCATTCAGATACCATACATACAGCCGTCCATCTATCTACCCATCATTCATATACCATACCTACAGCTGTCCATCTATCTACCCATCATTCAGATACCATACATACAGCCGTCCATCTATCTACCCATCATTCATATACCATACCTACAGCCGTCCATCTACCCATCATTCATATACCATACCTACAGCCGTCCATCTACCCATCATTAATATACCATACCTACAGCCGTCCATCTACCCATCATTCAGATACCATACGTACAGCTGTCCATCTATCTACCCATCATTCATATACCATACCTACAGCCGTCCATCTACCCATCATTCAGATACCATACCTACAGCTGTCCATCTATCTACCCATCATTCATATACCATACCTACAGCTGTCCATCTACCTACAGCTGTCCATCTATCTACCCATCATTCATATACCATACCTACAGCCGTCCATCTACCCATCATTCATATACCATACCTACAGCTGTCCATCTATCTACCCATCATTCATATACCATACCTACAGCTGTCCATCTATCTACCCATCATTAATATACCATACCTACAGCTTTTTGAATCCCATTTCATGAGAAGTAACAGTTTTCGGTTTCCACTGGACAGTGACGTATATAATGAAGACGTTACGAGAGCTTGCAGCTAGACTTTGGGATGATGTCACCGTGAACCAGTCACTAGTCTGAACTAGTTTCAACTAGTGACAAAGTCGGGGGAATGCCGCGTGTTGTGCGTGTGCATGAATATATGAATATCCATTCTCTCCTACGGCTCCTCGTCGCACCCATCCTGTAAGAAGCACGCAAAGATGAGTGGTGCAAACTGTTAACTGAACTAATCGATGTAATGGATTAGTAATACATTTTGAGGATTTTTTCCTTTTTTCATTATTATTGTTTTCTTTCCAAAATAGTAAAAATTCTGCAGCAGATCTACATGATCACAACACATCTCGATGCGTCACGGCGCGCTGTGAGCTTGTAGATCGCTACTTTTTCTCTCACTGTTTGTCAGTAGAAAATAGGGATTAAGTGATTGATCAGACTAATCAATTTACTATAAAACATACTCAAAGGTTTTCCACAGTATATTTGTTGATATAAAAAGAACACACTTCTTGATTATTCAATGCATTTTAAAAAGCTAGCGATAAAATGATCGCCAAGAAGGCAATCGACAGTTGCCCTGAATCAGATCTTGCCATTCGATGAAATTAAAGAGGTTTTGCCAGAACCAATGGGGACAACGTCGCTGATTCAGCCCCCCGACTACCGAGGAGTTGGTAACGAGCGAGCGAGAAGGCAACAATGGGAGCCATCTTCCCTCTACCTGAATCGACTGGCCCCCGCGCCTCTCAAATAACAGCGATCCCACACAACTATGAGCTGGCAACAAAGGACACATTGTGTAAGAGACGACAGCAGCACACAGGTGGGTTATGGGAGGCCTGGCAGGGCCCAAGGAAGAGTCTATTTCAAAACCTGTTGCACGTAAGCCGAAACTGCGTCACACACACACACACACACACACAGAACACAGGTCGGAACAGAGGGGTCCACACCCTTTCCCATGGGGTAAAACGGCGAGGCCTGGGACTTAGGTTACGGTCGAATATGATCCCCCCCCCCTCACACACACTTGCCTCTTGCTGTGAGGAGAGGCAGACAGGCAGGCATGCAGGCAGGCAGGCAGGTAGGGGAGGACCAGGAATCAGTGTTGGTATACACTCAAGTAAATACTCCCAAGTGCCCAAAAGTGTAGTGTACAAGTGTACAAATAATAATAATAATATATTTCTTTTTTAATGTATGCGTTTCTGTGTTAGGAACATTTACATAAAACTGTACAAAAAGAAATTAAAAAAAATAGCGGAGAAAAGAAAATATTTGCTAATGGCTATGTCCGCTAGATTTGAAATATAGCTAAAGTGGTTAGTTCATAATACGTTTTTTTAAGTCTGGGTACAGAGAGTCCCTTCCTAGAATTGTAGTGGAGTAAAAAGGGCAATAATTGTTTTTCAAATGTGGCAGAGTGAAAGTTATGAGCTAGCAAAAAATCTGACCCGTCGGGCCGTCTGAACTGAGTGGTGCTGTTGGGGTGTCTGACTATTGGTTGTCAGACTATTGGAATAGTGGGACTATTGGCTGTCGGACTATTTGTTGTCAGACTATTGGCTGTCGGACTATAGAGCGTCGCAGTCCCGCCTCCTACCCTGGACCAGGAAATGAAACCCAATGCATTTTTCCCATAGACGTTTCTTAAAGTATTTATTTAAAGACGGTTACGCCGCGGACAAAGCCAACTCGAGTCGTGACAACTCATGACAACACAAACAATATTTTGGACCAAACAAATAATTACAAAGAAGAAAAACAACAAAAAACCTGCCGTTTTTTTCTTCTTTCTAATTATTTGTTTGGTCCAAAATATTGTTTGTGTTGCCTACTTGGAACGATGCAAGTTGGAAATGCATGCCCCACCACTATATTTTGTCTGTCCCTTATATAGCCATATATGGAGTTCTTTGTCAGGCATGCCCAAATATAGAGTCTATGCAGACGTCAGAATGATGTCAGAACAGGGCAGCTCCATATATGGACACTGGGCACAGTGGGCATACTGGGCAGGGGCCCTGTCCAGACCCAGGCAGAGGCCTTTTTGGGGCGGTTCTGGACAACCGTGGGTCCGACCGACTCGACACCGGCCACTGCACCCTCTGTGGTGGTGTGGAACGTGTGTGTCGAATATGAAATCGGTGGGGCTAATGGTTCTCGAGTTACGTGGATTACACACGTACATACAGACAGACAGAGACTTGGTGCATTTATAGATAGAAGATATTATTATTATGAAAAATACTAAATTTAATTATATATTTATTGTCTCACAGGGAGGCCACAACCTGACCTGGCCCCGAGGGGCACTTTATCTAGTTTTATTTTATTTATTTTTTGAAGCAGAATCTACCTTGAGAGATCAGATTTCTGCTAACCGTGGACTGCTACCGATGAGCCTTTCTATTTAAATAATGTAGGCTAAAATAGCAGTATAACACATCTTTTCTATTTAAAACGATTTCCAACACTGCCATGAAATACAAACTTAGACATCTTAATATTAGCTTTACGGTAGTCAAATATAATTATTGATATCCTGGCCAAAAATAAAAGGAATGGAATCTAGTTACCGTAGTAGCTTATGATTAAACATAGCTACAGGTTATATAAAGCAATGGTTCTCAAACAATGGGTCGGGACCCGTTTGTGGGTTGTGGACACAATGCCAGTGGTTCTCAAACTTTTTTTAAGAATGGTTCACGCTGCTCGGGTGGCACAGCGCTAAAAATCACAGCCCACCATCACAGAGGTTGTGGGTTCGAATCCATTGTGGTGCAACCGGGAGGAATCAATTGGCATATAACGACTACATTGGGGAGAGAAGGGGGGGGGGGGGGGGGGAATTGGCTACTATAAATTCACGCTGATCAGTAGTATCTACATTAGAACTCACTCGGACAAACAGACACAGGTGAAAACAATCTCCCAGCCTGGTGCAGATAATAAATGAATACTAAACATGCTTGGGCTGAAACGCGTGCACACACACACACACACACACACACACACACACACACACACACACACACACACACACACACACACACACACACACACACACACACACACACACACACACACACACACACACACACACACACACACACACACACACACACACACACACACACACACACACACACACACACACACACACACACACACACACACACACACACCTCAAATATTAGTATTGTTGGTTCACCCCTGATGCGGGTCATTTGAGGAGAACGATCAAGTTACAGCGATATCTGATACGAGTCCCTATTTAAAAGAATGTGAATGGTCAAAAACAAACGACTAAAAATAAAGTAAGCAAATCAGATCTGCAAAAGACTGATTATTTTAAGCTCAGGTGTTTTAAGCTCTCTGTGTTCTATCCAAGTTGTGTCACATAATATGTTCAAATCCTGCATGTAAGTGGTGTTTCGTTGGCTCCAAACAATTCAATGAAACCGGCTGATGCACCTTGAAAGTTAAAGGTTGTACAGTATGCAGGCATAAAGGATACATTGTCTGAATTGAATGTCATTTTAGTATATTTACTGTTCCAATAAATATGCACATACCAACATATTCTCAGTTCTCTCATGGCATGTTCTCAATGACTGGCACTGTGATTGAGCACTGTGGCTCTGGCACTGGTTAAAAAAAATGCATGCCCCTTATCAATTACCCAGGCTTACTGTACGTAATGATGCTCATTGCCCTGTCAATCAAATCAATTAGGCCTGGGGACCAATGTTCCCCCTAACATGCGCCCGTGCGTGCACGGCTCAGGAACGTCACGCGCCGAACAAATCTGTGTAGCGCACAGAGCGCACATTAACACCCCGAGGACGGAGATTGATAAAAGGATGGAGATTCATTGATATGAAAACCGATCGCTCCACAGGCTGGGAGCGTCTGTTGCACAACATTCAATGTTATTTTTCGGTGGGACGTCATCGAAAATGTCCCCCCCCATTTTAGCCGATGAGACCAAAAATCTTAATAACTCTTGATCTAAATCATAACGTCCAATTCTAAGCAAAGATTATGTTTTAGACGGCCCATCGCGGTCCCGTCGCTAGTCGCGTTAGAATTAATCATACCTCCTGTTGTTGTCGGTCACCTCGGGAGTGTTTTGGCTACATCTAGCTACTTCAGCTACATCCGGGATAGCGCCTGGTCCATCGCTAAATGTGCTCCGCTGCTATAAATCGCTGGGCGCTCTGATTTAATGGATTAAATAACCCCAGAGATCTATTTGTGTGTTGTAAATGTAGTTGGGTTGCTAACAAAGTGGTTTGATTCTGTTGTGTTGTCTGCCTAACTAACTACCCCCCTCTATGCAATCGCCATTGCATCGTGCGCTCGTACATACGGTTTAATTTTGTCCGACGCGATTACGTTGAACAGTGTGGCTGTGCCTCTTGTAGGTAACTGCCCTTATATCCTACAGTTTATTAAAAGTAATGCAACTGTTACTTATTCTATAGGTTTGAAACAGCCATAACATGACATGAGCATAATGTACAAAGTGCACTCATCATATGTTGCTCAGCCGTTGTTCAAGTTGCGCTCAGAAGGTTGGAGTGTTTGCTCAGACCGATGAAAAATTAGAGGGAACATTGCTGGGGAGCCTGTTGCCTGCTAACCTGACTCTGCCAGATGGGGCAGCAGAGAGTACACTGGGTTTCCCCCTCCTGCTCCCATCTGGGAACTCTCAGGCAGACTTGATGCCCGGCCACAAAACGGCCTGGCCAATCAGCGGCAGCTAGAGGCGGGATCAAGGCATACACATTACACAGTGCTACCTTGGAGCAGGAGGGGGAAACCCAGTGTACTCTCTGCTGCCCCATCTGGCGGAGTCAGGTTAGTTGCCTGCCCTTAGTGACCAAATAATAATCTAATAAACCAATAATCCTATCAAAACTAATAGAACTAATAATGTTAAATAATAATAATAACTACAATAATAATAATAATAAAACACACATTAAAATGTTTTCTACACTGTAGTCTCGCGTAGCCAGACAACTATCTTTAGAGCTTTTTTGTATTATTCCTTTTCTGCTAAGCAGCAAACTATATATGCTTACATGATTTCGATTAATATTAAGATAAATGTGCGTGACTGTAAAGATGAAACGGAAGTGGGGAGGAGGCTTCACTTCCACATTATATTTTACTCATGAGCAGAGCTTCCGTGCGCCAGACTGTATGACGGAAGCATTCGAAAATCGCGTCTGGCCACGCGAGACTATCTACACTGCCATATATTATGTGTAGTATATTATGCATAGATTGTAAACAAAACAGAAAATCTGTTCAATAACTATAGAGATGGGGAGACCTCTGTTACTCAACAAACAACTCTATATTAATATAGCAATGGTTTATCACAAATATACAGCTTTAACTTTTTAACAATAAAATCTTTTTAAGCCAGAAACATAACTTCCACAACTTGTTGGTTTAACCCAAAACAGATCACTTGCATGCAGCACCTTGAAAGTGTCACGTGAGCGTAGTGTCATGGCTCAAGACAGCAATGAGAGAGAGAGAGAGAGAGAGAGAGAGAGAAGGTTGTTTTGACTAGGTAATCTGGCCCCCCTGCGTGTGCGTGTTGACTTTACACATGTAATCTCAGCGCCCGGCCCCGTCCTGCCTGCTAACCAAACAGACAGGGGGGCTGGCTGAGGGGCCGGGCCGCTCACGCCTAAAACAGGCCCTGAAATATCCGGGGGACGCTTTTGTTCTGGACGGCCTCCGAGCTGCTAAACCTCCACTGCCCTCCCCTCCCGGGGGCTTTTAAAGCAAGCCGGTGTCTGTGGTGGAGGGGGGGGGGGGGGGGGGACTCTCGGGAAGAAGTCCGTGCAGCGCTAACCCAGACACACACACACACACACACACACACACACACACACACCCTCGGGACTCAGTGGGGACACAAAGCCAAGTCCCCAGGGTCCCTTTGACACCCAAAAGGTCAGAGAATAAGAACAGCATACACAGTGAAATACTAGTGAATAATAGTTGGTTATTGGATGCAACCAAAATAGACATTGGGTTGCATTGTAGACTAGATAGTTGGATAATGGATACAGTAACATTTCCAGTTCCAATGTGGTGACTGTCTGCTCATTTCTTTGTTTCGTCACTTTCAATTTCCCTTGTGCATCCTGTATTCTGCAAGTATGAGCTCTGTCTCCTGATTGGATGAGATTGGTACCCCGACCTGAAATTTTCATTTTCTGTTTACTGAAGAGCTGGAGGTCATCTCCAATTCTCAATATTGACAAATTGACAGACGGCATCCTTCAGTTAGAGATCTCCAGACGGCATCCTTCAGTTAGAGATCTCGTGCATAGGGTCGGGATCCGGATCCACCATTGAGGAACCAGAATCGGTTCCATCACATTTGGAACAGTTTCCGGAACCGGTTTATCACACTGTTGGTATATTATGTGCACTACTTCACGTCTGTTATATCATTTGAGCCGGTAACAAGGTGTGAGTGAACATTCCGTGCGCAGTTCAGTTCGGCAAGTCATTGACCGTGACGCCTTCCGAGCATGCGGAAGCGCCGCCCGTACTCCGCGGCCGCAATACGTCACTGACCTTACCCGTGCGTTTTCAACCCAGCTCTGTGGTTTCACTTTCCGTGTCTCACTCAGATCCCACAGATTTGTAACCCTAACGAGAGGTTCTCAAACCTTTTAATATCAAGGATGACAATGAGTCTAATGCTGCGTTCAAACAGGCAGCTACAAAGATACAGGCTACCATTAATTTCCAATGGAAGCAAGGGATATTATTATTAATATACAAAGCTACAGCCGACATCTGTAGCTGCTGCTACAAAAGCTACAAAAAGGTTGAGCTGTTTACAACTTCCGATATAAAGATACAACGCTAGCTTTGAATTTTTGTACAGAATATTTGATGTGCCAGTGTGAACGCAGCATTAGAGTGTACAAATGGAACAAATGGACCTGTTAAGAGTCCATTTGGTTCCATTTGTACACTCTCAGATTTACAGACCTGTAAAGGGACAGGGTACATAAAGGAACCCCCTCAAATAACCCAGAGGGTCCCTAGACCTCACTTTGAGAAACAATACAACAATATGCATGCAATAGAGCGTATGCGCATGCATAAAGAGGATGGAGAATCGAGTGGCAAAGTGAGTTTAACGTTGTTTAACGTCGTTTAAAGCAAGGGTTCTCAACGTTTTGAGGAAAATGCTTTGGCCATGGCTCGCGACCCCCGCCCACCTCCCCACCCCCAATACAAACTGACTGCAAAAATAATAGAGAAAATATATCATAAATGAATACTGAACCCAGATATAATCATTAAGTCAAGTTTATGCATGTACTACTATGTGCACTATGTAAACTCTTCATTTCCATTTTCCAGCAACGCACGGGTTGAGAACCCCTGGTTTAAAGCAATCAGATAGGACTTTTCTGTTCGGATGAATGGGCTGTCAAGGCCAGAAAGTAGTGTTTTTGCCACTCAGTAGGCGTATCCGCACTAAGTCCAGGTATGATGACGATGTCACACGCATACCCTCTATACTGCATGTATGATTGAATTTGTGTTCAAGGGAACCATTAAAGAATGGGAGCGTTAAGGGGAAATCGTTAAGGAGCCGTTAATCGTTCATATCCAGAGGGATCCCAACCCTAGTGCCTACACCCAACCAGTGGGTTTCACTGCTGCTGCCCCGGAGCAGAGCTGTGTGATCCTATCTCCTTTCTGCATCGCTGCACTGCCTCTCACATGACCAGCTTATTATTACAACCACACAGTCCGTCCCACACTCCAAAACTCCATCACAACAAAACTAGTCATATTCCATCTGGAAGGTTGTTTTTGGGATCAATGATGAAGCCAGTGGTTCTCAAAATGTTTCACGTCGTCAAGCACCCCCAGATTAACGTGCATTGTATGGCCATGGCAACCCCATCTGAAGAGATTTTGTGCCAGGGACCACTGACACAAGATCTGTGTTGAAAAGATTTTTTTTTTTTTTATCAAAGCAGAACTACAAGCTCACAACATTGTGAGCTTGTCTATTTTCAAATAACTTGTGTACTGTAAGTTTAAAGTAGTACAACTGATTTTTATGCTACATTAGATTATTTTGCCCCATGGGGTCCCCGAGCCCCTCTTTGAGGACAACTGTAATAAAGTATCTATCTAATGATCTAGCATGATCTCTGCCAGACCAATTACTTGCTGCTGCAATGTTTGAAGGAGAAAGGAATCTGTAGGTTATTGTTTTGTCCTTACTGTATGATGTACCTGTACACAAGATGGAACAATAAAGAAAGACAACACTGCACCTCGGCAAAAAATAGCCGACCTACAAGCTCACAACGCCTGTTTGTACTACAGACATCCAGCTGCGCATGTTGAACAGCTGGATAGTGGACCTCCCTGCCACTCCCTGCCAGGTGGTGGTTCCACCAGACCCTCTGATCTTCAACACAGGAGCCCCTCAGGGCTGTGAGAGGAGTCCTCTCGGCTAGGGGTGTTAACGATACAGTAACTGCATCGATACATCAATTTTAATTTCAACAATCAAGTATTTGATTGATATATGTAAAACAGCAACAAATAATCGGTATTGAATTTCGAAAATCTCCATTTTTGCAATTGAAATGATCGATTGTATCGATACTAAGTGCGTTGTATTTAGCAATTTTAAGAAGGAAAAAAAGAGGGGTTTAATTACTTTTCCATTCAATATCGCTACACTTGGTCTATTGATGTGTGTATTCTCTGTATTCATGTCAAGGAATATTTGTGTTCAAATACAATGTCCATGTATTTGCCAGAGAATCACTGTGTTTACTTATTTATATCCATATCCCTTAAAAGCCCTGCACTATCCACACTTTTCACACAGATGTAATTTGAATTGCTAAATAGTTACCGTTTCAATTTTACATCATTGAATCGTATCGTCATGAATCACCAATATCATCCATGTATCATAATTGTCAACCATGTATCGTGATGCGTACCCACTGTTAAAACGTATCGTTACACCCCTACACATGATTGTATGGCCACACACAGCTCCAACCATCATCAAGTATGCTGATGACACAACGGTGATGGGCCTGATCGACAACAACAAAGATCATAGACGAGACAGCCTACTACAGGGCAGAGGTTGGAACAATGACACAATGGTGCAAGGAGAATAACCTTGATCTCAATATCAAAAAGACTGGGCGCTCGCGCTCGGGTGGCGCAGTGGGAAAAGTGCCTGCCCTCCACCGCGGAGGTTGCAAGCTTCCCTCTAGGACAGGGGTTCTCAACGTTTTTGGCCGGGGACCCCCGGAAATGCTTTGGCAATGTCTCGGGACCCCCGCCCCACCTCCTCCCGACCCCCAATATAAATTGACTGCTACAATAACCTTAAACCATTTTGGGCGGGAACCCCTTTTGGTGTTTTAAGCATTGTTATAATTTAGCTATTGAAAAATAGCAGATCTACAAGCTCATAGCGCGCGCTACGAGCTTGTAGGTCTGCTATTTTAGAAAAATCGTGAAAATAAAATAAAATTTAATTTTTCTTTTTTTTTCTTAAATAATTTGGGGACCCCCTAAAATAATTTGGCGACCCCCCGAGGGGTCGCGACCCACGGGTTGAGAACCCCTGCTCTAGGAAATACAGATGATGTGTGGCTAATACTGTATGTCTGAGAGTATCATCAGGGATGTTCACCCTTCCATCATGGAGTGGAATACGTTCATGCCGGCTCATTCGTTGCTGTTCAAGTCCTGCCTAGCATTTAGCTACACTGTTCTCCCCAAATCAAACCAGTGTTGTGCGTGAGAACTAAATGTGATTCCCATTAGATATTATTCTCACAGTTCCCCGGGAGCGCACTGCCCCGAGTTTCAGAACCACCAGGCGGATACACGTGAGATAAGGATGAGCCTTGTTGCTATAGTGAAGCTAGGAGTGTGGAACTCAAAACAGGCAGACACAAGAACACAAGACACACAGTCACACACTTGTCTGTTCTCGTGAAAGAATGCCACAACCCACCGTCGGCCCGGCCTGAGGGTCTGGGATTTTTGGAGGTATGAGAAGTCAACCCAAAACCACAGAAAATGTGAATGCCGTTTAGGCCTAAACAGAGAATACACAGTGGCAGAATACCTGATCCAAAACTAAGCAATGTGTATAGTGAGCACAGTCTCGTGATCGAGAAGGCTGCCACAGGCAGACCTGGCGCCCAAGAGAAGACAGACTGCACACAAAATGTGGTACAAAAAACTGAGCTACACTTATTTATTTTAACTGCTCGGGCTGGGCAAGTCATATCTGCTAAAGGACCACTTCACCCATTTTCAACCTATCTTCATATACTGTAATTGGTCCTGGTAGGTAGGTAGGTAGGTAGGTAGGTTTCTGAACTGTCCACAGTCCACCAATGGCAACACAGAGCGATTAGACACATGGTGTCATTTTATAATGATTAAATGACCAATCGTAATGAAGACACGGTTGAAAATGGGGCCATCTTGGTCCACACCACAGCTGTACTGTAGATATTAGCGAGACAATTCTGAATCAATTAAAAAAAACCTAATCACGTCAAGGGCAGAAATCGACATTAGGATTTATCACGTGAATCATGCCGATGGCAGTCAATGTGTTGCCCAGCCCTAGTTACAGTTAGGCAGGAAATAATTACACAATAACCAATCGCAATTACTAATATTATTTTGTCATCATTTCTATTTTATAAAGAAATCTTACATCTTCTTTGCATTTTCCCATAATAGCAGAGATAGATCTACAAACTCCCAACATGTCACATTGCAACCTTGTAGATAGGTAAGATCTGCCAAAGACGTCCCAACGCGTCCTTATAATTACACCCGTGACGTGTGGAGACATCTTTAGGTCTTTTTGGTATAAACCCGGATCGCTAAAATCTGTTTTTTGACAGGGCCGTTGCTAGGTAACACATTGTGCAATGCTCTCGGACATGTTTTGCGCATGCACGCAGCCATTCACTTCCTTGTTTGCGGGCCGAAAAAACGGTCTATTATCTCTAAATCTACGTTGCGCTCCATGGTTTTGATCAGAACGGCAATGTTCTGTCCTAATTTCTGACTTAATCAAGCATTCACAATGAATCGTCAGGTAAAACGTCATCGTGATAGCCCTGGATGTGGATTTAGTGATTTAACCATTCTTGCAAAGCAAAGATGTTTCAGTGTGTGAGCGTTCATTTCCTGTAACACTATCTTCAAAACAACAGCACTACCCTGGGGGGGGGGGGGGGGGGGGGGGGTTGTGTGTAGGAAATCCGGAGTCCTTCGATGGCGCTTACTACTGGCAGTGGGGGAAGAAGTACTCTCCGATTGATATACTTAAGTTAACGTATCTGTGTTCAAAATGTTGAGTAAAGAGTACAAACTCAAATTAGACCTACTGCAACCGGTCCTTTTCTTTTTTGAAAATATCTTGTATCTACAAGCTCAGAATGCTTAGTAAATAGGGCTTAAGTGGTTAATGAATGTATGTTTTGTGATAATCTAGTTCTACAAACTAGTAACTACTAGCTGAAGCTGTCAAATTATTGATTAACAGAGTGCTTGAGATATGAGATTCATATCTCAAGAAAAACCTTGACCATTTCAACAACATTAACACAAAAATGTTGAACATTAACATTTCGACAACAGTGTGATCTGTGTGGGTCCTTGAGGTGGTTCAAGGGGGTCCCTAGCAAGATTGGTTAAAAATCATTTTAACCAAACAAACCCTGCTTTATACATAGGGGTTATTCAAAAAAATAGCTGATCCTGATCTACAAGATCACAGCACTGTCCATTTTTACCTATACACAGGTTTAATGTTTGTCTTTAGTTCAAAGTTTGTTTAGTAAACGCATTGACAATGAAAGGAAAATGTACATCATAATGTGTCGTTTACGTCATATTGTCTCTTTATTGTTAATGGTGTTTAATGTTTGTGTTGGCACCATTTGTTTTACATCACCATTACATCACCTAATCAACATGAGTTAGACTTTAATATATTAGCGCCCCTCACTTCACACGGGTGTGATTTTTGAAAAATAAATAGAAAAACCTTGAAAGAAATGTGAAACATTTGTAATAATTTGGTCGTGTTTAAGCACAAATGTCCTCGTATGGAGGTCCAACTCCCAACACAAATATGCACAGAGCTTGGAGTTAGGTGGGTCTCAAAATGAGATCCGGGACTCCCAGGGGTCCTTCAGGAGGTTCCAGGGGTCCCCAGCAAAATGATTGATAGTTGAACCAAATTGACCCTTGCAGGTCTGTAACTCTGGGACCAAATGGACCCGTTCTGATGATACTACAGTGTAGATTGTGGGTCACAGAGAACAAAATGTTATCAAATGGGGGTCCGTGATCTAATGCATCAAAGTATCAAAGTAGGGGTCCTTCACCTTGATATTAAAATGGTTGAGAATCACTGCTACTGAAAATGAAAAGCTGTAAAAAAGAATATTCTCTAGCAGGGGTTTCTGGAATATATCTTTCAAAGGGGGGTCCGCAGGCTAATATGTGGCAATTTGGGGGTCCTTGACATGAAAAACTTTGAGAAGCACTTCTCTGCTGTGGTGTAATGGTGTACAAGTACTCAGATTTTGGACTTAAGTCAAAGCATCAATAACTCCTGTATTACAAATTACAAAAGTATTAGCATAAAAATATACTTAAAAGTGCCAAAAGTAAAAGTAGTCATGCAGAATGGCCCATCATGTTATTGGACTATAATTATCACCACTCAACCCATATTTAACATATTCAAAAATAGATGATCCATGTTGTGAGCTTGTAGGGAGATGTGCTATTTTCAAAATATTTTTGATTATTAATAGTCTAAACTGCAAAGTAACTAAACCTGTCAAATGTAGTGGAGTAAAAACACTATTTGCCTGTTTGAAAGAAGCATAATAGTAGAAGCATAATAATTATACATTAAAGTAGGCAGCATACTTTAGCCTAGGCTACAAAATATGGACAACTACAGTACCTGAGTAAATGTACCTCATTACTTTCCACCACTTGTTTTTTACTCTTTTTTTCTTTTTCTTTTTTTTTTAAAGTTTTTTCCTGCTACAATGATAATATGATAAAAAATGGCCACCTGGAAAAAGAGGAAGTGGCTTTTATTACAATAAGTTCCTGTATACTCCAAAACGGACC
Organism: Electrona antarctica; assembly: GCF_951216825.1. NCBI lineage: Eukaryota > Metazoa > Chordata > Actinopteri > Myctophiformes > Myctophidae > Electrona > Electrona antarctica. The sequence continues at coordinate 37,360,504 of NC_136797.1, forward strand.
CAAAAGGGTTTAAATTTGACCCTTTAACAGATCTGAGAGTGTGCAAAAGCTGGATCCGACAGTCCAAATTGGTTTCATTTGCACACTCCTCAGATCAGATTCAGATCATTTGAAGTCAGAGACTCAGAGGCGTAATTTCGGGGGGGGGGGAAATAGCAAAACATTGTTCAGAATCAGATCCTTTGAACTTAAGTAAAAAATAAATAAATAAAGTTGACTAAAAGCGTTTTGTGGTGGATGGATATGTATAATAAATACCTGTGTTGTTGTGGCGGCGGGGCGCTCAGTGCGGCCGCAGGGATCACCGAACCGCCGACACCAGAACCAGAACCATGGTGGTGATCATGATCAGAGCCACCAACAGCACAACTTCTCCCCGATAACTGATCCTCCTGGCCCGCGTGCTCACCACCGCCACCTCCTCCTAGTCCTCCTGATCCGTGCGTGTTGTTGTTGTTGTTGTTCTGGAGGTCCACAACTCCTCCGGTACCGAGTCCACCTCCTCCGACACCAGCAGCCCCGCCGAAGTGCAGCAGATCCGGCGGCGGATGGTCCGGTTCACCGCCACCGCCGGGCCAACTTGTTGCGCCAAAGTTCCCGTTAAAGTTGTGGCCCGATGATCCCTGAGAAGAACCGCTGCTGCTACTGTCCAGAACCGGGTCGATCGTTGCTGCTGCTGTTGTTGTTGTTGATACTACTAATTGTGGGTCCTGTGGTGGTGGTTGTTGTTGTTGTGGTTGTTTTTGTTGTTGGTGGTGAGTTGTTCGGTCCCGGTTCCGCGACAACGAGCTGCGGCTCCTCGCCGTCGCCATTTTCTGTCCTGGAGTAGAGCTACCATTTAGATCTATGTGTGTATGGGGGGGAGCGAGAGAGAGAGAGAGAGAGAGAAAGTGGGAGGAGAGAGCGAGAGAGTGGAGAGAGAGGGGGCTCATGGGCTGGGAGGGAGCTGGGAGGGAGGGAGAGAGAGAGAGAGAGAGAGCGAGAGAGAGAGAGAGAGAGAGAGAGAGAGAGATGGGGGGAGTGGGAGGGGAGAGGGGGGCTGAGAGAGAGAGCAAGAGAGAGTGGGAGGAGAGAGAGAGAGAGAGAGAGAGATGAAGAGAGAGAGAAATAATTTGAACAAGAGACTAGAGAGAGAGGGGGCAAGAGAGTGAGATAGGAGGAGCTCCTGGGGTGCCCAAAGGACCGGATGTTTACATATTAACGTCAGACTGTGCTTTAAAGGTTCAATGCAGTGATTTAAAATATACCTATAGAATGTGAGAGTTGACTTGTAACATAGTTGTACAACTTATACCATTGAGTGCTAGCTAAGAGTACAAAAGCGTTGGTGTTTTGACACCAACGACAGTACCATCATAATATATGTAATCATCATAGGCCCATAAGCTAATCGGATAGTCATCATTAGTAATGCATAACCAGCTGCAGCAACATTAGTTCCTGCAGCTGGTAAAGGTGTGGCTGATTTTAATAGTAACAAAGTCAAAGCACGATTTGTTTTCAATTCAAATTCAAACTCAAAGCCAGACACACAAATATCTTATATCTACAAGCTCAGAATCCTTTAGTAGGCTTAAATAGGGCTTTTGTGATAATAATCGGACTCTATAAAGTAAGAACTTAAACAGTGCTTCATATGCGATTCAGGGTGTAGTGGTTCTCACTGTGATGTCTGGGGACCCCCAGTGGCCCTCTGCGGGGTTCCAGGGGGTTTGAGCCTTGAGCTCGTGGTACAAAACACTGGGGATTGGTTGATTGATTGATTGATTGATTGATTGATTGATTGATTGAAGTATTTATTAAACAGTTTGGAGAATGACAGTACATTTCAAGCACAACTCAGCTAATCCTCGATTTTTAGTGTTATGTTGATGGCTGGGCAGAGGCGCCTGGCCCTGTTTATTGAAATGACACAGTGTCCCCCTCAGCCTGAGGGGGAAACTCATCTAAACGGTCCTTCTAGTTAAAGGCATCAGTGGTAGACTCAGCTAGTCAGTTTTCAGTCCCCGGACCCCACTCCACTTGATTTGTTGTCTTTTTTTAACCAGTGCTAGCATGTGCAGCACTTCGGAACCATGTTTTGAAAGGTGCCATATAAATAAAATAAATACATTCACTAGTATTATAATCTACCAAAGAATACTACTTTAGTCCGCCATAAACGCTGCAGTTACGCCATGTCGCCTGTAGATGGCTATATTTAGTAGTCTATGAAAGAAGTAGACAGACAGACAGACAGACAGACACACAGACAGACGCCTTTATTGATCCAGCTGTCAAAAATACAGGACCGATGCAGAACACATTGCGCACGCACGTGCACACACACACACACACACACACACACACACACACACACACACGGAATTGGTTAAATAACAGTAACAACAATAACAGTAACAATGATTTCTAAGGTTATAAAGTAGTGTTGACTATCTCACTGTTGTCTAAATTGAACATACTGGTAGACAATTTATGTCATAAATGTGTATAGGCTACTTATTTTTTCTAGGATTGGGCCTATATGTTTTTTCCCTGTAGGTCTAGCTATTACTCTTATCTTTTCAAGTATTTATCTTTTATAGAGGGATAGACAGTAGGCTGACAGGAAATAGGGGAGAGAGATGGGGGTGACATGCAGTAAAGGCCGCCGGGATCGGGAGTCGAACCCGCGTCACACTGCCAGACTGGGCTACCCCTACCAGCCAAGGTGCCTGGACCGCTGAGCCACGGCCCAGGCCATCATAATGCTGACCCCAGGAACTAGGCTCCAAAATGTCCTATGCACTTGTGCAAATGGCAAATAAATTCTATTCTATTCTGGAACAGAACGGTCAGTCCGTAGTGGATAATATATTCCTGTTAAGATTTTGTGTAAAAACAAACAAACATCCATCCATCTTCATCTGCTTAATTATCCGAAGTCAGTCGTGGGGGTAACTTTTAGTCACTTATTAATTTGTAGAATTTGTACAAAACATACTTATGTTAACATAACATTAACTTCAGCCCTATTGGCTATTTGAAAATGTAGATCTGCCATACACCTCAAAACTTGTGAGATGGAATTGAGACAGCCTACTTGTACTTTTGGTATAGGCCTACTTTAACCTAACGCCGATACTTTTGTACTTTTACAAAACAACATTTTGAATACCAGCTAGACTTTGTTTAGAATTTCTACAATGTATTTTATAAAGTAGTTAAAAGTATTTCTACACCACTGCTCCCATGGCAACTAGGTTTCAGAGAGGGGCCTGACTAAGAATGGTTCAAGATGACCAATTTTATAGTTTTTATAGATTTTTTCATTAGTTTTTAAATTTAATTTTGTTTAGATTTTCTGTTTTCAATGAGTTTAGTTATATTAAAGTCTACTCGTGAATCAATTCACTATGGGTTATGTCCATTCTTGGACGTACGTCCAAGAATGGACATAACCCATAGTGAATTGATTCACTCATATCCTTTATATAACCATGGTTATTGCATAACCTCCAGTTTTGATTCGTTTTCTAAGTGTGTTTGCTAATTGCTAGTTTAAATTAGTTTTGTTATAGGCTTAGTTCGATTTTATTAGTTATAGTGTTAGCAGGGCCGGTCCTGAGCAATCTGGCGCCCCAAGCAGGATTTTTCGCTGTGGAGGCACTGGGGGTCCATTGGGGAGGCACTGTGGGGACACTGGGGAGGCTCTGTGGAGGCACTGGCGGGACACTGGCACTGGGGAGACACTGGGGAGGTACTGGGGAGGCACTGGGGGGACACTGGGGGGACACTGGCGCTCGAAGCCGCTGCTTCATCGGCCTGTAGGAAGAACCGGGCCTGAGTGTTAGTTTTAGTTTTGTATTGTAATTTGAGCATTATGAGGAGTGTGAGGACCAATTAAATGAATTGGCCGGTATAAGGAAGCCAGCAAACTCAGACAGTTTAAGCTTTTTTATTCAACAGGGTGCAAGTAAAAAAGCGACGTAGTTTTTTACTTGCTCTGTTGAAATAAAAGTGCCTTCCTTGTCCTGCTACCATGCATTACAAACACTATTATAATAATGAGTTGCATTTAAACATTGGGATGTGAAGCGGCAAACAGTCGACGCCAGCGTACTCACTTCCCACCTCAATGGTGGCACGCAAGTAGGCCTACTGACCGACTCATTGGAGGCAATAGGGTTAAACTATATGAAACATTTCAAAGATTTATTTTCAGGCAAACATGTCCACCGTAAGATGAACCTAAATAGGTTTGAATGGGGTTTGAGAATGCATTGGGCGTTTAAGTTAAATACGAGGGGGACATATTTTGACAGCAGAAACTGCCTGTCATAATTTCTCCCCCCTCCCTATTCCATGTACATTATATATTTATATTATATTACATTATATAACTATTTTCAGCAATGGTACACTTATTTTTTCAGTGGGTAGATCTTGTTGAGCTGGTCATTTTGAAAGTAGATATCACGTCATAAATGTGTGGGCACCCCTGATGTAGGACTATAGTAGCATGCCAAAGTTTGTGCTATTGCCATTGAGAATGCATTGGGCGTTTAAGTTAAATAACTGAGAAACTACAAATTATAAAATGTGTGAATGGAGTTTCTAGGTGAAAGTGACTTTTTGACGTGCCATAGAGCTGCCATTGAGCCCCATTATAAATTTCTCAAATTTGAAAGCACTATATTTCTAAAACTATGAAACATTTCAAAGATTTCTTTTCAGGCAAACATGTCCACCGTAAGATGAACCTAAATAGGTTTGAATGGGGTTTCTATATGTGTAAGTATGTACAGGTAGGACTAGTAGCATGCCAAAGTTTGTGCTATTGCCATTGAGAAGGCATTGGGCGTTTAAGTTAAATAACTCAGAAACTACAAATAATTTCAAAGTAAAAATTTCCAGCATGTGTCTCCACAGTAAGCTGAATTATAAAATGTGTGAATAGAGTTTCTAGGTGAAAGTGCTTTTTTGACGTGCCATAGAGCTGCCATTGAGCCCCATTATAAATTTCTCAAATTTGAAAGCACTATATTTCTAAAACTATGAAACATTTCAAAGATTTCTTTTCAGGCAAACATGTCCACCGTAAGATGAACCTAAATAGGTTTGAATGGGGTTTCAGGTGTAAGTATGTAGGACTAGTAGCATGCCAAAGTTTGTGCTATTGCCATTGAGAATGCATTGGGCGTTTAAATACGGGGGGGACATATTTTGACAGCAGAAACTGCCTGTCATAATTTCTCCCTATTCCAAAGCCCCCCCAGGTACATTATATATTTAAACTATTTTCAGCAATGGTACACTTATTTTTTCAGTGGGTAGATCTTGTTGAGCTGGTCATTTTGAAAGTAGATCTCACGTCATAAATGTGTGGGCACCCCTGGTCTTGCCCATTGACACTTTGACATGTACAGGAGGAGCCGGGATTCGAACCGCTCCTCCTGTCTACATGTTGATCATCACACGGCCATCATTGGACAATTAACCTGCTCTACCTCCTGAGCCACTGGTTATGAATTTATCACCTACCAAGTTACCGCCTAACCACCCTATTTCAAATATTGTGAAGATTACTGATCTACAAGCTCACATCGTGTCCACGATGTGATGCGTTATTGTGAGCACGTAGATCTGATATTTTCACTTATGAATATATACAATATATATACAGCACCTTTCCAAAAAATTAGAATATCATGGAAAATTTGGTTTATTTCCATAATTCCATTCAAAAAGTTTAACTTTCATAGATTATAGATTCAGTGCACACAACGTAAATTATTTCAAGTATACATGTATTTGTTTATCTTTACACAATTTTGGCTTCCAGCTCATAAAACCCACTAAAACAGAATTTCAAAAAAATTGAATACTGTGAATTTACTCCTCAGTTTTTGCAGAACATGAATGTTTTAATCTGAATGCCACATTAAGAAATTAGGATCACATCAAATCAATCAAAAAATGGTACTTTCAAAACAGAAATGTCAACTTGGTTGGGAATGCCTTTGCCTTCATCACTGGCCAGTCAAGCACTGTGATGGCATGGGCATCAAACCAGGTTGTGGTGCTTCTGGTGTTATGGGCAGGGGCCAGGTCCTGCTGGAAGATGAAATCTGCATCTCCATACAGATCCTCAGCAGAAGGAATCATGAAGTCCTCTAAAATATTCTGGTAGACTGTTGCGGTGACCTTGGATTTAAGAAAGCAGAGTTTACCAACACCTGCACTGGACATTACACCCCAAATCATGGGGAGGCATACTATGGTCCGACGGAGCATTGGTTCGATATGCGTCCGCACCTCGGACTAGCGCCTGCTCCCGTGCTTGCGGTTATGGTTAGGTTAGGGGTTGGGGTATCGGATCAATGAATCGTCGGACCAAACACATGTACCCCAAATCATGACTGACCAGTCTTCCTCCAAACCCTTGGACCTTGATTTCTTCTTCTGAGGATCTGTATGGAGATGCAGATTTCATCTTCCAGCAGAACCTGGCCCCTGCCTATACCGCCAGAAGCACCACAACCTGGTTTGATGCCCATGCCATCACAGTGCTTGACTGGCCCGCCAACTTGCCAGACCTAAACCCCATTGAGAATCTATGAGGGAAAATTAGGGGCACAAGACCCAAAAACAAAGAAGAGCTGATAGCAAGCAAACTTTTTTATTTTATTCTTATTTAACCTTAACCAGTAAAAACACCTTGAGACTGCGTCTCTTTTTCAAATGGGAACTGGCCAAGCGGCAGAATACATAATTACACTTTCAAACGCTACATTGTACATGTCAAGTTTTACAACAACCAAATAATAAATCCATGAACAGTACGTCCAGAAGCCTATACAGGGACGACTGTGGCTCAAGAGGTAGAGCAGGTTGTCCAATGATCCATGGGTCAGTGGTTCGAATCCCGGCTCCTCCTGTCTACATGTCGAAGTGTCCTTGGGCAAGACACTGAACCCCAAATTGCTCCCGATGTGCTGGTTGGTAACTTGCATGGCTTCCGCCGCAATTGGTGTATGAATGTGTGGGTGAATGTAATGCACAATCTATGTAAAGCGCTTTGGATAAAGGCGCTATATAAATGCACCATTTACCATTTATAGAATATATACAACAATACTCCAAAATAATACACTAACGAAAAAACCGGGTACAATAACTTTCGAGGCCAATTTTAATCTGGCTTGCAGGTCGTTCCACAACCTGCAGGGCCAAAGAAAGTAAGACACTTTTTACCCCCCTCAGATTTAAAGGCTGGTACTACACACCGTAGCCAGGCATTTGATCTGAGGTTTAGACCATTTTTTACCAAATTAAATTTGGAGGAGATGTAAGGGGGCAAAACACCAAGAATGGCTTTATAAAAGAGAATATACCAATGATGCAGCCTGTGTGAAGTCAGAGAGAACCAAACCAACAACGAACAATGATGTGTTCTGAAAGTTGAGTTAGTTATGAATCTCAGTGCAGCAATTAACTAGGGCTTCCATAACTCCCGGGCAATAACTCCCGGGCAATGCCACAATGATTGCCTCAATGCCACGGCATATCGAGGCAGTGATGAAGGCAAAGGGATCCCCAACCAAGTATTGGAGAGTGACATTTCTGTTTTGAAAGTACCATATTTTGATTGATTTGATGTGATCGTGATCCTAATTTCTTAATATGGCATTCAGATTTAAAACATTCGTGCTCTTAGTGGCTGTTATTGGGTTTTATGAGCTGGAAGCCAAAATTGTGTAAAGATAAATAAATACTTGAAATCATTTACGTTGTGTGCACTGAATCTATAATCTATGAAAGGTAAACCTTTTGAATGGAAGTATGAAAATAAACCAACTTTTCCATGATATTCAAATTTTTTGGAAAGGTGCTGTATATACTTTGTCCACCACTGCGGTATTTCTTCTCTGGCGACTGCATGGCAGGTAGTCTACAAACACTATAGCCTATAGCCAGAAAAAACACTTCTCTGTCAATATTGATGTGGAGATCAACTGCACTACAATTTGGTGGGCTTGTGACTTGTGTCATGACTAACCCATGCAGAGTCCACTTCACATGATGACTACAACCCTGACAATAACACATTCCTAAAGGAATTACATTTTTAAGCAGTTTAAAGGTTATCTCATACATTCCGAGCATGAATGCTTCTATAAATGTTGATCACTCGTTCCACAAATGTTTGGACTCATTTGTGACGACAATAAAGAACCTTAGTCAATAGTCATATCTCATTTTCAGGAATATGCACTTGAATTATTTTCTTGTTCATTTCCTCCCCACATTTGAATGAAAAAGACATGCAGGAGTGTGATATTTCTTTGTTTAAACTTGTGGAATGTTATTATTAGTGTGGTTTCAGTAGGCAAGCAGACTATAGTCATTGCCCGACTTCATTCTAGATAAATATTCTGTGTAAAGGTTTTGTGTGGTTCAATACATAACATCATCATCTGTACATAGCGAGCTGCTCGAGGGAAAGTGCAACCACACTTGCAATTCCCTAGAGTTGCACCTTTATAGTTATTATACTTGCGGGAGCAGAGCGCAAGTACTGTTTTCGGCTGCGTATGTCGGTGACTCCCTCGGCCAATGAGTGATTGTGTATTTTTGGTGGCCACACCGGCCAATCAGGAACCACCGTTTTTACATAAACATACACAGTTACGTGTTGACTGATGTCAATCCCTGATTGGCCAAGCGACGGCACCAAAAATACACAATCCTTGATTAGCCGAGTGACGCCACCAAAAATACACAATCCCTGGGGGCACGGTGGCACTAGTGCTGTCGCCTCACAGCTAGAAGGTCCTGGGTTCGATTCCCGCTCGGGACGCTGTGGGCTCTGGCGGCGTGTCCTCTCCTCCGCGTCATCAGTGCCCATACCCGAGGCGGGGTTGGAGAAAAGCCCTTTCTGTGTGGAGTTTGCATGTTCTCCCCGTGTCCTCTAGGGTAGGTACCCTCACAAAAAAACATGCAGTAATCCTGGTCTCTAAACTGCCTGATGGAGGGGAAAGGGACTGGTTGGAATAATGTGTTCCTTCCACACGCTACTTCCAACCATGCAGGGAAACTCCCCCCAAGGAGCAACTTGGACACTCATGCATAAAGGAAGCATGTGTTCAAGTCCGTTGTTCTCCCCAGGTTGGCGGAGGGTGTGTAGAGCCCAGTATCACATTAGATAATTGACACAGGGTGAAAAATGGGTTACAAAATCGTGGGATAAAAATTATTAAAAAAAGAAAAGAAATACACAATCCCTGATTGGCTGAGCGACAACACCGACATATGTGGATGACGTAACCAATTGGTGGTGAGAATTAGCACAATTAAAAGTGGTGAAAATTAGCACATGTGCTAACACATTGTAAACTAGAAAAAGTGCCCCTCGGGGCTCAGGTCTCCACCAGGGAAGGTCGGGTTGTGGCCTCCTGGTGGCGCTATAATAGGCCAATGTGAAAAGGGTGCCATTTCTTCATACGCCTTTGATGGCAATTGGATGATTTGAGGCATTTTGTTCCAAAAATGTGTTTTGCAAAAATCAACCTGTTGGTGGCGCTATAACAGGCCAATGTGAAAAGGGTGGGATATATTCCTCAGCCTAGTAAGAAAATGTGTGAAAGATTTCACGTAAATTGCATGCTGCGTTCATGATTTGAGGCTTTTGTTCAAAACGGGGCAATCTTGCAAACTGTGAAAGCCAATTATAGCCAATTAGGATGGAATATGAAATATCGGACAGATCCGACTTGAGCACATGACCATAGAGATACTGTGTAACGATTTGTGAGATTTTTGGACAGAATCTGGAGGAGTAATATCAAAAAATGTGTTTTACAAAAGTCGGCCTCCTGGTGGCACTATAAAAGGCAGATGCGGAAAATGCAGGTCAAAGGTTTGTCCTTGGCCTCTAGGGAGTGTGCATGCAAGATCGGTGCAGTTTTAGGTAAAAAATGTGAAAAGCTGCCTCATGGTGGTGCTATAACAGGCCGTTCTGGAAAATGTGGGGCAGAGGTTCATCGTTGGCATCCAGGGAGTGTGTGTGCAAAGTTTGGCATCGACCGGGTTAACGGTGCCGGAGATTAGCTGGTAACGGACGGACGGAAGGACGGACACACACACACACGGACGGACGGAGTGCAAAACATACTCTCTCCCCATGCGGGTTAACGGTGCCGGAGATTAGCTGGTAACGGACGGACGCAAAACATACTCTCCTTCGGCCTGGTGGAGACAACAATGCATCTACAAATTGTACAACTGTGCAATGAGCAATGTGTTTGTTATGTCCATATCAAATAAATCAACATAAACATAAATATAATTTTAGTTTCAAACTTATATATAGGACACTTAAAACATTTAGAACCCATTGTAGTGGATATCTCGAACGGGATTTATATAGACATATAACTCAGATGTTTCAATAACTTGATTGGAATCTGCTTATGGCAAATAAAATTGATTTGACATACAGTAACTTAAAATGTCCATGGATGCTGATACTGTCTGTTTCTATTTCCATTTGCCAAAGAAGAGAATATACATATAGGCAAGACATCCTCGCACTTTGGGTGGTCTAGAATAGACCAGGGGTGTCAAACTGGTGGCAGAAGCTTGGGGGGAGGGACGGTAAGTTGACAAGAGACAGAAGTAAGTTGCGCACTCTGCTCGCGCACAAATAGGCCAACTTGTGTGCAAAGTACAAGTTGGCAGCTCAACAGAGTGTATTTCTAGTTATTACTTGCGCAAGCAGAGCGTGCAAGTAATGTTATAAGTCAGGTGCTACGATGCGTATGTCCCTTAGCAGCATATGATATGACGTCATATGCTGGCACGGGACATACGGAAGCAGACCGTGCAGGTATGTTTTCCGTCATGCTACGAAGCGTATGTCCCATGACGTGATGAAGATATGTACCAATGTCGCACTCCCTTAGCAGCATATGATATGACGTCATATGCTGGCACGGGACATACGGAAGCAGACCGTGCAGGTATGTTTTCCGTCATGCTACGAAGCGTATGTCCCATGACGTGATGAAGATATGTACCAATGCCAGGGTATAATTGGTTTACGATGGTGACGTAATGATGATATGTTTCAGTGTCGGGTGGATTAAAGGGACATACGCATCAAACCACCCGAGTAACCACAGTATACCACTAATCAACTCACAAATTACATATACATATATACATAGACATATGAGCATATGCGAATAAAAAAACTAGAGGATAGAAAGAAAAAGCAAAACCGGACCAAGAAAAACGTAATAATAACCGAATAAATGAAACCGATGGACAACGAAAGGAACGGCTTTCAAAAAGACGGAATGCATAAAAAGGATATGAGTAAAATACCACTTGAAATTCAAGAAAATAAAAAACTTAAGAGAAACAGACGACTTCGAAATATCCGAACAAAATAAACGGATGAAAGACGAAAGGAACGGTTGGTTATGCGTAACAAAAATCTCAAGAATATGGGAATACAAAAACTAGAGGAGATCAACGGAAATGAAACTCATAAACTAGAACTGTGTGATCGAAAAATGGATACAAAGAAAAACCAAAACCATAAGGACAACCAAATAAGGAAAACCAAATAAATGAAACCGATGGACAAGGAAAGCAATGTTATTGTTTAAAATAAATAATATTATACTGTATACGTAACAACATATTTTTTTTCAATTCATATATATTTTTTTCATCTGATATCCATGACTTATTTTTCTTTGAGAAACTACAAGTGGATCCTGGACACTTCTAAAACGATGGGATTGTATTTCCTTTATAGATAGAAGATTTTACCATACTTCAAAATACTACTTTTTTTCCTCCAAAAGCAAGGTATGTAGCAAATAGCTAAACCTAATAATTCAATATTGCAAACGTTCTTTCACAGAGAGGCTGAGATTTGAAAGTTTGTAGCGGTCTCTACAGTACTTGCACGCTCTGCTTGCGCACTAATAAGGCCATTTATGGCCTACTTGTGTGCAACAAGCAAGTAGGCACTCGACAGAGTGGAGTTCTAGTTGTTATTATTATTACGCGCAAGTACTGTCTAATCGGCTGCGTATGTCCGTGGTGTCCGTCGGCCAATCAGGGATTGGCTGATGACGTAACTAAGGTACGTTTGGTGGTCTCTGATCGGCAGGTATGTATGTACAGTATGTATGTCTTGTTTGTACAGTACTCACAACCCCCCTGCCAAAAAACAACATGAAGCCAAGGAAAATGGTGGTCTACGTCTACAATGAGTTGTACAGCGAACGCACAATGTTCTCAGACACAGAGTGCATAATCCACGACGGAATCTTCCTGGAAGTGACGGGAAAGTCTGAACAGGACACCATTTCCAAGTTGAAGGACATCATCTTGCAGCTGAATCTGCGGAAGAAGAATTTTGTCGACGAGGAAAGCTGCCAGAATTACCTGATGTGGTATATAAGTTGAAGACGCTGGCGAAAAAAACATTAGGTGAGGATGATAGGACCGCCGCTATGGATGAGGTGAAGAAGATCAGCTCAAAGTACAAGAACATTGAGGTCTACGCTGGAATTGATCCCAAAAAGTTCAGATGCCTGGTTCTGCTGGACGTCGATGTAAATGGCCATCCGATCATGAAATTCTTCAGAGACTCCATTGTGAAGGTTCTGAGTTCGAGTGTTCCCTGCAGCTCCTCTGGAAAGCCTGATTGCGAGGACTACCAAGCCATGATTGCGGATTTCAGATCTCAGTCTGATAACCGTGCTACTATACCAGGAGGCAGAAGAAACAGTGGATACCTGGAAAGATGATGTCTGTGTAAAGACCGAACTGGAATCTTTTCGGAAGAAGCAGGTGGTGGTCAAGGTGCACCTTGTCAGCTCAACGCACGATTCAGACCATGTGGAAGTTGCCATTGATAATCGTGGGGTTGGCAAAAGCTCTGGAACAGGCACTGCTTTCTGAAGTGGATTAGTGTGGCATTGTCGTTGTCATTCATGATACAGACTACAAGATGTCTGAGAATGCCAAAAGAGCTTTTCCAAAGCTCTCCAACATCAAACAAATCTATTTTAAAACTAAAATGTTGAATTGTGGGATTGAGCTCACATGCCATTTTGATGTAAATAAATCAAGCCACCATAATTTAAGTGGCATATGCCAAAAACATATATTTTTTTTTTCTTCTTTTTTAATTAAATATTGTCAAGTGATCTATACCTGCAAGTAACCTGACTTTGCCAGATTAAAGGGATATTTCACTTTCAAAAAAACTTTTGGTCATTTTAACATCTACTCAGACTTATGTGAGCACCCCGGGCAGTTCTTAAGTTGCTTGATTCAGTAATTAGATATTTGATATTAATTTTAGCTGCCGCCCCCTTCCTATACAAACCCATTATAACTTAAAACTCCATTTTAACCATGATAGATTCATCAAAAACACCTAAACTATTTTCTTTGACTGATAATGTCCTTCTAATACGTGAGGGGGCTGTGGATTGTCATTTACTGTTTTAATTTATTTTTAATAATTATTTTGGAAAATAACCCATATCTAAATACTGACTGAAGCAACTTAAAACCTGTCTAGGGTGTTCACATAAGCCTGAGTATAGATGATGAAATGACCAAAAGTATTTTTGAAAGTGAAATATCCCTTTAACCTGCAAGGCCTTTGTGATCTACTGGTAGATCACGATCTACCTTTTGGGCACCCCTGCACTAAAGGGTGCTATGTCTACATACGCCTTAAGGTTTTTGCCTGTAAGGTCATCGGGGCTACAGCAAGTGCTAAAATGGAATCTGAAGAGGTGGGTTTTCAGACTATGACAGAAGATTGGGAGTGAGTCTGCAGTTCTGATTGCAGTGGGAAGTGCATTCCATAGTTTTGGAGCCAGAAGGGAGAAGAGTTTGGGACGTGTGGAGCATTGTCCCAGCGTTTTTAGTGAATGTTCTTCCAGCTCACCTGCGTTGAGTATAAACTATACAGGATCGAGTGACCGCTGTGTTGAATGAAAGCTGACTGTCAACACGAAGGTTTTTGGCTGTTCAATACGTTGTCTATGGAAATAGTTAGCTACTGCATGGGGCAGGACTTAGCTGCATGGTGTAGTGAGTTTAGCTTTCATAGTCATGTGACACCCCATCACCCATATTCAGGACAGCTGAGACACCTGCCTGCTGACTGAATAAAAGGGAGCCACCCAGCCATCAGAGTAATGTAGCTGGCTGGCTTGTTGTGGAACTTGTGGTTGCCTGGTGTGTTGCGTCTTAGGTGCAAGTATTAGGTATGCAACACAGTTTCATATTTTTTTGGTAAATGTAAAGTTCTGAGCAAAATCTGAGTGTTCCTTAATCTTGCAGGCATTGATGGTGGGAATCCCAGATTCCCTGGGATAGGCTACTTTCCCCCCACCTGTCGTAGGCCTAGGGTGCACTCACACCTTTAATGCAATTCTCTGTGCTCGTTGGATCAATGCTGTGTTGTGTCATGGCCGCCCAATGCATTTCCAATGGAGGTCACATGGTTTGACACAACATTGTGTTGTGTGAGGGGGAGGGGCGCATTCGACTGCGCCCCTCCCCCTCATACAACACAATGTTGTGTCAAACCATGTGACCTCCATTGGTGCCTTGAGTCATGGCCTCGTATGCGAACTGCATGCAGGGCCCTTCAGCTCCCGCATTCAGTGTCGTGCTGCGTCTGACCGTGGACCAGATGATGTCATGGCCTAGTGTGGCCGTCATGGCCTAATGTGGCCCTCTTAATCTCAGGTAAAGAGCTGCCTATATTGTATTTGTATGTTTTAAATTGTAATATTGTTTATTAATATTGTCCTTTGGGAGGAGTTCTTTGCCTCTGCTGTCTTTGTCTATTATTTGGTTATTTGTTTAGGTTTGTTTGGTTAATTTTACGTTTTGTGATACATAGTAGTGCCTCAGAACAAGTGTACATTTGGCCAGGGGTCCCCAGCCAAATGTGCATCTATCAGCTAAACCACTTTAAACACTATACACACCGGCGGCTATTTTCCAGAAATCTTGGAGGAAAAAAAGAGAATATATTTGAATATTTTTGATTTTTTTGATTAAACCACCACGTCTCGGATGCAAATATTGTACTTTCTGACTCCACTGCAATTATTTGAAAACTTTAGTTGTATAGATTTAGATAATTATTACAAAACATTTCTATATATATTATACTATATGTTATTTAATAACTCAAAGTTAATTGGATTAGTAACTCTAATTATTCTCTATTAAGAGTCCCCCTATTCCCCCCCTTTTCCCCACTGTATGTATTCTTTTCCCTTTTCCTCCTTGATGATGATTTCCTGTTTTTTTGCTATATTGAAGTGTATATTTGTATGTCTCTAAATGTTATGATGAATTGAACAAGGTGGACCCTCTTGTAAACGGGTCTAGTGCTTTATTGGTCGTCCACTCACAGTTAACAGTTTTTTGTATTGAGTTGTGCTTGCAATGTATTGTAATTCTGCAAACTGTTAATAAATATTTCAATCAATCTATTATTAGTCTATTATATAACTAATATATTAATATTACAGTAATATAGATACACTGTCTGCCTGTCTTATAATGTAATGTATATAAGCCTACCGGTCCAGTACTATAAGAGATAACATAACATACATAACATTAAGCATACAAGCTTGTAGATCTTGAAGCTTGCAAGCAAACAAATGTTCAAATGAAAAGGCAAAGGGTGAGGGGTGGCGGTTAGAATTACGTCGGGAAACATGTACTTTTAATCAAATAAAATGTTGTATAAAGGCCTTTACTTTAGTGTAAAACAAAAAGAAGATATGCATACACAATGTGTATAGTAACTAATACCATAACCTGACATGTCTCTTACAGTCTGTATGACAGTGAGACTGAGTGCAACCTTGAAGCAACAGGAGCCCCCTCCACCTCCCCCCTCGGTCGCCATGGCGACGCCTCAGGTCCATCATCATCTTCCTCATTGTGAGCCGCTCGGCCCACACCTCGCCAGAACAGAAAATCACAGCGGCGCTCCGATTGGCGGAGCCTCTCTCACCATATGCCGTCGGCCTCTCCCCATTGGCCGGGCCGGGCCGCTCCACGGCGCATGGCCTCTTCTGTCCGCGACGCCGATTGGACGAGAGAGAGAGCGAGCGAGAAGAGAAGGGGCGGGGGGCGGGCCACGACTGTTTTGATCTTGAAGGAGGTGGCGACGAGTGGACAGTGCATGGTGGAAAAAGTACTCACATCATGTTATACTTAAGTAAAATTATCAATACCGCAATGTAAACTAGAAATACTCTGGAATTCTGGAATTCAAAAAGTACAAACGTGTTATCAAAATGTATACTACAAACGTAGAAAGTACTCATTGTGCAGATATGTCCCGTTTCACAAGTTCAACATGTATACAATCTTTTGAAAATGGCAGATACAATTAAGCTCAATGTGTTCATCACAATGCATTGTGAGCTTGTAGATCCGTTATTTCAATTTCAAATGGCTGGGCTGAAGTGGGTAATGTTTTATAATAATAATAATCAAAATCTACAAATAAAAGTAGGCTAGCTAAAGTATTCAAATAATTGTAGTGGAGTAAATGTACAATATGTGCCTCTGAAATGTAGTGTAGAAGTACCGAAATGTGGAAATCCCTTATAGTTAGTCTAGTAAAGGTACAACTTTTTTTTCCTATATGAAGTACTTGAGTAAATGTACTTAGTTACTTTACGCCACTGGCGACGGGAGACGCTGATTGGACGGAGGGGCGGGACGGGGCGGGGCTGAGCCACGGGCCACTCAGGTCCTTATAAATAGATTTAGACTGAGCGACAGATTATACCCGTTAAAAGGTTTTAACTGGATCATCACAACATACACGTTTGTTTTATTTTATTATTTTTAGGATACCATTCAACTTTTTAAGGTGAGTGAATTAATTTACATATTATTTATTTACTTATTGATCTGTTTATTTATTTGTAGGCAGTTGCAACTTGTGAAATCCTTCAATGTGTGAACCAAATGGACCCTTATTGCTTGCGAGTCCATTGGTTCCCTTCCGTTTGTACCCCTTCAGAGATGAAATAATTTACTTAGGCTACAGTAGTACAATTATAGCTTATAATTATAGAAACATTTAAAAACGGGGCTATTATTCCTTAAGTTAATCATGCTGATTCGAATAGGATCTGCAGCGAATGAGTATTATTATTATTAATAATAAGCGATGATATCGTACGTTTTACATCGTTGATCGTTTCTATACATTTCTATTTTTATTTCTAGTTACAGTTCACCAGCTGAAGTGTTTGTCGAGACGTCGAGTCAATAATGATGATGATTCAAAAGTTGTGTTGACTTGAATGGGATGTCAAGGCGGAAGCTAGTCGATCGGCCAGTGTTTTGTCCTGGCGGAACCACGTTTGTTTTTGTGGTCGGAGAAATAACAAAATAAAACCTTGTCGCAGCAGATTATTTTATTATTATATGCTTTAATACAAATGTGTATTACTTATTTTCATAAAATATAATATTCGAGCTTTTAGTGCTCCACTACTGTTATTATGCTGTTTTTATTTGCTCGAGTAGAAGCCAATTCAAGCAGATAATATCACATACTACATAATAGCGAAAGTAGTTCGCTAGTGTTGTTGGGGGACGCATTTTGATGTGACACCGGGCAGGCTGAGTCAGTGAAGTAAGGTTGGTGAATGGACTGGAGGAGAGCGTCGATCATCATCAATAACATCGATTAACCGGTTCCGATCAGCGTCTCATCGGCCAGGTCTGTGTCCCCCGATCCACACGGGTCCACATGTGGCCGTTTAGAGCCGTCAGATCGCTAGGTCGCTGGGTGCCCGTTCCTGCAGTGTTATACTGGGGTAATGTGAGTCGCCGCACTAGCCACAGTCGTATTATTTGGGCGATCGAACCGCAGGAACGGGGCCAGTAGAAAGGTTCCGGTGATCAATATTGAAATACTTTTGTTGATCAGGCTCGCTGGCTTGATCAATGAATCTGAACGTTTGTTGTTTAGCCTATACTTACCCGCGATGTTTACAAACAGGCTAACGCTAGCCTGGAGTGGAAGCTTGCATGTGTGTCATGATGATCATGAGTTATTTTGTTATGTCATTGATTAATCACTGTTTTTGTACAATGTCGTGTTAACTTGTGATACTGAATGGATGTTAATGATTAGAAGCCTCGGTGTGGTGTCTGTCTGTCTGTCAGACTCGCAGAACAGGAACTAGGTGAAAGGTTTCTTCTCGTAGCCTTGAGCCACAGGACCAGGGTGACCTTTGACCTACTCGCTCAGCTCACTAGCTCTGATGGTGGTGTCACCCTAGCCTGTCCTCCAACCTCAACTGTCTAAAACACCACAGTTCTTAGTGGGACCCCCTCTCCCCCCGTGGACCACCCTTATCTGAACATTTGTGCCAGGGGAGGGGACCCCATATAGCTCTGGTCCAGAGCATTAGTTGGACCAGAGATTGGTGTGTTGGTTTTAAATGTATTCAAAATGATTTTTCCTCTACCTCCGAGTCCTCGCAAATATTTGTCCTGGGGAGAATACAGGCCAATAAGCCAATGTCTCCTAAGGCTAGAGTGTCTAGTGCAACTCAATCAATATGCCTAAATAAACACTGTAATTTGTATGCTGACGCCTTAGAGACAGGCGTCACGGTCCGACGCATTCTAGACAGCGCCATGATGAACAGACTCAGACAGATTGGTCATCATACATACACCATATTTAGGTGTAGATGGTGCGTATCTCCAGATAAGGATATGGTCGATACGTCATGGCTTCGTCAGGATGACCCGATCAGACGTATGGCTAAATAAATGCATAATATCAGGCCTCGCGTTCACCACTTTTAGTAGTAGTTTGAGCTCTGCGACACTTGGGATACGTATATCAAGGTTCTAGAGGCCCATGCAGGTTCTAGGAATATTGCAGCGTAGAGCAGAGATATTGATATTGATTTCAGTGATATTGATTTGAACTCATCGACGCAGGGCCATATTTAAACCCCACTTTTTCCCCACTAGCGGTGTAAAGTGAACTAAGTACAATTACTCAAGTAAACTTGTACTTGAGTACACTTTTGAGGTATTTTGATTTACATCTTAGAGGCGAATATTACACTTTTTACTCCACTACAATTATTTGATGGCTTTTGGTTAGATTTTTATTATTATTACGAAACATACAGTAACAACTTCAGCCCTATATCATTTTGGCCATTTGAAAATAGCCGAGCTACAAGCTCACAATGCTCACAATCTGCTATTATATTCATTTTATACATGGAAATGGGACATTCTGCATAATGAGTACTTAATACTTTTGGCACTTCAAGTACATTTTTATATCAATACCTTTTGTACAAGTACATTTTTATATCAATATCTTTGTACTTTTAATCAAGTACATTTTGAATTTCTGTTCTTTCTCCCCCCCCTGCACTACAGACAATGCCTGGATCGCTGCCCGCCAGCCTGGCAAACAAGTGGCCCAAGGATGTGGGCATCCTGGCCATGGAGGTGTACTTCCCCTCGCAGTACGTGGACCAGGCGGAGCTGGAGACGTTCGACGGCGCCTCGGCGGGCAAGTACACGGTGGGCCTGGGCCAGGCACGCATGGGCTTCTGCGGCGACCGCGAGGACATCAACTCGCTCTGCCTCACGGCTGTGCAGCGGCTGATGGAGCGCCGGCGGCTGCCGTACGACAGCGTGGGCCGCCTGGAGGTGGGCACGGAGACCATCGTGGACAAGTCAAAGTCAGTGAAGACGGTGCTCATGCAGCTGTTCGAGGAGTGTGGCAACACCGACGTGGAGGGCATCGACACCACCAACGCCTGCTATGGCGGCACCGCCGCGCTCTTCAACGCTGTTAACTGGGTGGAGTCCAGCTCCTGGGACGGTGAGAATTAAAGACGGATGCTTCTTGCTATTTTTTGCAAAGTACAGATGTGCCATTTGAGAACTTCACATGTCATGCCGTTGGCAAGACAGTGGATTGTCAGTAAATTGTCAGAACATTGTCACTGAGAAAGGAGGGAATTTGCAAAAGGTGTTATGTAAATGCTAAAAGAAAGATATTGTGTCCTCTCTGTTGTGTGGGTCTAGGCCGCTATGCTCTGGTGGTAGAACTATAGATATTGTGTCCTCTTTATGTTGTGCGGGTCTATGCTGCTATGCTCTGGTGGTAGAACCTAAGATATTGTGTCCTCTTTATGTTGTGCGGGTCTAGGCCGCTATGCTCTGGTGGTAGCAGGGGACATCGCCGTCTACGCCACAGGAAGCGCCCGGCCTACAGGGGGCGCCGGAGCGGTGGCCATGCTGGTGGGACCCGACGCTCCTCTCATCTTCGACCGAGGTCAGTCCACACACTAGGGGTGCAACAAATTGATTGATTTAATACTTTATTAATCTCGTGTGGCCAGACTGTTGCCTCTCGCAATTTTCGAATGCTTCCGTCATACAGTCTGGAGAACGGAAGCTCTATCATGAGTAAAATATAAAGCGGAAGTGCACCCTCCTCACCACTTCCGTTTTGTCTTTACAGTCGCTCAAATTTATCCTAATGTAAATCGAAATCATCTAAGCATATATTATATAGCTTGATACTTAGCAGAAATGGAAATAAAAAATAAATAAATGAAGACATTTTAAAATACATTTTATTTTGTGAACGGAAATGCAGCTTCCTTACTCTGATTTCGGGATGTGTAGTTCCAGACAAGGATAGTAGTACAGTCCAAAGCTTGTGGTCCATTGTATTCAATAAGTTAATCGAACTAATTGATTTAAGCAATTTATAAAAATATTATTGATAATTTTATAACAATCGATTGATAATCTAATAGGCAAAAAGCTTTCAACATAGCAATAGCAATTACAATATTTTTAATGGTGTTGAGCTTGTAGATCATCTATTTTAACTACTTTTGCACGACACTGCTGTGTGACGAAGCATAAAATAATGCTTGAGTTTTTCATATATAATAAAATGTGCGTTTTGATTATTAGAGTAACTGAATTATCGCTAAGAACATAGATAGATGTAGCCCTTGTCCATGCACCACAGACCACACTACTGTTTGATTTACTTTTAGTCTTTCTAGGACTAACTTCCTAGAAGTTTTAGTTTACTAAAAATCATAAAAGCTTAGTCAACTAAATCTACAGTTGATTTAGTCGACTAAAATATATTTTGGCAGGCCTCGATGGCTTCGTAATGGCTAATTTGCTTGTAGATCTGCTATTTTCAGCATGCAACCAAGCATAAAATCACTTGCCTACATTTCCGCCATAGTTTTAGTAGACAAAATCAATACTGCGCACCACACCAGCTGAACCCTTATGAAATGGAAATGAAACATTTTATCGGATGTACCGTGTTTTTTCCGCAGGCCTGCGGGCGACACACATGCAGCACGCCTACGACTTCTACAAACCAGACATGCTGTCAGAGTACCCGGTGGTGGACGGAAAGCTGTCCATCGAATGCTACCTCAGTGCCTTGGACCGATGCTACTCTGTGTACCGCAAGAAGATCCACACGCAGTGGCAACGAGGTGAAACACAACACCCACTAGTATAGTATAGGGCAGGGCTATTCAACTGGCGGCCCGCGGGCCAAATGCGGCCCGCTGAGCGCCCCCTAGTGGCCCTTGGAATAAATAAAAAAATAAAATATATATTTTTTTTAAGAGAGAAAGTTACAGCTATGATGTGTGCGATATATAAAGTGCTAGATTATCATAATGACAGTACTCTTGGAGAGAAATTAGACAGACTCCTGCAGTCTGTGTGTGTGTGTGTGTGTGTTTGTATTTTCAGCTAGTGCTCGTTGACGCTCGTTCTGTCAAATAGGTCTATTCTAAGGTATAGCATATACTTGTATAGACATTTCACCCTGTGCTCATACTGTGAACAAATGTATTAGCCTACATAGATATTTGTGTTTGACACAAAATGCATTTGTAGAATCCCCAAAAAATTGCGCTTTGCACGCACGCTGTGCAGCCCTCCACACACAATCATTCTACAGTTGTGGCCCCCGACCTAATCTAGTTGAATACCCCTGGTATAGGGTATGCACATGCGTGAAGTTGAGTGGCAAATCGATCGAGTTTAACGTTGGCTGGTTGGTTTGTTTTCAGAGGGCCTAGACAGACGCTTCACCTTGGAGGACTTTGGCTTTGTGGTGTTCCACTCTCCATACTGTAAGCTGGTGCAGAAGTCTCTGGCCCGCCTCATGCTCAACGACTTCCTGGGACACCCCGACCCCGACACCCAGACGGGCCCCTTCGCTGGCCTGGAGGCCTTCAGGTACTGTACAGTATACTGTATATCGTGTCATGAAACGGGCCATTGTTTCAAAACAATTATGGCCATTACAATGAGTTACACTGCTGGGTGCTCAAACCACAAGCACGGAGCAGCACATGTTCGCCAACCTTAACGCATGTTCGCCAACCTTAATCCGGTCGTTTCCCGCATGTCGGACTGTTGGCGAGTCAGAAAAGCGTACGGACCCACACTGCTAGATAAAAAGACAAAACAATGATGGCCATTACAATGAGTTACACTGCTAGATAAAGAGTATGTGGAAAGGGTAAGGCATGTACAACTAACTACCAAATTACATTTGAGCAAGATGATCTAAAATTGGCTGCCAGATATCATAAACCTTGCTTGATTTGTCCACGTCATATCGTATTCTCTTCATTATGTAATATACAAGTAAGTACAGATAACCAAGTCTTGAAGTAACGGACAATATCTGATTTTAAGGTGACCAACTTTTGGTAATTACAAGAGAGATGTGTTTGGGGTGAGCGGTGAGTTTCTTACCACCACCGAGTGACGTCATTTTGTAGTTTTCGGTGGTCACCTAAAAATTTAGTATGAATAGGCATTTAGAATAATTTTCTTTTGCAATACATGTGTTTTGTACAGACACTATGATTTGACAATATGAGAAAAAAAAAAAACAATGTAGTTTTGTAATGTCAATGACTCCTCATTTGATATGCATTAGGTCACGGACGCTGCCGCTGTAAAAGATAGCTAAACAGAATCCAGGTCTGGTGAGTCGCGGGCGTGTGCACGAAACGAGCACGCGCGCAACAAATTCACGGGACCGCGCTCACATAAATACGCTTGCGTTGTCGCACCGCGACTTCTCCTTGCAAAAACGCAGGTCTCATTGAAAATTAACTATAGGCGCGTTATATCGCTTCACGTTTGAAAGGCCCTTTAAGCCGCCAAGCACTTGCCTGGCTTGTCCTATGGGCGTTCAAATTGACCTCATTCATATTTTCGGAAGTCAGGATCTCCTAATTCAACATTAGTCACACTCATTTTGACAGCCACAGAACAAACTACTATGTGATACTCTGTATGGAACCAAGTCGTTCAAACATGCATACTGTAAACATTGAATGCCCATTTTGAACAGAACCAGTAAAATTAGGTTCCATAGCAATGTGAATATTTATTTTCAGAGAAATAAACACTCCAAACTAGAAAAAGTGCCCCTCGGGGCACAGGTCTCCACCAGGGCAGATCAGGTTGTGGCCTCCTGGTGGCGCTATAATAGGCCAATGTGAAAAGGGTGCCATTTGTTCTTACGCCTTTGATGGAAATTGGATGATTTGACTCAGGCATTTTGTGTGTGTTTTGCAAAAATCCACCTGTTGGTGGCGCTTTAACAGACAGGGTGAGATATATTCCTCAGCCTAGTAGGAAAGTGAGTGAAAGATTTCATGTAAATTGCATGCTGCGTTCATGATTTGAGGCTTTTTGTTCAAAATGGGCTAGTCCTGCAAACTTTGAAAGCCAATGTTAGCCAATTAGGATGGAATATGAAATATCGGACAGATCCGTCTTGAGCACATGACTATAGAGATACTGTGTAACGATTTGTGGGATTTTTGGACAAAATCTGGAGGAGTAATGGCAATTTGTTTTTTACAAACGTTGGCCTCCTGGTGGCGCTATAACAGGCCCTTCTGGAAATCTTTGGTCAGAGGTTCATCATTGGCATCTAGGGAGTGTGTGTGCAAAGTTTGGCATGGATCGGGACTCCCCCTCACTTCCAACCTTCAAAACCGCACTGAAAACCCACCTGTTCAAAATCGCATTTCCAACGTTACCTGCCATGTTTTTTTATTGGTTTCACTCTTAATTGTTTTTTCTAATAAAGTTGTCCTTTTCTTGTTTCCCCCCCCGGCCCCCACACATGTGAAGCGTCTTTGAGTGTTATGAAAAACGCTATATAAGTCCCAGATATTATTATCGGGCCAATGGTGCCGGAGATTAGCTGGTAACAGACGGACAAACGGACGGAGTGCAAAACATACTCTCTCCCCATGCCTTCGGCCTGGTGGAGACAATGCATCATTGGCTACGTAAATAAAGGACAAGGGAGACACCCTGTGGTGAGATGAGGGTACTGCTGCAGTACTACTGCAGAATCAGAATAAGCTTTTATTGTCACATCACAGATTTACAGGGGTAACAAAGTGGGTGAATTTCTTTTTTCATGCACACCACTATTTTTTAGTTTTTGTTAGAAGATGGAAGTGGAATAAGAGCAGGAGAAAATACACAGTATACCAACAGGTTAACCAAAAAGATGCATACAGATAGCATATGTAGTTTACATGGTGCCTGAGATAAGATATAAAAAGGTGCGTGAGCATAGCAGAGGATGTATGCTGTGCATGATATACTACTATATTACTACTAAAAAAATAATTTGTATGTGTGCGTTCGTCCCTCAGGGAGGTGAAGCCCGAGGAGACGTACTTCGACCGTGAAGTGGAGAAGGCGTTCATGAAGGCCAGCGCTGAGCTGTTTGAGCAGAAGACCAAACTCTCCCTGCTGGTCTCCAATCAGAACGGAAACATGTACACGCCATCTGTGTACGGATGCCTCGCCTCTGTACTAGCACAGTACGTACTACTACCTCCTCTGTACTAGCACAGTACGTACTACTACCTCCTCTGTACTAGCACAGTACGTACTACTACCTCCTCTGTACTACATGGATTAAAGTTCTCAGTCGCCACGACTGATTTCAGTCATTTGGATTCCATAGAAGCCAGGATGTCTTTTGCGAAAGCATGCTGCGCACCGAGAATTGCAGCGCAACGTGTTGTGAGCTTGTAGATCGGCTATTTTCGGTCAGTAGTTATCTTAAGATGAGGTACTACTACCTCCAAAAGCACTGCAGTGTACAGGGTATGTAGCAAGAGAGTGGAGCAGGCGATTGGATTCCATCGTACATTTGCAAAATATCGCATTAAAGTAAAGAGTTTGCGCTCGCAGTACAGACCAAACTATGAACTACAGGTGTGAATGTGACCTAGGTTTAACTTGTGGCACGTTGGACAACTGAGGCAACTTGCGGTGGAAATGGGCGAATGGTTGTGATATGTCTGGGAAGACAAGTCATGTTAATCAATCAATCAAATGGCAAACAATAAACAATAAATCACAACCATTTGCCCATTAATAGGCTCTGTTGTTTACATGTACACAAATATAACCAAATGGACCCTTACACTTACAGAACCCTTTCAAGTTCAAATGTGTCATTCACAGTTGTATCGCCGATACAAAACGATGTTGCATTTGGTTCTGTTTAAAACAACACAGTTTAAAAATAGATAGACAATAGGATAAGCTCTGACTTGGAGTTGTTGACGCGTGACTATATCCTGTCTTGCGTTGTTCCCACCAGACACACCCTGCAGCAGTTGTCGGGTCAGAGAATCGGTCTGTTCTCCTATGGTTCTGGTTTCGCCGCTACGCTCTACTCTGTCACCGTGACGCAGGACTGCACGCCTGGTGAGTTCACCACCACAGATGACATTCTTGTACCCAAAACGACCCAACTCGACCCCGAGGTGTCTGTGGCAAGACTTGGCCTCGTCCGTGGACTAATTTTGTTTTTAGAAGACACCATTATGATGTTCATATTTTGATCATAGGACCCAATTACTGTATAACTGAATGTCAGTCTTCAGGTTTTCTTCAGAATATGTACAGTATGACTGATTTAGTCCACCTCGTACTAGTGGTTCTCAAACGTTTTAATTTTCAAGAACGCCCATAACTCCTTGAGTGTACAAATGGACCCACTCATTTGGTTCCATTTGTACACTCAGAGCTACAGAGAAGGTCATTTAGGGCTATCTCTTTAACATTTTTAACTCAAACCTTTGCTTCTGGGTGCAAAAATATTGGAACAAAATATTTTGAGACTGAGGTCTGCGGCCAGATACATAATTTTGGGGGTCTGCCATGACATGAAAACATTTCAGAACCAATGATATAGATACATAACGTTTTTCAGAAAACTGTTAGGATTTAGGAGACATTTGTAAAATCGGCCTCAGGTCTTAATGTGTAATTCTGTAAAATGTGATGGCTTATTGCATGTATTTTTATGTGCAGGCTCTGAGTTGGACAAGCTGGTGGCCAGCCTCATCGACCTGAAAGATCGCCTTGACTCACGGAGGAAGGTGTCTCCGGCCGTGTTCGCTGAGAACATGAAGTTACGAGAGGAGACCCATCACCTGGGTACGGTGCCGTTGCCATGAAGCTCACACTCACACCACTAGTTCCGTGGTTCTCAGCAGTTTCAGGCCGTGGCCCCCCAACATAATCATATTTGAACTGGGGTCCTGGGGACTCCCCAAAATAATCATATTTGAACTGGGGACCCCCCACAGCCTGACAAGCACTTGGAATGTAGGAGTTGAGGCATTACATTTAGTTTGAATCAGTTCCACAGATAAATATTGTGAAAATAGCCAATCTCACGTGAGCTTGTAGATCGGCTATTTTCACATTTATTGCCTCTTTCTTATTGACAATTTGGCCAATGTATGACCAGTTTTATAGTATAAAAACTATAAAACTAAACTATAAAACCTGAGAACCATTGCACTAGTTAGGAGACCCACCACCTGTTTGGGTATGGTTCTGTTACTCACACCACTAGTTAGAAGGGACCTACCGCCCAGGCGGTGGCGTAACCGTCTGTGCACCCGACTGGTAATCCAGTCGCAGTGTGCCGCGGGTTCGACTCCCGAGCCCGACACGGCCTTTACTGCATGTCTTCCCCCATCTCTCTCCCGTTTCCTGTCGGCCTACTGTCTGTCCCTTCGAAAACCAATAAAAGGCGTAAGCCGCAAAAAAAATTCTTTAAAAAAAAGAAAAAAAAGAAGGGACCTACCACCTGGGTACGGTATAGGGATGGAGCTCGAAACCTGAGGCCATTACAAACTCTATAACAAATATATTGAGACCCGGTATCAATAAACTTTGGTCTTGTCGAGTTAAAGGTTCCATGTTCTCTCCTGTCTGCAGGTAGCTACGTAGCGCAGGTTTTAAAGGTTCTATGTTCTCTCCTGTCTGCAGCCAGCTACGTACCGCAGAGCCCAGTGGACGAGCTCTTCCCAGGGACATGGTACCTGACGCGCATCGACGAGAAGCACCGCAGGACGTACGCCCGGCGCTCCCACGACAAGGAGAACGGACACCCCGAAGCAGCGCTGCTCAACTCGACCACCGAGGTACGGTCACACGTTTTCCTCTATGATTGTTACCATCCTCTAGGACAGGTCTATGGCGCAACAGTGCTATAATACATATGTACAGTATGCACCGAGTGTGGCCAGTCTCCTCTGACCACCCTTAGGGGCGATTCACACTATGGTCCCGGGTGCGCACTCGGGACCACTTGGCAGATGTTGTGGTAGTGTGAATGATGTGTACCGTTCCCGGGAACGGATTGCCCAACCGCCCCCGAGACCGCATGGGGGGCGGGTCTCTGGACCGTTGAAGTGTATTCAGATACGGTTCGTTCCAATGTGAATGCATGCGTACCTAAATAAGGAAGTGGATTGTTTTTTTTAAGTCGACGAGCCAAGTGTCAACAAATAAAACACACAGATGCTGCATGATGCGTAACACCAGCGCATTTCTCAACGCCGCCCGTCTCCTGTTGAATCTGCGTATACGCGCAGCACCGCAGTACGCGCTGATCTTATTCTGCGGACTACACGTGGCTCTTGGGCTTTGCTTGGCATAGTTTCCAAAGTAAAACAAAATAATAATAATGCTAAAGTAGAATCCATAGCAAACTAATATCAAACACGACACTGGAGCACAGAACTGACTGACACAGTGAATAGCAGGCAGGCTGACAGTGAAATAGTATAACGGCAAAGAGCCAAAGAAGAGGCAATGCAATGTGTGTCTGGATTTATTGGAGACAATGTCGCAGAGTTGATGGTCAGTGTCCGGTGATGTGAATCATGGCCATTGGGGACCAGGCAACCGTATTCGGAAACGGTTCCAATGAAACGGATTCAGTCCGTCTCAGTGTGAATTGCCTATTAAACTCCTCTGGTCCTTTAGAAATCCAATATCCAGGAAAGGTACTCCACATAACGTTGTTCTTATCCAAAGGTAGATATCCAAAAAGATCCAAATTGAATAACTGAATTGAATAATAAATCTTCTTGCTTCTCAGTAGACTGTCTGTCTCACTCTGTTCACCTCCACTCTGGACTGAGTCAAACTCTCCAGGTGGCCCAAACATTCTGATTGCCCAATGCCCATCACTCAATCAGGCTAGGTGAGCCTTGGGTGGGGCTTCCCAATCATTGATTGTTGCCATAGCAACACATGCATCTCACTGGCTTCTTGTAGCATATAGTCCAGAGGATAAATAGCAAAATCTCATAGACCAGTGGATTGGTAGAAAATAATGAAGTACATCAAAATGGAACATTGCAAAAAAAAATTCATAGAAACAATGTGACTCTGGGCACAGAGGTTACACCATGTTGAAAACTTTTCATGCATTAAAAAAAGCTGAAATTGCAGATCTACAACGCTGTAAGCTTGTAGATCTGCAATTTCCTCAATGTTTTGTAAGTATAAAAATAATGAATGTCAGTCATTTCTTTGTATATTTCAGTTGTTTGTCATATCTGCCCTGTGATATATATATATATATATATATATATATATATATATATATATATATATATATATATATATATAATCAGGCAAACAAATGTATTCTTCATTCATATGTTCAACGCCACGAGTTAAATCGTTAATTTGTGTGACGATTAATCGACAACTTAAATGTGTAATGGTGACAGCCCGAGTTGCTAATGTCTTCTCTCTCCTTTCCTCTCCAGCACATGCCCAGTCCCGCTAAGAAGATGCCTCGCATGCCTGGCTCCACGGATGCCATCACCAACGGCGACCACTAAAAAACAAACACTTAAAAAGAAAAACCTCCGTGAGGTTAGCGAGAGTGTCTGTCTGTCTGGGGAAAAAATAACAAACGGGACATTTAGCGTTGGCTGTTCCTCAAGGCTACCACCAGGGGGAGCCCCTACCTCCCCCTCAGATTATGTTTACAACTCCATGGCTGCAGAGTGTCTGTCTGTCCGCTTTGATCAATCTGCATAAATGGCACCGTTCATCCGCTCGTCATTTTATTTTGGAAACGGTATTCAGAGCCGTGGTTCTCAACCTGTGGGCCGTGACGATATTGCAATTGGACCCCCCCCTCACCCCCAATAATTGGCAAAACGGTATGATTTTATTGATAATATAATAATTATATAAACTAATGCACATGCTCTGAAAATGCCTGTGTGCCATGGACACTTTCCAGATGTTCTATTCGGGCCCTGATCCAGACTAAAGGTTGAGAACCACCGCTTTACAGTTTTATTCGTATAATTTTGATCACTTGGTAATATATTTACGTGGCAAAAACCCAGAGCGTCATTAGTGTAGACATTTTTACACTGTTAAAGGAAGCATGAGGTCAGTCTGCTGCCCCCCAGGTTGGCAGAGGAAGTGTAGCACCCAGGATTACATTAGATAATTGACACTGGGTGAAAACATGGGTTGCAAAATCGTGGGATAGAAATTTTGAAAGTAAAAGAAGAAAAAAACCGTTGATCCCGCTTTGGAGAAGAATGTGTTTTCTTTTCCTTTTTTTCTCTTTTTTTTTATAAGCAATGATATTGCTTTTTCTTTTTCAAAACGTAATCTTTTTTTGAATTTTTTTGAATGTCTTGGCACCCTTTTTTCCCAACATTACATTTCCCCTCCCTCTCGTAATGGGAAATGTACTTTCAAGTTGTGGGGGAAAAAGTGTATCAGGTATGGTAATGTTTTAAATGATCGTAATGATCATGTACACATGCTAGCAGCTAGCCTCGTCACTGTAATAGCCATCCGTGTGCACAATACCTCAGTTTTAATTTAAGACAATTAAAACTAATACCATGATTCTGGAAAGATGTCTATATCCATATAAATGCATATACCAGGCTAGAATTCGCCTCTGAACAAACATTAACAATAATAGCTTCTGTTTTTTTAGTTTAGTTCAAGCTAAACGGCTATTGAATGTTACTTAACATCAGTGGTGGACAAGGTACTCAACCCCAGTAACTTGAGTCAAAGTATAAATACTCCTGTCCTGATCAAATATACTTGAGTTAAAGTACTGGAGTACTTGCGTTAAAAAAGTATATATGTTCTAATGCATTGCTGTATTAAAATAGAGATGTCCCTGAGATGTCTTGATACTGTATCGGAAAAGTATCGGTATCGGCCCTTATTTGTCATATCGGTATCGGTGAATAGGCCAGTCTAACCGCCGATCCGACACAGGGGTAAGGGCTTGACACTATGGGAGATAAATAAAATGTTGGGGCATGTGGAGTTTGCTTTTGAGTTGCCCAAACTGCAAGTGCACCATATTAGTGAGGAGTCTGCTATAAACTCAACACAAGATAGACAGCTATAAACACAACACGAGATCACAACACTGGTATCGGTATCGGCTAACGCAGACATTTTGGTATCGGGATCGTACCGGGACATCCCTATTTGAAAGTTATTACTTTGTAATCGTCCACCACTGCCTAATGTACCTGTATGCAATCCTGCTTCATCGTAAATTATGTCATGTTGCTTGCAAAGGTGCAAAGAAAATGCATAGTGATTTAAGGAGTTCATCAGGGCCTTATTACTGTTTAAAGGGCTTTGAGGGAGTAGTGGGTTTTACGTGTATGGTAGCTGTGATGTACAGAATATATAGCATTTATTCATGTGCAGACATGTACATAATATATATAGCATTTATTCATGTGCAGACATGTACAGAATATATAGCAGTTATTCATACAGATATGTTTCTGTTCAATGACATAGTATGTGTGACTTTGCCCTGTGTTTACCTAACCATACATACATTTATTTTTTTTAACCAATAATTTCCCTCTACGCCAGACATTATCAACAACTGGACTGGAGTAGTGTGGTGGTGTTGACCGGCAGAAACACGCCACTGTTTTTGGGGCATTTTCACTGTATGTTTTGGTAGATTTTTGGCTACATTTTTGGGGCCACCAAACAACCAGCGAAAACACCAAAACCCAGCGAGAGGGCGATGTGTGTACTGCAGGTAAACACCACTACACTGCTCCAGTGGCTGTTGAACTGCTGGTGCAGGAGGAAATGACCAGTGGTGGAAGAAGTACTAAAGGCCTCACTCAGACCTTTACTGCATTGCTGTATGCTTGTTGGATGAATGTTGTGTAGTGTCATGGCTGCCCCAATGCATTTCCAATGGAAGTCACATGGTTTGTAGTCCACATTTTGGACTACAAGCTGTTGTATGGCTTTCGGCTGTGTTTCGACTGCGCCCCTCCCCCTCATACAACACAAATGTTGTGTCAAACCATGTGACTCCCATTGGAAATGCATTGGGGCGGCCATGACACTACACAACATTCATCCAACAAGCATACAGCAATGCAGTAAAGGTCTGAGTGAGGCCTAAATGTACTTAGTATCAAAGTATCAATACTGCAATATAGACATGCTCTGTCTGGGATTCATCATTTGCTTGAGTAAAAGTACAAAAGTATTGGCTTTAAAATGTACTTAAAGTACCAAAAGTAAAAGTACTCATTGTGCAGAATGTCCCATTTAAAGTTTTCAAATGTATGAAAATCCTTTGAAAATAGCAGAACTACAAGCTCTCAATGTGTTGCAAATGGCCGAGATATATAGTACTGAAGTGTTTAGTATATATTTTGTAGTTATAATCAAAATCTATGAAGTAACTAAAGTTTTCAAATACATTCAGTGGAATTAAATATTTCGATCTGAGATGCAGTGGAGTAAAAGTATTGGAAATTGGAAATACTCAAGTAAACTACAAATAATTCAGTATTTAAGTAAATGTCTACTTAGTTACTTTACACCACTGGAAATGATTGGTATAAGTGTGTGTGTGCGTGCGTGCGTGCGCGCGCACGCACGCACGCACACACACACACACACACGCACTGTTATGTCATGTGCTGTAAACACAGGGCAAGTTTACATGCTATGCCTTTTAATGATAAGGTCACACCCACATGTGACGGCTTTATTCCAACAGATATTTTTTACCAGCTTTTGATGGTATATTGTACAGTACAACTAACCCCCAAAGGACATTTATACTTTGTAGCAATAAATCAGTAGGTGAATGATGACGTGTCTCTTATAGAAACATTCTGTATATACTGTAGATGGTGTAATGGAGAGGTGAACTACAAAATAAATATCTTCATTTCAATGGTTTATGGCTGGTGCATTGTTAATCTTTGGTATGGTGAAAACATTAATATATATATCTGTGTGGCTCAGGAGATAGAGTGGTGGCTTGGGAATCGGAAGGTTCCCGGATCGATCCCTTGCTCCCCCTATGTTAGTGTCGAAGTGTCCTTGTGCACAACAAAGCTGCTTTCTTAAATCAGCATTTTCTCCTACAACCTCCTACTTCCCAGTAACTGACAACAACCTTATGACTCGTCACCTTATTAGCTTAGGTCACCAGGTCATTTAGCAGTGGTGGAAAAAGTAAATTCTAAGTGAAAGTCAATACTCAGTGTTGCAAGTAAAATTCCAGAATTCTAAATGTAGCCTACTTTAGTAAGTACAAAAGTATTGGGATCATTCAGAATGTAGGCTACTTAAACTAAAGTACCAAAAGTAAATACTAATTATACAGGAGGTCCCATTTCAAGTTTTAAAATCTGTATTGAAATTTGGAAATACTATTTCGGGTGGGCAGGGGACCGCATTCAATTGTCTTATTATAATTATTAATTTTAAATAAATGTAGGCCATGGCCGTCGTTGCCCCATGCCCCGAGGTCACAGTGGCCTTTATGCCCCAGCCGACTACCACTTTCTTCCTCTGTCTTCGACAGGCTGGAATGGCTTAGGGTCGACGACAGAGTACAGCATCTTGCAATGGGTCTGGTCCACAAGATTCGATACACCACCAAGATACCCATGTACCTGTCTAGATACTTCCTTAATGTTAACGAAGTCCACACCCACAACACCAGAGGGAGTGCAACGAACCATGTACAACCCAGATTCGGCACAAACAAGGGACTAAATTATTTTCGCTCCTATGCCACCAAAATGTGGAACGCCCTACCAACTGTCATTAAGACATGCGAATCCCTTGACTCCTTCAAAACCGCTCTCAAAGGGCACCTACGGATGGCTGCAATTCGAAACTGGCCCCCGTAAAATCTGAATCCCCCCCCCCCCCCCCCCCGCCCCCCCCTTTTTTCCCCTCACTGTATATATTTATTTTCCCTTTTTACCTCCTTTATGATGAATTCCTGTTCTGTCTATAGAAGTGTCTATTTGTACGTCTCTAAATGTTTTGATGATTTGAACATGGTGGACCCTATTGGAAACAAGTGTAATGCTTAATTGGGTCGTCCACTCACAGTTAACAGCCTTTGTATTGAGTTTGTGCTTGAAATGTACTGTAATTCTGCAAACTGTTAATAAATTCTTCAATCAATCAATGATCATGTCTACACGATTGTCAGTTTTGTCACATATTTCAGCAGGTCACCAATCTCTCTGTAACACTGCAACGCTGGAGTGACACAGTGGGATTCCACTAGCTAAATCTTGATTTAATCTCCACTTTTCAGGTACAAAATAAGTATGCCAGCCCTTGTTATATGATGTCTTGTTATGTTTATGGATTGGTTAGATTAACATTCTGACCGAATATTGAGTTGTTTACATTAAGTGCATGTGCCACTGCCATCATGTTGTTAGCCCCAAGTAAATTAGCATTTATAGCATCTATGTTTAGGTTGCCAACATTGACTCCCAGCAATACGGTTCCCTGTTATGTTCGGTCGCCCCGGTATTTTTTCTCGTTTCTGTTGCGCAAGCATTACTGTAGGCTGTGAACATTAGCATCTTTAGTGTGTGTGTGTGTGTGTGTGTGTGTGTGGGGGGGGGGGGGGGGGGGGGGGGGGAGAGAGAGGAGAGAGAGGAGAGAGAGAGAGAGAGAGAGAGAGAGAGTTAACTGCATTGTCTTCACCCAATACATTACTTAATTTCTATTGTTTACTCACCTCATGATGTGTTGAATACAAGGGGTTTGTATAACATTGCTTCTAAAAATGAAGAAAATGCTTGCTGAATTGAAGTAAATTGGGGCCAAGATTAACAGCAAAAACATGTAAAATCTGGTTATAAACACCATAGCAAATAAATAAATAAAAATAAACACCAAAGAAATTTCCATTTGTGGAAATGATCTTATATACAACAGTGGTTCTTGACTTGTTCAGATGAATTGAGTAAGAGGCAGTGGATCAGGGGTAGAGTGGCCGGTAGAACAGCCGGATGGGAACCATGAGGTTCCCAGTTCGATCCCGGGTCCCCCAGTAGTGTTGAAGTGTCCTTGAGCAAGACGCTGAACCCCTAATTGCTCCCGATGTGCACGTTTGGTGCCTTGCATGGTTTCCTCCGCCATCGGTGTATGAATGTGTGTGTGAATGGGTGAATGTAATGCACACAGACCCCCTTTCCACCAGTTGGTTCTCAATGGGAACCGGTTCAGTTCTTTTTGGTTCTTAGTCCATGAGCCAGAGTTCCAAAATTGGTGGGAAAAACTAGACCTACTATATTAAATTGTTTATAGGATCAATACAAGTAAATGAATACATGATAAGTTGATAACCCTTCCACAGTAGTAGCTTTTTCATATTTTCGATTCTTTTGCATATTTTCCTACATAATACCTAATTTGCATATTTAAAAATGTCAAATTTGTAATACAATAAATCATTGTCTTCGTGTGAGTACTCAATTGGGGAAGTTTCATGGTGATAACAATCTAATATAGGTATGGTTTTGCCCACTCAATTCATAATTAACGTTCCAATTTTGGAGCTCTGGCTCATGGACTAAGAACTGAACCGGTTTGAACCAACCGGTGGAAAAGGGGCCTCTGTCTATGTAAATCACTTTATAAAATTGCTATATAAATGCACCATTTACCATATACTGTGTGTGTGTGTGTGTGTGTGTGTGTGTGTGTGTGTGTGTGTGTGTGTGTGTGTGTGTGTGCGCGTATCAGAACTGCAGATTCACTCCCAATCTTCCGATGCAGTCTGAAAACGCACCTCTTCAGGCTCCATCTTAATATAGCCCATAGCACTTGCTATAGTACTTGCCCTAGCCTCGACCTCCTACAGGAGTATGCTGCTGCATAGGCTCAATTTATGTAACTTGAATTGTATGTAGATATAGCACTCTATTACCATGTTTTTTGTTCTTGCTTACTGTAAATCGATCTGGATTACTAAATGCCTAAATTGTATAAATCAGATGTCTACGACTACCAGTGATTCCGACTCAGCAGCCCTCATTGAAGACCTGAGCTCTGCTGCCCCCTTGAGGACTGCTGCCTGCATGACTCCCATCTTCACCCTTGAGGATCACAAGTGAGACACACACACACACACACACACACGCTTTCTCAGGCACCATAAGGTTTAAGACTTTATCAGGAAGACTGCACGTAATGGTACAGGCTGGAGCGACACCTGTCAGCAGGGAGTGTTGGGTGGGAGGAGTAGGAAAAAGGCTCTATGTCCCTCCGGTGGGAGCTCCTCACTCAGTGGCAGGTGAGTCAGTAGGGGGGAACATTACTTGCTCCTGGCGACGTGCTGTGATGGAACAATCTTTACCCTGATATGAGAAACAGGAAATTATAAAACTAAACTAACACCATGCCAACATTTAAAAAATCTTTTACCAAGTGCATAATTGTTATGATTTTTTAAAACATATTAAATCCCAGTTTATAGGCATTTTAGCTCCTGGAAGCCATCATGTTTAAAAACAACAATTATGCACTTGGTAACTGCATTTTTAATTTTGGCATGGTGTGGTATGACCATAAGGTTTTCAAAAACCATTGCAATTTAATTTGGCTTGCCACCTAGTGATCGGTTTGTAGTAACAGAAAGAAGAGAAATCTCTTCTATCAATTATTTGGCGTTTCAACCATATACTGACATATCTAATAGTGGTTTCATTGCACTTGGGGGAGAACCAAGTTTGCGATGGTTTTTGAAAACCTTATGCCCATACCTAGCACCATGCCAAAATTCAAAAAGTAGTGCATAATTGTTATGATTTTTTACATATTAAATCCCAGTTTATAGGCATTTTAGCTCATTTTAGCCACAGTTTATGACATCTTGAACGATGCCTTTGTTAATTTTTCCTAAAATCTTAGTAGGCCTATGTTATTTACCACACGCAATAGTAACAGAATCCATTGAAAAATCTCTTTAATCAATTATTTTGGTTTTCAACCATACCGATACGTATCTAATATTTGAGTCTGTGCAAACAGACCACTAGGCGGCGCGCCCAACACGTTTGCACAGCTTTTTGAAAACCTTATACCCATACCTAACACCATGTCAAATTTCAAAAACTAGTCACCAAAAGCCAAATCTTGGTGATTTCTTAAGAGTTCGCCCCCAGCTAATTACAATAATCAATACAAAATAAACCAATTGGTTGATACAATCAGAAATTGATTTGTTCTCTGCTGATGTTACGTCCTCTCTCCTCCTCGTAGATCTCACACTCCTTCCTGTGTGTAAAGAGAAGGTTTCCCCTGAACAGCAGATGAGTCACAGTCTGGTTCAGGTGAAACTAGAACCTCCACAGATGAAAGAGGAACAGCAGGAGATGAGTCCCAGTCCAGCCCAGGTGAAACTAGAACCTCCACAGATTAAAGAGCAACAGCAGGAGATGAGACCCATTCTGGTCCAGGTGAAACTAGAACCTCCACAGATTAAAGAGGAACAACAGGAGATGAGTCCCATTCTGGTCCAGGTGAAACTAGAACCTCCACAGATTAAAGATGAACAGGAGGAGGAGTTACTTCAAAGACCAGAGGAGGCTGCAGGGTCATCGTTGACATTACTATCAGTGAAAAGTGAAGATGATGATGAAAACAGAGAGACAGAGCCTCTAGCCAGCACCTCAACTCAACACATGAAAACACAAGCTGATGTAGAGCACTGTGGAACATCACAACCAACTAGTTATGACCAGCTCCTCTCTTCACACAGTTCTGAATCTGACATTACTGAAGACAGTGATGACTGGAGTACCCATACAGGAGACAAACCCTTTGCTTGTTCCGTTTGTCAAAAAGGCTTTAGCCGATCTCAAGATCTGAAAACACACAAGAGGACTCATACAGGGGACAAGCCCTTTGCTTGTTCAGTTTGTATCAAAAGGTTTAACCAATCTGGACATCTGAAAACACACATGGGGACTCATACAGGGAACA
Source organism: Electrona antarctica (assembly GCF_951216825.1). NCBI lineage: Eukaryota > Metazoa > Chordata > Actinopteri > Myctophiformes > Myctophidae > Electrona > Electrona antarctica. The sequence continues at coordinate 37,398,295 of NC_136797.1, forward strand.
AGCCCTTTGTTTGTTCCGTTTGTAGCAAAAGCTTTAGGGAATGTAAAAATCTGAAAACACACATGAGGATCCATACAGGGGAAAAGCCATTTGCTTGTTTAGTTTGTAGCAAAACCTTTAGCTATTCTCAAAGTCTGAAAACGCACATGAGGAATCATACAGGGGAAAAACCTTTTGCGTGTTCAGTTTGTAGCAAAAGCTTTAAGCAATCTGGACTTCTGAAATCACACATGAGGACTCATACAGGGGAAAAGCCATTTGCTTGTTTAGTTTGTAGGAAAAACTTTAGTTTATCTCATAATCTGAAAACGCACATGAGGAATCATACAGGGGAAAAGCCTTTTGCGTGTTCAGTTTGTAGCAAAAGCTTTAAGCAATCTGGACTTCTGAAATCACACATGAGGACTCATACAGGGGAAAAGCCATTTGCTTGTTTAGTTTGTAGCAAACGCTTTAGCTTATTTCAAACTCTGAAAACGCACATGTGTACTCATACCGGGGACACACCCTTTTCTTGCTTTATATGTGGTAAAAGCTTTACTACAAATCAATCACTGAAAACACACATGCGTACTCATACCGGGGACACACCCTTTTCTTGCTTTGTATGTGGTAAAAGCTTTACTACAAATCATACACTGAAAAGACATATGAGGACTCATCCGGGGGAAAAGCCCTTAACTCCCCCTGCTCTCCCCGAGTTTCCCGAGTTCCCCTACTAAACCCCAGCCCTCGCCCACCCCTTCCAGCAGTGTACTGGACACAGCTGCGGACAATGATAACGTCACCAGTGGGGTCACTCTATGTGAAACCAGGGAAAGACTTGGGACTGACTCGCTTGTCTTTGCAGCTTCCATACTAACTCAATGGAGGTAGTGGACACAGGGAAACGCTTGGGACTGACTCGCTTGGCTGTGCAGCTTCCATACAAACTCAATGGAGGTAGTGGACACAGCTGTGGTCAATGATCATGTCATCAGTGTGGGAATCCAGAGTGGGGGTCTCACTTGCCACCAACCACTGCAGACGTCCCACTTGCCACCAACCACTCACCATCCGTCACGCAAAAAAGTGGACCCTCAGCGATATAGCCGTCAATGTGGCAGCCCCTGTCCTCTGGAATTCTCTCCCCTTGGAGTTTCGCCAGACGCCTACATTGGACTAGTCTCCACTGAAGAGACATTTGTTGGCTTTTGGCAATTAGTACCTCTACCCTCCTTCGTCACAATGATTGTCCTTCATGTGAAGACCAATGATCGTTATTCAGAACAAACCAATCTATTTTATATGTCTCCTTAATCTCTTCAGCAGCAGCCTCTGTTTACATCTCCGGCGCACAACCCACACTGTTGCGTTCACGGAGATGTGAATTATTCACCATTTTGTATCTGTTTTGGGACCGTCCATTTTATCCTGATGGCCTTCATCCGAGTAATGCCTTAGAAACAAATGGATGCCAAATGTTTGCAAATTTGTGTCGCTCCGTAATAGTGTTGATTTCAGTGACTAAAACTATGACTATGAAAACTAATTTTTTCACAGAGGAAAACAAAAAGATTAAGCTACAATGACTAAAACTAAGACTAAATATACTAAATAGCAGATCTACAAGCTCACAATGCATCACACTAAATATACTGACAATTTTGTCAACAATTAAAAACTGGACTAAAATGTCTGGCAGGAACTAGTGGAGAAGTAGCCTCGGAGACCACATGCATTTCCCTTTCAAAACAAAAGGAAACGCCTGGGCGAGAACCCCTTCAATTGTGGTATACAACAGCACTAACATGTCTCTCTCTTTCTGCTGATTACTGATGCTCTGCAGCTTTATTCAATTCACGCACACACACACTCATCTCTCTCTCTGTCTCTCTAATTAATTAGTCTCATCTGCTGCAGCTGTGGTGTGTTCACAAAAGCCAGATTAGACGATAAAATTACCCAAAATGTTATTGAAAGTAAAATATCCCTTTAACTGTCATGGGGCTGCCCGAGAGTGAATGAAGCTTTATTGAGCTGAAATATTTACATATGACAAAAATATCGAATACAGAAAAAGCCATCGCAATGTGTTAGAAAGAAAATGTGCAAAACGCTACTTGTGCCTATACAGTAAGTTCAGATGCTATTCAGGTGAAACCCAACAGGTCACCTGCGTCAGCTATAACTTCCTCTATACGGTACACAATACACATCTACAACTATACTTCCCTGTTTTGACTTAAGTTGTTCCCTTTCTCTTCTACAAACACAGTAAGTAGTGTTGACATAGAACACAGCAGAGAACACAGTCGATTGCAATAAAAAAACGAGGATTTTCTACTACAATCACAGTATAGATTGAAGTAAAAACAGACCAGAGAAGAGCTTATTATACTACAATCACAGTATTATATATCAGTAAAAACAGACCAGAGACAAGTGGACCAGGGTTCAGCAGAGACGGAGAACTAACGTCTAAATTACAGGACATATTTTGTGGTCGTTATAACTTATAGTATAGAAAGCTATTTGAAGAACAAAAACGATGTCCGAGGAACATCCTGGCGGCGAGAAAGATGCCACCGCAGAGCAGTTCCACCTTGAGGTGGAAAAGATAGTGAGCATCTACGTGTCTCAAGACAATCTGACCATATATGAAAACCCCTGGGTGGTGGAGAACACTTCAAACGGCATGCAGGACCCTGGGACGAGTCAGCTGCCAGGTAGGAAATAGGAATGCACTCACACACATACAATACAACAGGATAGAGAAGTGCAGGTTTTCAAAACTTTGCATATCAGGGTCCATTATTTATTTGGCATTTGAAAATATTATAACTTAGAATATTTGGACATGGACCCGTAAGGGTCTCATTTTACACCCAAGAGTTAAAGATCTGTAAGGGCCCATTTGGTTACCAACTCTCCATTTAGCAGCCTGGGGACCACCTGAAACCCCCTCAAGGACTACTGGTGGTCCCCGGACCACTGGTTGAGGACCGCTGGTTGAGAACCACTGGGATAGAGTATAACCCACAAGCTAACATATATATAATACATATTGTTGCTGTCGATCAGAAACCTCATATTTTAACTTTATTGTTTTTTTAATTGGCGCCCTACTTGATCCCACTAGTCTCAAAAATAGCAGAAACTACAAGCTTGAAATGTGGTGCGAGGTAATGCGTTTTGAGCTTGTCGATCTGCTATGGTTGCTATTTTTGAATTTGAATCCTGAAAAGTAACTGTTTTGGACTAGGGCTGTATGACATTTTTTGGCAAATATCAATATCCGATATAATGAATTGCTGTTATGGCCGATAACTCATATAACCAATGTCGATATGATCTCATTCTGTATTTAAAAAATATACTTTTGTCCATTCTGAAAAAAGGGTACAACCACTGAATTTTTTTAAAAAATGCCTCTTTATTCCAAAACTATTATTGAAATGTTGGCCCATATCCCAACATAAATAGCTTGAATGTTGTATTTTTATTTAAAAATGGTCAAACTTGTTTTGAAAGCTTCCCCTGAACACACTGATAGAATCTGCAGCCTTCATCATCATAAAGGGCTTTTTCATGCTTTTTTGTTTATTTTTCAACATAATTATAAAATAATATTTTGATATCGATTGCATTGCATTTTAAGGCCGATACCGTTATATGTGATGACCGATTAATTGCACATCCCTATTTTGGACATATGAAGTTTCCACCCGACAGAGACGATAATTATTCATTACAAGCTATTAGTGCTAAGCCTGCAGCACTTGACCTAGCCTTGATGACCATGCAAAGGTTAATTTATGTCTGATAACTTGTTTTTTCAGTCCCTGTCCATGGGGAACACACTGCTTCCTTCAGAGCTGCAGTGGGTTTAGGACTGATGTGTTTTCTACTGCTGACCGTGATCATAGGACTCACTGTAGTGACTGTACAATGTGAGTGTATGCGCACACACACACACACACACACTGATGGTTTTATATATTATTTGTTATAGTATGTTTTGATGCATTTGCGTTATTATTCATGCTCTATGACAGTCAATAAAGACAGAAGTCATAATTGTTATTCATATTCTATGACAGTCAATATAGATAGAAATCGGCTACGGGCAGAGATGGTCAACTTGAAGAAGGACCGTGAATGTTTAAATGGTACAAACTACAAGTTTTTTGTCTTTTCCCACTACCTACTGTAGATAACTGGCTGATGTTTTGTGCTAACTCAACTGAACCAGAAGTCTCCAACATGCATATGTGTGTCTGTAACACACTGTAGTGTTTAATACTGTTATGATGACTAGAACTAAGACTATAAATATACTTTGACAACTAGACTAAATGTTAGGGAGGGACTAGTGGAGAAGAGATCCAGTAGACAAGTCATTTTATGCGTGGTTGCGCTCTGGTGTTTTGCACTTTGAGCTAGAAGATTGGCTATTTTCAGCAAATGAAGTGTAAAATCAGCCAAAATAAATTTTAGTCGACAAAATCAACTTCGTTCAATTTGGTTCTATCGAGTATACTTTCAGAGTTGCACTCCACTTGGATCCTCCTAACAGGAACTAAAGCTAGAGGCAAGGAAGCAACCAGGTGCTCAGGAGGTGTGCAGGTATAAAAAATGTAAAAATAGTAAAAAGGTGCTCCTGGGATCAATCGGGATACCACATCTATATAGAACAAAGCGGAGATCCGGGGACACTCTATGTTAAAAAATGAGGAAAGCCTTATTGAACCGACATGTTTCGACCTATACGGTCTTCATCAGCATATAACATGTATATCGGAGGACACAGACAATAGTAATAGTAGCAAAGGTTAATATAGAGCCCAAATGAACCTATAAAAAGCACATGAAGTCTATGTCCTCATTCAGGCCAGGCGGGGTAATTGCATCCAGGGTTTCTGGATTCACACCCTGGATGCAATTACCCCGCCTGGCCTGAATGAGGACATAGACTTCATGTGCTTTTTATAGGTTCATTTGGGCTCTATATTAACCTTTGATAGCTTTAAGTGTACTTTTTCATTTGATGGTTCCTTTTTCACACGTTTCCTTTTTTCTACTTAATGATTGCCTGATTGTTCTTATGTAATAACAATGTAATGAGTTGAACCACGTGATCTGCTTCTAAGTGGTTAATTGCTGGACTGGTCCCCACCTGTCTCCAGCCCTATTTAATGAGTTTGTTGCTCTGTGTTTTGTTAGCCCTGATGAAGACCGTATAGGTCGAAACATGTCGGTTCAATAAAGTTTTCCTCCTTTTTTAACATTAAGTGTGCCCGGATCTCCGCTTTGTTCTATACAGGAACTAAAGCTAGTTCTGACATACTATTGGTCCGACTGTCATTAGAACGACAACCTACCTCAAACCCTAACCTAACCATAACCGCAAGCACGTGAGCAGCGCATGTTCGCCAACCTTAATCCGGTCGCCAACCTTAACGCATGTTCGCCAACCTTAATGCATGTTCGCCAACCTTAATCCGGTCGCCAACCTTAACGCATGTTCGCCAACCTTAATGCATGTTCGCCAACCTTAATCCGGTCGCCAACCTTAACGCATGTTCGCCAACCTTAATGCATGTTCGCCAACCTTAATCCGGTCGCCAACCTTAACGCATGTTCGCCAACCTTAATGCATGTTCGCCAACCTTAATCCGGTCGCCAACCTTAACGCATGTTCGCCAACCTTAATCCGATCGTTGTTTCCGCATGTCGGTCCTATGGTATGTCGGATAAAAATGCACACCCCCCTCCTAACTATATATATATACTATTGGAATCCTAACAAGTTTATTTATTTGTATTTATTTTTTAATGTCTTGGACCCCAACCTACACTGTGAAATCCTCAGGGCTAATTTCACTCTGAGAGTTAGGGGTCCATTTGTGACCCCATTTGTGCCCATAGTCACAGGGCAGCACATTGAAAACCAGTGTTATATTGCATGGCTTTGCATGCATGACATTTTAAATGCTGAAGACTTTCCTCTTTCTGAGCTGTGTGCTGTAGTGTCATGTTGTTTTATAACACAGCATGTCATGTTGTTTTGTTACCTTTTATTACGCGGCTTGGTTGAATGCTTGATTCTGATTGGTCAATTGCTGAATTCAGCGGTGTGCTATTTCTGGATAATGACCGATCAGCTCTAAACAGATCTGCGCTGCATGAATTTTAGTCGGTATCCAATGTGACAGCCATGTAAACAAACACAACTAAACATTGCTCTCAAGAATGTTTTTGAACATTTTAAGTGAGAAATTGGCGATGCAGTAACCTAAAATTGATAATATTTGATCAACACTTCTTTGTTGATAAGGAAAGGATAAGGAAATCCTTTTTTTATTGTTACTTTTGGGTCAATTTATCAATTCATGTATTAAGTAGCCCCGTAATAAGCGCGATAATATACTCTACTTTAGAATAACCCCCTTCAGGATGATTAAACATCTCGCTTGGTGTTTAATCATCCTGTGCATTATTTCTCAACAATTACCGGTGCAGCATTTATTATCCCTTGCATAACAGTAACACACGTGCCATGTTGTTGTATAAAACCGAAGGTACAGTTTGCACCAACAACTGGAGGTGTTTGGGGAACAGTTGTTATCGTGTCTCCAGGAGAAAGAGAACGTGGATGGACGCCAGAAGAAAGTGTAAAAAGGATCATTCACACCTGCTGGTCATTAACAGCGACGAGGAACAGGTGAGCTATGCATGGTGTCTCCTTCTCCTTTGCAAATAGACAGGTGCCCGTTGAGCACCGGCCTACGCCAGCTTAGGAATGACGCAAGTTGGGAACGATGCAAATAGACAATGCATGCTCTCTCTAGGTTGTCCTCAGACGAGCCCTCCATCGTCGCTTCCAGTTATCCCGGTTCTCATCTCCATATATCTGGCCAGTTTGTTTGTGCTTTGCGCTCCTGTGTCTTACATCCACATGTAAGACACACCGGTCACGTCCCGCGTGTTGGTTCCCACAGCACTAACGTTGCTGGCTGGCAGCTCTTGGTGTCTTTGGCAGTGTCCTGCTAGTCTCATTGTCCTGGCTGCTATTTTCTGGCTCACCCAAGGCATCGTACAGATTGTTGTTGGTAACATGTGTACTCTTGCTGATGTTAAGTAATGCATGCAGAATTCTGGTGTACCACCCGTCTAGAGACTTATTTAAAATTAAATTAACAATTAAAAGATGCATGTCCGTTTAAAACAGAAGTTTATCCTGGAACTAATTCCAAAGGAGATGATTGGACCGGTCTGGATTGGTCTGTCTACCAATGACAATGGAGAATGGCAATGGGAGGATGGAGCACCACTCTCACCACAACATAACATTACGTAAGATGTAACATTATATACACACACACACACACACACACACACACACACACACACACACACACACACACACACACACACACACACAGTATGTACCATCATATGTGTTGATTATTTGTACACATAGAGGTTGTTTATTTATCTATTGTAGGTTCCAGGATAATTGGCAGTCAGACACGGAGGAAACATCTGGGATGGACAGACTTTGTGCTGGAGCCTCTCAGCATGGATGCCATGTTTCACCATGTGATGAGGAGTCGTTCTGGATGTGTGAGAGAGAGAGAAAGATCTCTGATAAACCTTAAAACATGGTGTGGGTGTGTGTGTGTGTGTGTGTGTGTGTGTGTGTGTGTGTGTGTGTGTGTGTGTGTGTGTGTGTGTGTGTGTGTGTGTGTGTGTGTGTGTGTGTGTGTGTGTGTGTGTGTGTGTGTGTGTGTGTGTGTGTGTGTGTGTGTGTGTGTGTGTGTGTGTGTGTGTGTGTGTGTGTGTGTGTGTGTGTGGTCATTTCCCCCCTCAAAAATATATATTAAACAATTTCTAGAAAAACATTGAATTTAGTTTTTTAATTCATGCTTTTATTTTTTTGTATTTTGAAATAATAATGTAGGAAATTAGGAATGTAGGAAACAAAAACATAAAGAGACCCAAAAGTGTTTCCACGACCCACAAAGGGGTCCTGACCCAGTGTTTGGGAAACAGTGATGTAGGCCATAGCGAAGTCATCTCTACAGGTAGGTGGCGGTAGTGAGCACCCTGTAGGCCATAGACAAGGTGACCACCATGCCGGTCATCCAGCTCAGGGCTCTGATTGGCTGGGGCAGAGGGCTCACGTACGCCACCGTGTGGCAGATCCGGGATGCCGCAAAGACCCGGAAGTGGATCAGGGCCGTGGCCAGGTCCGGTCCAGTCAGAGAATACAGCAGACCAATCAGAACGAAGGGAACGACGTTCTCCAAATCATTCTGGTGACATCTGTGGATCAGAGTAATCCACACTTATTTTTATTTAATTTTAATTAAAAAAAAAATTCCTACGATTTTGCAACCCTTTTTTTCACCCATGTGTCATTATCTAATGTATTAAGATAATGACATTATCTAATGTAATCCATTGGCGCTACACACTTCCTCTGCCAACCTGGGGAGAGCAATGGACTGACCTCATGCTTCTTTCTATGCATGTCCTCATGCATAGAAAGAAGTTAGTTAAAGCTGCTTCTTATCACCTGGCTTCTTATCACCTGACAGGGGGGGGTGTCCCCGGTTGGACGTAGCGTGTGGAAGGAACGGGTGGAACACGTTATTCCAACCAGTTCCTTTCCCCTCCATCAGGTGCCCTGGCTGGTCAGGTGGAGGCAGTTTAGAGACCAGGATTACTAAACAGAAAGGCCCTTTTACCAACCCCACCCAGGGTATGAGCACTGATGATGCAGAGGAGAGAGCACGCCCCCAGCGCCCACAGCGAGAATCGAACCCAGGACCTTAGCTGTGAGGCGACAGCGCTACCGACTGTGCCACCGTGCCCCCAAGTATAGTCCACACTTGACTCCGTAACACATGATCCCGAAATGAATCCTCTCTCACACGTATAGCGGATGTGAGATCCGCTACGTGTCGTGAGCTTGCAGACGGAGTCGTACCTTCGTACTCGCTCCACGTCCGGATCCACACGGACCAGCTTCCTGTCCTCTTCCCTGGACACTAACCTGGTGTCCTCCACGTTTGCAAACACCTGGAGACCAAGACAAGTCACACGAGAAGAGGTGAAGTTGTAAAATGTAAAAATGAAATGTTCTGTGTTTTTAAACCCGACGCTCCCCATGAATAGTTAGTTAAAGTTAAAGATGGAGTGCCAGTTTTTCCAGTTTTTCATGTGTGAGGTGAGGTGAGGTGTCTACCTTGGAGTCGTTTTTTTGTGCAATGGTGTATTAACGTTGTATTTAGGGTTTCTTCCTGGAGGCTGAACCCTTGACAGTCAAACGGGCCAATGAAATAAACAGTAATATAGTGACATCACACTATCAGCCCCTCCCCTAACCCCTCCCTCTTTATCATACAACTACAGCTGTGGGTGCGGCTTCAGTTCAGGTGGATCACCACCCACCAGGCAAACCAGGCATACTTAATGAACTGGTGGGCGTGTCCACATACAAGCATGATTTTAACAAATACTGTACACTTTTTGGAAAAAGTACTTCCTCCTTATATTATAATAATACCTGATGATCATGTTTTAGGGTGGAAAGAAATCGTGGCACTCCATCTTTAAACTTAATAAACTTAACTTATTTTCAACTTTATCTTCAAGAAATTGGTCCTAGTTAATGAAATACATGGCTGTGGATGGCGCAGGCTGAACCAGCTTGAACAAACACTATTTAACGATTGCGACCATTGTCATATAATCGGTCCAGGAATAGCCTATAAAAGAATACATACTGTATCACAAGTTGTTTTCTAATCACTTGCTTTTCGAGGTACATTGTACTTACTTACTTACTTACTGCCCTTTATGCCGGCTGGCATGTAGGGCAGCAACAAAGGATCTCTGTCCCAGGACAGACTGAAGTGGAGATCCTTTGTTGCTGCCCTACATGCCAGCCGGCATAAAGGTACATTGTACACAGTACATTTTACTGAGACGTTTTGAGCTTGTCGATCTGCTACTTCTGCTACTTTTGAATTGTAATCCTGAAAGTAATAGTTTTGGACATATGAGGTTTCCACCCGACAGAGACGATATTAAGGTTGGGTCTAAAATGCATAAGCGAGGGATAATATACCCCGTGCCGGTCATTGTTGATAAATTACCCCCAACAAGCGCACACAGTTTCACTGGTTAAACGGAATAGGTAGTGAGCGTTGGCATTAGTATAAAGCGTGCTACCTTCCTGGTCAGACGGAAGTAGGAAGTAAGCGGTGACATCAGCATCATCTTCACAACGACCACGGTAGCGTGTGTGGAGAACGCCAAAAACACCTCGCTGTCAATCATATGAGTCAGCTCCACCATTTTACCTGCCAGGAAGTAATAGTATCAATAAGTATCAATAACACAAAATAGAAAACATACTCTGTTTACATGTTAGAACGCCTGTATTAAAGACATTTCATTGAGTTAAACTATATTGGCACCAACGTGAAAGTTCTGAAATTGCTAAAAATTTGTCACTTATTAAAAGATATCAGATCTACAAGCCCTTTGGGATGCAAGTTTGCAACGCGTTCTGTACTTGTAGATCTGCTCGTTGTGAAAGGATTGACAAGTTTTGCCAATGACTATGTTGATGCCAACACTTTTGCACTTTTACTCTAGTACATATTTAAATACAGTTCTTTTTACTTGTAAACAGCATTTTTTCATATTGCAGTATTGATGTATTGATAAGATGTTCTTCCAACACCAGTGTTAATTTTGCCGACTAAAACTGACAAAAAATGTTGGCAGGTCTGAGATTTGAATGGAACATACATGTTATGTTATACTAATCCCCTCGACTACCTTTTTTCACTGACGAAAACGAAATGAAATTATGATGACTGAAACTATGACTAAATATACTGACAATTTCATCAACAAATAAAAACTAGACTAACATGTTAAGGAGGGACTAGTTGAGAAGAGATCCAGTAGAACCAAGAAGTAATTTTATGCTTGGTGTCGTGCTCTGAAAATATACGATCTACAAGCTTGTGAGCTTGTAGATTTTACGACGCCATCACGTCCTGCCAAATTATATAAATCAACTAATAACTAGACTAAAACTAAAACATTTCAGATGACTACAATATGACTAAAACTAAATGGAATTTGATTCAAAAGACTTAAAACTATTATCCAACTTTGGCAAAATGAACACTCAACTCTTTCTTCACCATAAAAGGAGGGAATTTTGCTCTAAATGCAAACAGCCTGATTTGATTAAAACAACAATGTGCAGCATGAGCTGTACTGGAAAAAGGTACTTGCATGTTTTACTTTAGTAAACAATTGCAATACCACAATATAAACATACTCTGTTACAAGTCCTTTATTCAAAACTTGAAATCAAATTCTGTATTAAAAAGTATAGGCATCAAAATAGATACAAATATAAAAGTACCAAAGTAAAAGCACTCACATTTTAAGTAAACAGCAAGTTTTACAAGATCACACATCACAGCTATAACATAAGGCTTAGTTTCTTACATTTTGGAAATGATATATATACTTTAGGAAATACATGCAGTTGCTATCTACCATTGAACATACATTTTAGTACAGGCCATAGCCATACTTTAGCATATACTAACTGGTAACATTATCTACAGATTATATGTATAGCATATAATCTGTACTATATAATTTATAGTAACCTACTGTATGTCCTCCACGATCTTGTCTTTTTGGTTGACGGCGTTGGTCCTCGTGGGGACGTCTCTGTCTGTCCAAGGTGTTTCAGCTTGTACTCGTGCAAGGGGACGTCTCTGTCTGTCCAAGGTGTTTCAGCTTGTACTCGTGCAAGGGGACGTCTCTGTCTGTCCAAGGTGTTTCAGCTTGTGCTCGTGCAAGGGGCCGGATGTCTCTGTCTGTCTGTCCAAGGTGCAACACGTACAGACTTGTGGAATGTCTGCCAGATGTTACGCAATCCGTCTGTTGGACAGAGCAAATGTTAACCCCTTGCAGTCACACACTGACACAGTTTCTACACCCATTAAGAGCAGATTCTACAAAATGCCTTCTAAATCAGTAGGCCTATAGTTCTCACACTTTCAATATTAAAGGACATTATAATATAAAAATAATGATAATAATAATATATATATTTTTCAACCAAGGTTCATGTTTTAGGTTGTTATTAGAAATAACGGTAGTGGGTCGCACACACCAAGACTTCATCAGTGTGGAGTAAGAGTAAGGTTGTTATTAGAGAAAGTAGAAGTTGTGTGTTAATTTTTTTCATTTGCTGCTTTTATTCGTTTTAACGATTTTAGCTATTTTTGACGGGGGCGGGAGCATTCGAACAAGTGGCTAAATATGTATTTTTTTTACATTATTTTACGGAGATTTCTTTATTATTATTTACTATAGTCATTAGTCCAGTCCTACTAGACCCCAGGAAATGACATCTGGCCACAGTAGCCTAGTTGTTTTCTGTGTGTCTGAACGAACAACTGAATACAAGGGGGCTGCCATACTGTGTGGCTCAATATGTCAGTTTGTCACCTCCCCTTTCACATTCAATAGATCATGTGATCTTTTGTGGCCAGATGTACTTTTCTGAGGTCTAGGACTATAGTAAATAATAATAAAGAAATCGTTGTAAAATTTAGCCACTAGTTTGAATGGCCCCACCCCTGTGTCAAAAAGAGCTAAAATCGTTCAAACTAAAGAAAGCAGCAAATTAAAAACAGTAAATAAAAAATTACGCTCATCTTTTACTTTCTCTAATAACCTAAAACATGAACCTTAGTTGAAAAGAAAAAAACTATGTTGTCCTTTAAATTGTGTTCAACTGGTTAATATAAAACATTCAAATAAAACATACATCTTCCTATATCGCAAACATTTGTTTCCGAACGGCCAATCTTCCGACGACCCATTGTTCTGACCTGTCCAGTCGGTTCAATGGGTCGTCGGCATATCGATGCCCGGCAGCCCATTGTTGCGATGGGCCACTGTTGCGACTGGTCGGCTGGTCGCTGTTGCGACGACCCTTGGTTCTCTTTTTCGAAATGTGTGCTCAACAGTGCGCTGAATAAAGGTACTTAGTTAGGCTAATGTCCCCCACTGAGGGAGAGACAGTCCAGAAGTTTGTTTTTTTCCTCTAATTGAGGGAGGGGTTCCTGCATGAGAGAGACTTTAAAGTAAAAACATACTCACACATTCACTGGAAGTCAAGAGCAGCAGACCACAGACCACGGTGGGTAGCAATTACTTTTTACTCAATTCAATTTGCTTACTTTGTTTTTTATAAATTGTACTTGACTAGTTTAAACCCTAAGGCCTTATTTAAACAATGTATATTCAAAGACTTGTACTTTCTTTTTATATAGATCTACAAGCTCATCTACAAGCTGCTACAAACATTAAATCAGATCATATAACCCTGCAGTAACTGAGTATCAATGGATACGTTCCTTTCTCAAGTCATTATTCGAATTACTACTTTTAATTCCACTTCAGTCATTATTATTTTTAAGAAACAATACTTTATTTACTTGAGTAACAGTGCTCAACTATTCTACCCACCTCTGCCTACCACAGGCCAATTGGAAAACGCACTAATCTATGAAATATGTAACATTGACAAAGACCAATGTTAAGGCCATTTTCACTATGATCTTAGTTTTAGTTTGTTTGTAATACATCAAATGCATTATGCATATAAATAGTAGGGGTGTGCTGAAATATCGATATGGCGATATATATCGATACGTCCTCCCGCGATAAATAATCGATATTGATTATTAAAATATCGATATCGGGGGGGAAAAAAGCCTTTTTTTTTTCTTTTTTTTTTTTATAAATTTGAAATGTTGTTCATAATGAAGTGATGAACAACATGTTTAGAAAAGGAGGAAATGACAGCTAAAATAAAGCAAATCCCACTCAGATTCCACAGCAACCAGAAGTACTGAATTACTGGATGGTGATTTGTCCAAAGTCTCCAAACAGCTTTGTGGGAATACAACATGCTGCATTTTTAGTATTTTGTAGTTGCAGATATCGTGATATATCGGTGATGAAATTTCATACAATATATCGATATATCGCAAATATCGCAATATATCGAATATCGTGATATTATCGTTATCGAGGGCCTAATATCGCGATATATATCGTATCGTGAGGAACCCATATCGTCCCACCCCTAATAAATAGTATACAGTAGGTAAACCAGGCAAGAACCTATCATCACCAGTCTTAAACATTTGAAACTATACACACTACTATAGGATGCCAGTTCAACAAATTAACCTGGCATTTGTCTACATATCTATATATATAAGCCTGCAAGGACGTCAAGGCTATAGGGCAAGTGCTACGGGCTAAAGTGGAATCTGAAGAGGTGAGTCTTCAGATGTTGGCAGAAGATCGGGAGTAATATATGCTCCTTAACAGTTATTTTTTACCCCCTCCTACCACAGGCTCGTGATGGGAAGACAACAGGACGTGTTAGACCGGCTGGCACAGAGCTTCCAGACACGACACCCTCTGCTGCGCCAGGCCCTGGCGGAATGTCTGGGCACCCTCATCCTGGTGGTGAGTCACTTTAACCCAGTGGTTTATTTGAACCTTTTTCATGTCAAGGTCCATGTTGTTTATTCACCATTTGTGCCACGGACCACCATTTGATGAGATTTAGGGCAGTATTATGCGTGTCTTAAGTACCAGGTCTTATGACTTAACTTAAGACCTGGAGGCGTGGTCAATGCTGTTTGGCCACTCAGAATAGCCAAATGGCATTGATCACGCCTCCAGGTCTTAAGTTAAGTAATAAGACCTGGTACTTAAGACACACATAATACTGCCCTATGTCTCTCAGACATGCACAAAACTATATCATTAGATTCTAGATGTTGTTAATGAACTAGTAATGTTTAGAATCGAACTTAGGTCTAAAGGGGTCATGGTTCTCAACCACACGGCCTGTCTCCCCGGCTCTTTAGAAAACAGAACATCTATAGGCTATATTTTCAGGTCAGGATACCAATGTCATCCAATCAGGAGAAAGAAAACATAGCCTACAGTACATTGCATGACATATTGTAGGTCGGATAAAAAAATGAAATTGGTGGAAGTGATGACAGAAGTAATGCATTGAGCAGCAGACCGAATTAGAACAATTTAGGCTGATAAATCCTCCTTCCCGACTGGATGAAATTGATATCCCCACCTGAAGAGTATTTTCTGTTTATTAAAGAGCTGGAGAGAGGTCCACCAAATCTTGTGTGCGATAGGGACTTTATTGCTTTTATTTTTACACGAAGCACTTGGAACAAACAATAGCCAAAATGAGTGGGGGTCCCAGCTAAGAAGTCCTTGGCCTGAAAAACGTTGAAGACCCCCTGCTCTATAAACGACTACTATCATAATATGCAGCTTAAACCTTTAACATAAAAAACAGTTTTGTTTTAACCACAAATATTTAACACTTTACTGCACCGTTCAAACCCTCACACACCTTGGAATACGGCTAAGACAAACAACAGGCAGGCAAATCCGTGGTTTTCAGTGTAACCTATATGAAAGCATCAACAGCATGGGGAGAGTGTGACGGTGTTGTTCTGATAGCCAGCAGTGCAGTCCGCTCAACGCCCTCTGAGAAAAACCTCATCTATTTGTTATTCTGCTGCCCAGAAGCCGTGCTCGAAAGTAACATTATTCTATACATC
Organism: Electrona antarctica; assembly: GCF_951216825.1. Classification (NCBI taxonomy): domain Eukaryota; kingdom Metazoa; phylum Chordata; class Actinopteri; order Myctophiformes; family Myctophidae; genus Electrona; species Electrona antarctica. Next base: position 37,414,011 of record NC_136797.1, read on the forward strand.
TAATCTAAGAGGCAAATTATTGTACTTTTTTCTCCCATACAATTGTATGAATTATATAGCCTATATCTCAAAGTGCTACTGCAAGGGGAAATCCAAACATTTAAAAAACTATTAAAATAATAATAATAAAAAACAGTGAAATGAATAGAATTCAGATCAAACGTCAGCTATACAGAGCTGAGAAAAGGTTTAAAAAGTATAAAAGGCACACAATGCATCAATAAAGGCCTATTCATACTCCCGTTGTAGGTGATTTAGGTGACCACCAAAACGGTGGTTAGTAAAAACAGACAGATGTGTTTGGGTGAGCGGTGAGTCGCTTATCACCGCGGCGTGACGTCATGTTGTAATTTTCCCAACCACCACGGTGGTCACCTTATCACCTAAAACTGGAGTTTGAATAGGCCTTTAGTCCATCTAGGGCCTTGTTAAAAAAATAAAGGTTCCTAGTCCCCGTTTAAAAGCTTCAACAGACTGCGGTGCTGTCAGATGGTCTGCAATGTAACTAGCAGCAACTATCAGTGGCATTATGTACAGTATGTATGCACTTGCATGGAGGGAAGCAGCATATGAAATCTCCCCCATCAAATCAAACTCAGCTTCTTCTACACAATGGTAGAGTCTGTTCTCCTATACGGCAGTGAATGCTGGACCCTGAAGCCAACCCTGCTGAAGTCTCTAGATGGGTGGTACACCAGAGTGTTGCGTTCAGTACACAACTACACGTGTTATATGATTCTGGAATGCCAAAGGGTGAGCCAGAAAATAGCAGCCAGGAGAATGAGACTATCAGGACACTGCCAAAGACACCAAGAGCTTCCAGCCAGCAAGTTCGCACTGTGGGAACCAACACACAGGCACCGGTCACGAGGACGTCCCACATTAACATACCGGTCTAGTGGATGTGCTCAAGAAAGACGCAGGAGCGCAAAGCACCAACGAGCTGGCCAGATGAATGGCGAACCGGGATGACTGGAAGCAACAATGGAGGGCTCGTCTAAAGACGACCTAGAGAGATTATGTGGTGTTTTCTCAGCACCCCTCATGCTCAGGGAGATTCCCCGACTAAAACTGCAACTCCCATACACACGACCCATTGGTGGTCAGGGAGACACCCTGACTAAAACTACAAGCAGGTCTCAACAGGAGGCTCGAGCCCTGGGTCAAAGTGATGAAGTTATTGACATTGTCTTTGACCTATTTCTTCTATATGTCATCACTGTCGGGTGGTAACCATGTCCAAAACTGTTAGTTTTTCGAAAATAGAAAGATAATAATAACCTGTGTTCCAATGGATCCAATGTAGTTATTCAATGTAATATTGGTATTACTTTTCATTGGTTCAACCTTCAGATTCACACTATCACAAAAAATATAAAAAATAGTAATTATGTGAAAATAGCTCACATTTTGGCGATGCGACACGTCAGCGGGTAATGTCGGACGGGAGGAGTAGGACGGAGGCACTACTGTCCTCTCTGTGGTGGCTCCTCACTGGCATGCGAGCCAGTAGGACACGCAGTGGGAGAAATACATTAGCATACTGCCCTAACATTTCCAGAACGGCCTGTTATAACTAGACTAATGACAAAAAAAAGAAAATAGGGTACAAATAATTGACTACTCGAAATAAAGTGTGTGTGTGTGTGTGTGCGCGTGCGTTCCACTGTGCAGATGTTTGGATGCGGTGCAGTGGCACAGATGGTGTTAAGTGGCGGCTCTCATGGCATGTTCCTGAGTGTCAATCTGGCCTTTGGCTTTGCTGCAACACTGGGCGTCCTGGTGAGCGGACAGGTGTCAGGTGAGAGCAATTATAGATCTAGTGGTGGAAAGTAACTAAGTAAATTTACTTAAGTGCTGTAGTACAATTTTGAGGTATTTGTACTTTACTGGAGTATTTCCTATTTCCGGTGCTTTTACTTAATCTCAGAGGCAAATATTGTACATTTACTCCAAGCTCACAATGCGTTGCGAGCTTGTAGATCTCCTATATATTCAAAAGATCTCTGGGTTCCTTGAGGGAGTTCCAAAAGGACCCTTACAGGTCTGTAACTCTGAGAGTGTGGAACAAATGGAACCAAATGGACCCGTAATGAAACAAAATGTATACACTCTCAGAGTTATGGGGGTGGTTGAAATTAAAAGGTTTTAGAACCAGTGATCGAGGAATAAAAATGTCACTACTCACTAATAATTCTTAAAGCGCAGCACAAGGCTACTTTTCCTATGATTAGGGGGACATTTGAACATGGCAGTGTCATTGTTTTCATATGTTTAGAGGGACATTTGAACGTGGTAGTTATATTGTTTTCCTATGTTTAGGAGGACATTTAAACCCGGCAGTGACATTTGCAGTATGCTTACTGGGCAGAGAGCCTTGGAGGAAGTTCCCTGTGTTTTTCTGCTCCCAGACGCTGGGCGCTTTCCTGGCTTCTGCCATCATATTCTGCATGTATTTTGGTATGTGTCTGAAACATCTATAAATCAATCAATAAATAAATAAATAAATTAACAATAACAATGATTTATATGTTTCCTACAGATGCATTATGTGACTTTGGCCAGGGTGTATTCATGGTAGAGGGGGTGAATGCTACTGCTGGTATATTTGCCACCTACCCATCCAGTCACGTCAGCCTGCTTAACGGAGTCTTTGATCAGGTGAGTTGTATTCCTGTGGGTTGTGTGTTTAACCTATTTTCTGGGTTCAATTACATAATTTGTTGCTGTTTCAATGCATAATACTAACAGTCCGACATTAGTCCGACAATACCCCAAACCCTAACCCTTACCTCACCTGTCCACCAGTGACATCATTGATGGGAAATCCAAGCTAATAGAAACTGCAGGCTTTCTATTATTCTCACGATAATAATAAAAAGGAATCTGCCTAACGATGATGTCACTGGTGGACGGATTTCTGAACTGTACAGCCCTATATGAGACACAGACTGAGTAGAAATGTTTGGGGGTATTTTATCATGCACATTTATATATGAAGATAGGTTGAAGTGGTGAAGTGGTCCTGTAACACTGGTTGAGAATGGATCATGGAAGTGCTCCTTTTACTGTACCACTGAACAATGCACCCCTGTCCTTGTATCTTAGCTGATTGGAACGGCATCGCTGGTGGTGTGCATCCTGGCTATAATGGACCCTCATAACAACCCCGTTCCCAGAGGACTGGAGGCCTTTAGTGTGGGCCTGGTGGTGCTGGTGCTCGGTCTGTCCATGGGCTTCAATTCAGGTTAGTATGGGCCTGGTGGTGCTGGTGCTCAGTCTGTCCATGGGCTTCAATGCAGGTTAGTCTGGGCCTGGTGGTGCTGGTGCTCGGTCTGTCCATGGGCTTCAATGCAGGTTAGTGTGGGCCTGGTGGTGCTGGTGCTCGGTCTGTACATGGGCTTCAATGCAGGTTAGTATGGGCCTGGTGGTGCTGGTGCTCGGCCTGACCATGGGCTTCAATGCAGGTTAGTGTTGGCCTGGTAGTGCAGGTACTCGGTCTGTCCATGGGCTTATAGAGGTATCACAATGACAATCAATCAACTTTATTAATTTGACTCCTTCGCCTTTTCTTAGTGTTTTTTCCCCTGACAAAGTTGTTTTTCTTTGTTGTTTTCTCATGTCCCCCATAGTCTTTGGGTATATCATATCAATTTGAGATATTATTATTGTCACATGATACATCACAGGTTTACAGGTGTAAAACAGTGGGTTATATTTACACTGTACACATCTATAGATTAGGCCTACTATCTCCTTGCTTATACTGTAAGTTGCTTTAAGAGCGTCTGCTAATGCCTAAATTGAAAATAGTTCTGGCAGACATACTTATTTCCTGTGTCGAGAAATTACCTACTTGATTTTTCACGGACAGATAGCTCTTTCAACCAATCAGATTGCTTCCTCGAAACTATCTGCTGTATAACCACAGTTAATCAGCCCATAACCCATATAGTCCAGTTTGTTGTACAACAGTATTGCAATGTTTGTAGATGGCCTATTTGTACGCTGTTCTAAAATTTAAAATAGGGTAAAAAAATTAATTTGCCATTTTCGGCAAATAGATTTGGTGCAGAAAAGAAGAAAATTGATCCAAGTAAAAGAGACAACTCAGTTCCACTTCACCAAGTATTGGTTAAAATCGATTATGGGTTATTTGTTATAATCAATTTGTTTGATTAAGTGTTGCACTTCCAAATGCATGCAGGCTATGCATTCAACCCAGCCAGGGACCTAGGACCACGCCTCTTCACAGCGCTGGCAGGCTGGGGTGACCAGGTCTTCACGTAAGTTCTGTTCTGTACACCTCCTGAGCGCTGGTGGAAAGACATAGGCCTACACTACAAGGACCATTTCTAAATACATTAAAGCACTGGTTCTCAAACACTGGTTCGGGACACATTTGTGGGTCACGGACACATTTGTATGGCTCCCTTTATACTTTTTTTCCTACATTTAAAAATATATATATGTATTATTTCTTAGTAGCCTAAACATTCCCCCAAAAATATACAAATATTTCCATGAATTAAAACCAAAATTCAATGATTTTTACAGTAATCTTGTGAAGAAATAAACAAAATATCAAAGAAATCCCATCAATTACAGATTTCAGAAGTAGTGTAAATAGACGATCTACAAGCTCTCAACGTGACGCGAAGTGCCTTGTTGTGAGCTTGTAGGTCTCGAGCAAAAAAAAGTTTTGGAACCACTGCATTATACCGCTTGTTCTTGAACCGTTTCATGTTTGTTCTCTCCCTCTCTCCCTCTCTCTTTCTCTCTCTCTCTCTCAGAACCAGATCCTACTGGTCTCTGGTCCCCCTGTTTGTCCCCTTCCTGGGTGCAGCAGTCGGGGTGATGGTGTACCAGCTGATGGTTGGATGTCAGGTGGAGGCGGAGGTGAAGCCAGAGGAGGGAAGAGTGGGGGTTCAAACTGTGAAACTTTCCAATATCACCACATAAAGGTCATTTTCAACCATTTTAATCAATATCACGTACCAGATAAAGATCAGTTCATTCTAATGTCTAAAGGACCCTCAGTTTGAAATTGTGCATTGATTATGCCACGGAACCACATTTGACACCCTTTCATTCTTCTGCCTATACACATATGTCATGTCCTAGTATGAGTGAATAGGGGAAGGGGATCAATCTCGTGATTCTTTGTTTGACGCCACAAAAACCCAGATGTGTGTCTCAAAGAATGTGATTATTGGCAGAATTGCGGAAAAGTTTACAATATGTGGCAGTCCCGTTTTCATTTTTCGGTGGTTAATAATACATGATACAATTTATATAGCGCTTTTCAATGTATACTCAAAGTCGCTTTACAGAACAAAATAATAGAAACCGTTTTATTAGAAATATAAACTAGTTAAAAAGTTAAAAAGGTTAAAAACTAGAAACTACGGTAGGCAAACAAAGTGGGGGTTGGGGAATTATGTAGGGAAAGCAAGTCTGAAAAGGTGGGTTTTAAGTGTGCTTTTGAACGTTTCAAAGGTGGGGGCAGCACGGATGTGAGCTGGGAGTTCCACACATCCACAGTGAGGGGGCCAGGTTCGCTTGTGGGGTTGCAATTACCTGCACAACAATAGTTCAACATATATGATGCCCTTTGACGGAAAGAAAATACATAAAATTGAACAATGTGTACATTCCCTAATAATGCAATTCCAATGGTATAGCTGTGTTGTTTTCACCCCATGGCGGATTCGGCCAAGCCCCCAAAATACCTGTATGTGTGTCTCATCGCTGGGAACTCAATCTACTCTGTAAAACCCTCTTGTGTTTTGTTTTTTTGATAAATAGTTAAATTGTTTGTCCAATAAGGAGTCTCCACTCTCCAGCTCCTTATTAAACAGAAAATGCATTTACCAATTGTATGCAATCAAGATAGATAACTCAGGCATGCTACAGGTTTTTGCATTGGTTTCGACCTCCCGTTAGTTCGACCATTAGGCCTACTAACACTATCCCAAACCTTAACCTAACCCTAACCTCACAGGAATCCACAGGTGAATTGTAACCTGCAGCACAGATTAGTTGTAACCCGTCACGTATGTCGGGAGCCGCAGGTGAATTGTAACCCGCAGCACGGGTGATTTGTAACCCACAGCACAGGTCGAACTAACCGGAGGTGTGACAGTCAAGTCCCCAGCTTGTAGATCGGCTATTTTCAAATAGCCGCTATTTTCAAATAGCCGATGTACACCGTATACTATACGGTCTACATACGGCGTATAGGGTAAAAGTTGAGTCAGCTGTCTCATCCAAGACCCAAATTGCATATTCTTTATACTCTTGTTTGTCCAATAAGGAGTCTCCACTCTCCAGCTCCTTATTAAACAGAAAATGCATTTACCAATTGTATGCAATCAGGATAGAGAGCAACTCAGGCATGCTAAAAAACAAGTGACATTGGAAGTGATGACACAAAGAAACGAGCAGACACATTTTTTAACCGGGACACTATAACATTTAAGCTGATAATTAAGGAAAACTCAATGGCAATGATTAACCTTTTTTCAATATAACTCACCTACCTTTAAGTCTCAGTGTGTACAAATGGAACTATAGATGGACCCTAATGTACTCATGTGATCCCTAAACTTGACCTAAGACAAAAAGAAATGGCAGCCTGTTAACTAACATCCATTTCTAACGGTGTATACAATGTAACTTTATTTTGTGTGTAAATAAAATGACGTTTGTAACCAATCGTGTCTGTTTCATGTCAAGGACCCCCAAATTAATTTATCTTTGGCCAGGAGACCCCCATCTGAAAACATTTTGTGCCAGGAGAACCCCATGCAAGATTTGGGTTGTAAATATTTAAAACATATTCCAAATTGTCACAAGCTTTTTCATGAGCTCAAAATGTGACACCCCAGCCGGACAATGGTTGCTTTGTACCAGGCTCTATATGTGTGTGTGTGTGCGAGAGAGAGAGGGAGAGGGACAAAAAAAACTAGCCTATGTGTAGGCCATCTCACGTTCAAATGGTCAAAGCCTCGCACTTCATTATGCAAGGGGGAGGAGGTGTGCACGCGTCGACAGGTGTAGAAGTGAATGTGCATTAGCCCCGCCTGGGCGCACTCTTGTAAACAACCAAACAGAAAGCGGGTGCTTATATGTCGCTTTCCCATGTGTGACCAAAATTAAATAGCAATATTGGTGAAAGCGTGACAACACGCCCATGACCACACCTCCAGGCGCAAATACCGGTGTCGGCATAACGGGTAAAGGCAGGGACGAAAATAGAGCCCCTAATAACTCTTTTGGGTTATGGGCTAAAGTTTGGGAACCACTGATCTAATCTATCTATCAGCGACAGTTGCACACCTCCTCCACCAGGGGGCGAAAGGCATTAAGGCAAGTGCCCTGGATCCTGTGTTCATTCTTGGCAGTCACGTTGACCAGGAAGTAGAATGTCGCGTAACGCGTTCTTCCTGTTGACACACGAGGTTTCTCCTAAACGAAGCCGGTCTCACAACAAAGGAGGCCGTTAAATGTCTCATAAAAGGAGTTAAAATGTCTCTTAAATTAGTTTAAATGTATCATAAAGGAGGTCAAATGTCTCATAAAAGGAGGAAAAACTTTTCTTAAAGGAGATAAAACGAATCAAATGGAGTCTGTACGGGGCTCCGTTCTTTTGGCAAATCTAGAACTTCCTGTTTGAGAGCTAGCAAATTTAAGACATCCGTCTTTTGTCCAGTGTCCACTCTGGGTCTGGAAACGGCACAATTTTTACATTTGACAGCAGTAGAAGGTCTGCTGCTCGGAATTTTACACCTCTCCCGCTTAGCGGAGAGTGGGGTGTGGTAGAGGACATCTCCCTGAACGCGTGCGTATGTCACAACAGTTGCCTCGCGGAGGCGTCTTTTGTCCAGTGTCCACTTTATAAAGTCCATGCACTCCAGTGAATAGCATTTATCCATTTAGATAACTTTTTTACGTTATTTAATTACTTATTTTTACACAGAAACATAATGTGTGTCTTATAGCATCATATAGCATCATTTAAATGCTTCATTTGTAGTTTTAATGTGCAAATTAAACTTTTTTTCAATACTCTAGAGGGTACTCTTATTTTGAAGAGATCGTCCACCGGAAGTCTTATATTTGCTCCCTTAGATTTGCCAAAAGAACAGTGCAACGCATTTAGAGCTATGGACCAGCGCTACAGTTATATGTAACTCCGATTGTGTATAAAGACAGGATCCGTGAAATCAAAAGGTTTGAGAACCACTGCCTTATCTGTTGCCCTGTCATTAACACACACGGACTGTCATCAAACAAACACATTTGTTTTCATGCGACACATGAAAGTGACAAAGATAGAAATGGCATGTCTTACGTTCATTGATCAGCCTACATTATGAACTTATTGAAGACATTTATATGACTGTCAAGTCAACTGAATAACCGGAGAAACGGAAAGCTCTTCGCAAACTTCGCAAAGTTGCATTGTTTACAACAACATAACATTACCTTCTTGTTGACGGAACAGTTTTTCCCGCAACTACATTTATTATTCTGCTGCTTGTAGTGACGTCACGGAGGTCGAGAAGAGAACAGAACAGAACAGACGCCAGTACACAGCCTGCAGCGACACCTACTGCGTTGGATGTTTTTTTGACTGACGTCAGCTACACACGCACACAGTGACACACGCGCACACACACACGCACACACACACACACACACACACACACACACACACACAAAGGAAATAATATGTGGATGGCCCAGATGACAGGAGAGAGCACATCTCTAACACATTGGGCGGATCCCAACAGATGCAATTGAAAATGTGCACTCGCAGTTGAGATCCAACAATGTCATCCACCCATTGCCCTCTCTCAATTTGAAAGCAACAATGATGGCACAATGATAGACCTAGATCTCATTGACACCTTGGCCTAAACAGAGGAGCCAGTCAACATTGTTGAGTTGCCAACTGATGCGTTACTATTGAGTTCAAAGGTTATCTAAAGTCCAATAAACAGGCTGTAAACATAAGTCAAGGGACTGGCATAACTGGCATATATTTTAATGATTAGGCTACTGGGAAACATATCCCAAAATGAATGGGTCCACGTGATATGATATGAACAGCAAATTAATATAGATAAAAGCAGATACGACCTGTTATATCACAAATTATCCGATCCATATCAGTCCGTTGGTCGGGGCGGCCCCTTGGAGCACAGGCCAGAGGTGTCGTCTGTCCTGGAGAGCTCAGACGTGTCTTTACTTTTTCAGACACTATATAGAAATCTTCCTGTCTCTCTGTGACCTTGCTAAGCACAGCTAGGGTGCACTCTTATAAGTACTGGTAACTGCTTTAAAGTGTGCCCTTGATGATGAGCACAGCTATCACTGCAGTCAGAGGCAGTACTTTAATACCAGGATCGAAAGTAAGGGGAAACTGGTGCACCCTTCACAAAATGTCCATGACTTCACAAGAGGCTCCACCACCTGAGTGCAACAACTGAGAGCAACCAACCACAAAATGACTTGTCTTTTAGTTCTGCTGGATCTCTTCTCCACTAGTACCTCCCTAACATTTAGTTTGTATCTGTTGACGAAATTGTCCAATATATGTAGTCTTGGTTTTAGTCATCGTAGCTTAGTTTTTATTTTGTTTTTTGTCAGTGAATAAGGTAGTCAACAATAATTTAACTTTAGTCAATCAAATCAATATTTGTATACATGTCCACTGCTGACTTCTTGTCTTGTAACTTGTTGTAAAGACTACCGATCAGCACGGTATGACAGTATCATGGTCAAAATCGATACTGTCAGTTAAATTCATACCTTTTATACTGTCAACCCTTAGTAACTAACAGTATACCGTTTTAAGGTATTGGTATCAAGCAGCCATGGTTCTGAACCATAAGCTATAGGGTGATGAATCATATTGAAAGAACATATTGTATATTGCAAAGTTTTTGGTGTTTTATGAATTGCAATATTGAACCTACTTATTATAGGTAAAGTCATTTTGTGCAGTACAAACACACTTTTTTTTAATGGGCCATAGAACATTTACTCAGTGCAAACTAGCCTATTGTATCTTAAGATGTACTGACGTCACATGCTGGTAACATGTTATTAATTACTAACAGCAAACGGTATGTATACCATCTGTATACATAGAGTAGTTTTGTGTTTAGTTTAGTGCAATTCAAAACTGAACCATGTAAGAAATTCACAATTTAACCTTTTAACCCCATGCATATGATGAGACATTCTTTGATGATTTGATCCCTTTTATAGCCTATTTTGTTGACCGAGGGTCCCCAAGGGGTACAGTATATACTTGGTCCCCTCCTCTATTCCCTCTACACCAAATCTCTTAGCTGGAAATAGTCAATCTACAAGCTCACAATGTGTGTTATTTTCTCTGAATGTTTGCCTATATTATGACCTAGAATAGTGATGTTAGGGTTGAGATGCTGCTGTGGTTGAAAAAGTTGTAGGAACAAGATAAAAATGGAGATTACATTTTTGTATTGTCCAGATAAAAAAACAATATGTAATAATAAACAACAATATAAATAAACAATATAAACAACAATTATAAAACAATATATAAATGTACACTATTTACAATATATATTTACAGTATGAATCTCTGAAGTATAGAGTCTATAAAGCATCATCATGGAGGAGAAACGCCATGTGCACGGCAGACAAGCTCCAAGTACTGCAGCCTCTGAAGCAGCTGCTTATTGTCCCCCTCCAGCGCCTTGACGCTGCTCTCCAGAGACTGCACGTAGGTTTTCTTCTTCTCTCGGGACATTCTGGCCGCTTCCTTGTTCCGCTGCAGATAGAGCACCTTCGTCTGCTCGGCGTCCATGATGACGGAACGCTGGAACCGGCCCCTCTTCTTCAGCACGGCAGCCTTCTGAGGAAGACCGGGGCTGCTGCTGCTGCGGGGGCTGAGCGTGGGGACCGCCGTCCACGTCCCCTGTGGTGGAACACCGTCGCTGGTTGTGGTGGTGTCGGCCCATCGTGTGGTGTTGGCCCATGCCAGGCCCATCGTGGTCCCATGAGAAACGCTTGAGGAGGAGCCATGGCTTTGTGCGGTGGTCGTCTGAGGACGGTGCTCAGTAGTGGTGGTGGTGGTGGTGGTGGTCATCACCGTTGTCCCCTGAGAGAGGCTTGAGCCGGGGCTAAAAAGGTCAAACAATGCAGCCATTTCTTCATCCACATTGTCACTACGGCTACTGGTGGACATCACTGTCCCCCGATGGGGGAGGCTGGAGTCATCAGGGCCGTATGCGGCTGCGCTGGGCATCACTGTCCCCCGATGGTGGAGGCTGGAGGCATCGGGGCCGTATGCGGCTACGCTGGGCATCACTTTCCCCTGATGAGGGAGGCTGGAGTCATCGGGGGAAAACAGCAGCTCATAATAAGGGCCAGCCTGCAGAGTTGGGATGTCCCTACAGGGTTGCAGGTCATAATACTGCAGCAAGGCAGCAGCACCGTCCTGCACCTGCATCTCCTCCATAGAGGTGGAATAAGCAGCATCAAGGACACCACATGCTGTCTCCTCCTTCACCACTGCGGTGGGAGGAAGAGGACCAATGTTGAGCATCTCTCCGCCGATATTTCAGATGAGCTTTGAATAAAGCTTTAAAGTGTAACAGAATGTTACTCTCTGGTTGATATGGTGAGGTCTAGTGGCCACACAGTGATGTTGTTGCTGCTCCTTTCTCTGTATCTCTCCCTTGAACTGTGCTGGACAAAGACAAAGTGTGAATGAGGTGTTGAGCTTAAACGTTCACCTTTTATTTGGGGGAACTGGTCAATCACAGCATAGGTTTCCTCCCATCAACAAACAGGGTTGCCACGGTAACGCCGAACTGGCTAATCACAGCATAGGTTTTCTCCCATCAACAAACATGGTTGCCACGGCGACGCGGAAGCGGCGTCGCTGTTCCGCGACATTTTTTTAAACTAGAACTGTCGTTGGGAACTCGGCATGTGATTGGCTGAGATAACTCGACTTATGATTGGCTAAGAGGGACGTTGATTTGTCCATGAGCGCTCCGCACCGGCGTCTCAGCCAATCAGAAGTCGAGTTATCTCAGCCAATCACATGCCGAGTTGCCAACGAACATCTAGTTTAAAAACATGTCGCGGAACTGCACAGCGCTTCCGCGTCGCCGAGACAACCCTGTTTGTTGATAGCCTCGGTGTCAGGCTTACGCTTGTTGATGGGAGGAAACTTGTGCTGTGATTGGCCAGTTCCCCAAATAAAAGGTGAAGGTGAAGCTCAACACCTCATTCACACTTTGTCTTTGTTCAGCACAGTTCAAAGGGAGAGATACAGAGAAAGGAGCAGCAACAACATCACTGTGTGGCCACTACTAGACCTCACCATATCCATGATGTCTTACAAACGTAGAGACAGAAAGCCTTCATGCATCGACTCAGGAGATGATTCCACCTGTACAGCAGATGAATATGACTCCATGGTTTCAACTGGAGACAGCAGAAAGAAGAGGAGAGGAGGGGTGAAGCGTGAGGCAGGTCAGGAGGAGGAGGCAGCCGTAGTCCAACTGCAAAGACCCAAGAAGACACGTGGCCGTGTAAAGTTAGACAATGAGTTCATTGAGAACACATTAAGGCGACGCAAAATCTTCAGCGTTCGTAAAAATGGTGTAATAAAAAAGATTGAAGAGCTCACCAAGCTGACAGGAACCCAGGTTCTGTTTCTGGTGGCCAGTGAAACGGGACACATCTACAAATTTGCCTCCGACAAGCTCCAGCCCATGTTCACTAGTGAGGCGGGCAATGCCCTGATTCAATCCTGCCTCAATTCACCACAGGGCTCACCACCCCACGATGATGATGCTCCCACGGATACTGGAGGCAGCAGAAAGAGGAGGAGGAGAGGAGGGGTTAAGCGTGAGGCAGCTCAGAGGGAGGAGGCAGCCGTAGTCCCACTGCAAAGACCCAAGAAGACACGTAGCCGTGTAAAGTTAGACAGAGCCACGGCTGCCCCGGGCAACAAAGAGAAGATGGACCTCACCTTCCAAGCTTCTGAGGACGAGAGCCTGGGCAGCACTAATGATGAATCGAAACCATCTTTCAACAACATCATGGCCAGTCTACCAGGAACCGCCACCACCCGTGCTCAGTCCATGTTGCCCACAACCACCTCCACTGTGCAGGAGAGCAGCGGGCTACAGGTACAACAGCACAGCCATGCCCCCACGTCCTCCCCACCTCCCCACAATGATGATGCTCCCACGGATGTGAGTGCCACGGCTGCCCCGGGCTTCAAAGAGAAGATGGACCTCACCTTCCAAGCTTCAGAGTCGGAGAGCCTGGCCAGCACTAATGATGAATCGACACCATCTTGTTTCAACATTCTACCAGCGACCACCAGCAGCAGCAGTGACCAGTCCATGGTGCCCACAACCACCTCCACTGTGCAGGAGAGCAGCGGGCTGGAGGTACAACAGCACAGCCATGCCCCAGCGTCCTCCCTGCTGCCCATGGAGGGTCATGTGATGTACCCCAGTGCCTCAGACACAGTGATGTACAACATCTCTGACTTTCAGTGGTCACATGAGGAAATGATGGAATTTGCACTGAGCATATGCGCTGCTGATAGCCTATAGGCAGTTCGACATGCAGCGTCAGTGTGCAAGGGACAGAGAAAAGGCGTTCATATGCGACATGTATGATTATAAGAGCGCCGCTCACTTCACACAAGTGTGATTTTATTTGTGTCATTCTATGTCATTTTCTTCGTTATGTAACACATTCTGTGGGACAATCCCAATATTGTGCTCCTGTATATACTGTAAATAAGTTATTGTTATAAGTCATAATTGTATGTTTGTATATTCAGTGACAAATAAAACTTCTTGAATCTTGAACAGCAAAGTGTATTTCTCTCTGTAATTATAAGTGAGTGGTTTCACTGAGGAAAATTGTCTTTCATCAATTGCTATAGTTACACATTGCTTGATGATAGGTTAGGACACGTATATCACATGGGCTTAAATTAATGATATTGATTCCTCGGCTCGATCCCCATCGCCCCCCAGGTCTGTTCACCCCCAGTCAGTGTTTTAGTTTAAGATTGTGACGCTTTAAGGCTTGATGAAGGAACAACTCCAAAATGCATGTGTATTGTGTGTGTGTGTGTGTGTGTGTGTGTGTTTCTCACAAGTCACAACACACGTGACTCTTGATGTATGGAGAACATGGAGTCACAGCCTGGGGAGAGACATATCTTGTGTAATATATTGAATTTGGGGGTATATTGCATACAATATTACAAGCAGAGCAAGTAAAAGAATCTGTTCTTTAATTGGCCCATACCAAAATGCTTCTATAGTTCCCCCCAAATTAAAAGTACACTCGCCAACCAATCACTGTCCTGTACTGTTGGGACGACGTCACTGGTGGGGGACATGGTTACTATAATTGCTTGTTTCCATTGTGGTCTCACAAACTAACAAAGGGTTAATAAAATAAATAATACCTACAATAAATTAAACCATTTTACCTAACTACAAATGAAATTATACATTGACATGTATGAAATTAAAAATTAAATGGCTTTATAGCCTATCAAACAGGGACCTTTCCCAACAGCTCAGTTGTCCCAAACAAATTATATTTGTGATGTTAATCATCTATGACGTCCCAACTTGGTATAAATTATTATATATGAATCCATGATGTAATGATAGATTATAATAGAATATACTACAGGGGTTGTGCAATAACAGGAAGTCATGTGTGTTTTAGCTTTATGTTGTTTTGTGATATGATGCACTGATTGGTTGGCACTTTTAATTTCGTACATACATTGCAATGACAATAAAGATCTATTTGTAAGCCACTTTTTTGTTAAGGCTTTTTTTGGATGCCACTAGCAATACCCTCAGTAAATACTGGAGACCTGCTGTGTTTCATTTATTTATTTTAAAGGGAAAGTGGTTAAGTCTGTGTTGGTTTCATAAATATTTAACCAAGAGCTTGTAAATAATAACTACATGGATGCATTGGAACTCAGGTTCTTTCCCATTCCTGAAAAGAAAGGCTTTAGGACACACAATGTTTCCACTTGACAGCAGCGATATGTTTCTCATGAACCAAAGGTGCTCGGCTTGCAGCAAAAACTACAGCATTAGAGCTAGTAAAAACGTGCCTGCATATTCCAACTGGGAATATTTCTAGTGGTTCAACAGCGATCTTTATGCTTTAAGGTTATCAAACATTTAAATTGCAAGGTCTCCCCTTAACTCTTTAAACCTTTGAAAAGGAGACCATTAATCGTGCTTTGGGTATTCAGAAAAGCGCTATATAAACTTGAGCTATTATTATTATTATTAATGCATTACTGAATACATCTTCATTAGACGTTAATGTCTAGATTCTAGAAAACTGAAAGACACGAGGCACTCGAGTTCAACCTGCTTCCTTTGCAACCGGGAAATGACTGCCACTCAAGACCTTCTAAAAACAAAAAAACAGTGACCTACCAAACCATGGCACAAACTGGTCTCCCAGCTTAGAAGCATCATACTGGTCCTTGTCACTAAAGCAGGGAGTGTTTGACCGTGTCCCTCTCCCTCCACACTGGGGAGGGTAAAATACTCTAATAAACCTTGTCTCAGTGGGTAAAGTATGAGAAATGTAAAGAGCCCGCCCTACAGAAAATTTCAACTGTGGGCATTAATAATGGAGGCAGAAGTTCCCAAGTCACATTGATTAATTAACTTCTTTATTTATTTAATTCATCCATATGCAAAGACAACTATAAAACATACCGAATGCTTCCCTCCCACCCACTACAATCCCGTCAGAACGCAATACTACCAATCAGTGAATTCATTGAATGAAAGACATTCGCCGATGGGCTTTAAAAGCATCAACCTACGCATATCGAATACAAGTTCACACAACAGATTTAAAGCAGTAATTCATGATAACCTAAAAGTCTACAATAATACAAAAAATAAATGCAAAGCAGTGCACACACATCTGAATGACTGAATGTCTTTAAAGCGCTACTTAACTTTCCTCACAGTTGCGAGTCTTGTGACCAGTCGGAGCTTTGGCGCTGGGGCGGAGGTTTCAGTTTGTAATTGGTGTGTGGGTCACCGTCCGCCGGAGCAGACAGAGCCTTCCTAAATGTCCCCACTATACCAATTTCTTTCCCTGCCTAAAACAGGAGCCTAGCCCAGCTATCTATCTTCACCGCCAGCAGCCCTAAACAGCATGCGAACGGCACCCAGAAGTGAGTGCATGACAGGTAGCTCAGCTGGCTTCGCCTATAACGTTCACTGAGCTCCGCTCTCCAGAGATCCTGTCTCGTACTGAGCAAAACAGTTTTATAGTCTCTCTTTCCTCAAACTAATCATGTCCAGCCGTGAATGATCAGCGTGGCACATGTCTCTCACATCACATCAGGTGAGGGCCATCAGTCTGTGATTGACACTTGTCATTTCTGATGTCACCCAAAGTCAGGTTCACCACAAACTGAAGGATGATGATGGTGCACAGAGAGGTTTGGCACGCTAGAAGAGCTTTCTGCCAGCTTTCTTCGCCTCAGTTCTAGCAGCTGTAGCAGATTTGTTGGCTGCGGGTTCATCCACCCTCATCCTGAGAGACGCACATCTGATTGAGCAGTGACTGGTGGGCATCTCTCCCATAATTTCCCACTTCTTCACAGTAACGCTCAATGGTCTGAATGAAGCTAAATAGAGACCAAAACATAGCCGTGAGAGAAACGCCTGGTGTGGACAAAAAAGAAAACACCACTTCCCTGGCCTTCGGGGAGCAACAGCCTCTTACCCTGTTGTTTTGGGCACACAGGATACACGCGTCTGTGTCTGCGTTGTAACACTCAACCCAGTGCGTGCGTGCATGTAAATACCGGTGGACACACACCACCTATGGATAAGAGGGAATTAACAAGATAGTGACTGTAAGTGTGCTCTATTTATGTGCCCAAACTAACATAGATCAGTCCATTCTAGAGTGACCACAGAAGTGATGATATCGCAAGCTCTCTGTGCCCTCCATGAGCTGCCAGTTGTTAGTGCAGGGGTTGTAACGCTGCACTGAGTCCATGCTACCCACTGCATACACGTAGCCTTCCAGCATCACCAGGCCTATGTGGAGAACCCACTGCATACACGTAGCCTTCCAGCATCACCAGGCCTATGTGGAGTCCATACACGTAGCCTTCCAGCATCACCAGGCCTATGTGGAGAACCCACTGCATACACGTAGCCTTCCAGCATCACCAGGCCTATGTGAAGAACCCACTGCATACACGTAGCCTTCCAGCATCACCAGGCCTATGTGGAGAACCCACTGCATACACGTAGCCTTCCAGCATCACCAGGCCTATGTGGAGAACCCACTGCATACACGTAGCCTTCCAGCATCACCAGGCCTATGTGGAGAACCCACTGCATACACGTAGCCTTCCAGCATCACCAGGCCTATGTGGAGAACCCACTGCATACACGTAGCCTTCCAGCATCACCAGGCCTATGTGGAGAACCCACTGCATACACGTAGCCTTCCAGCATCACCAGGCCTATGTGGAGAACCCACTGCATACACGTAGCCTTCCAGCATCACCAGGCCTATGTGGAGAACCCACTGCGTACACATAGCCTTCCAGCATCACCAGGCCTATGTGGAGTCCATGCCACCCACTGCATACACGTAGCCTTCCAGCATCACCAGGCCTATGTGGAGTCCATGCCACCCACTGCATACACGTAGCCTTCCAGCATCACCAGGCCTATGTGGAGAAAAAAGAAAAGAAAAAAGCATCAGAAGTTCAGAACTAGATGACTTCATATGGAGACTCTCCTTGTGTAACCAAGGCAACAACCTTAACCTGGCAGTTATTACCAAAGTTAGACTAATACTATAGAGCGACTATAAACACAATGTTTTGGGCCAAACAAAGAATTGGAAAGAAGAAAAAACACTTTTTTGTTGTTTTTATTCTTTGTAATTATTTGTTTGGTCCAAAATATTGTGTTTGTTGTCATGATTTGTCACAACTCGAGTTGGCTTTGTACGACGCTTATAAAAGGTCTTTAAATAAATACTTTTTGAAATGTCTATGGGAAAAATGCATTGGGACTGCGACTGCGACGCTCTATAGAAGTATGGGGTGTCATAATAATAATAATTAGAAAAACATTGATCAATCAAATAGAATCATGACCTGACTTACAGTGCAGACTGCAGTGGGTAGTGTGTACAAACATTTCACCCACACTTTCACAACCTGTACATTTGTAATGTGACAAATATACTGTGAAATTGAAGTTTAAAAAGCCACTAGATGGCAGAATTTCCACTTTTACAACAGCAGCAGATGTTTGCTCATCCACAAAAAAAGACACTAGGGGCTTGTGCGGCTTAGGGTCCAGGCACCATGGCTGGTAATGCAGCATGACAGTGTGTCGGGGGTTCGAGTCCCAAACCTTGAGGAACTTTGAGGAGGAGGTATTGCTTTGATTTCAAAATATTTTCGTAATTTCCTGTATTTTTTACATTTTTTATTTCCTGAAAAACATTTTGAATTTGGAGTTAGGTGGTTTCTTCCCAACACCAGAGCTATGATTATATTCTTGTGCGGCCAGCCCTCCAGCATCATAAAAAACCCCTAGTTTGACCCCCTAGAGGTTGGTATGGTCACATATTATGCCAATTATGAAACTTGCTCAACATATGCGTTGAGTGAATTGGCACCTGGCAGTTTCTAAATGCTGGGGACCCATAGCCTACTCAAAATTTCTAACATCTCCCTACGCCCATGAGTGTAGTGCTGAGGGAACATACTGGGGCTATGGGCTGGCTAGTACAGTGGTTCCCAAAGTGGGGTCCGGGGACCCCCAGGGGTACCTGAGGGAGTTACAGGGGGGACCCAGCTAAATGATAATTTGGAACCAAATGGACCCATATGGGTCTGTAACTCAGAGAGTTAAATTAACATTGATTTTACAATATAAATTGGGGGTCCCAGAGATAGAAATGCCATTAAATGGAGGTCCGTAGACTAATATGCATGTCAAACTGGGGGTCCTTGAAATTAAACGGGTTGAGAATCACTGCTAGAGCCGTAAAAATCTTCTCTTATGGGGGTCTCTGGCATATCTCTTCACATGGGGGTCCGCAGGATATATCAGTGTCAATTTGGGGGTCCTTGACATGAAAAAGTTTGGGAACCACTGGGCTAGTAGACTAGTATGAGGAGGTCCCTGCTTTGTTTATGTCGCAAATCTCGCAATAAAACCATTGAAGACCCCTGATGTAAACGTTTTTATCATAAATGCACGCATTGCCTAATATTGTAACACACAATGTTCACAATGGGGCTCTATGGGCTGGCAAGTAGACTACAGTAGTATGAGGAGGGTCACCAGAGATTTCGACCCAGGACGATTCGACCCGGACCATTCGACCCGCTCTCGACCCGCTTGGACCTGACTTTTCGACCCGGACCGCGAGAGAGAGAGACAGAGAGAGACATAGAGAGAGACAGAGAGAGACATAGAGAGAGAGAGAGAGACAGAGACATAATAATAATAATATGTACATTGATTTACCAAACAATTATTGTGTTGGTGTTTTTATTTACCAAACAATTACAAAGCTAATGGAGGCTAATGGAGGCTAAAGGGAGCCACCCACAGAGACACAGAGACACAGGCCATCAACGATCACATTCCTAAGGCTAGCAGCCACCATCCTCATCCCCATAGCAGAGTATGACGTTTTTTGCTAGTGGGGTTTTGTGAATAATCACATGAAGTATAAAAGTATGATATATAAGAAAAGTTATAGCTATAATGGTAATGCCTTTATTGATTGTATGCTGTGATTTGAATACACTATATTATTTGTATGTGTTATGGAAATGATTATTTTGTCATTCAGTCATAAAGTGACGTTCAGTCTACACATTAGCAGCAGCTCTGTGTTGTCTGACAATTATTCTTGCACTCATTTTATTCTCCCATATAGAACGACACAATGTAACATAGCTCTGTTTACACAATGCTGTACCCCCCTCCAACTGTATATGTTCCCCATCTTAAATCTTGAATATGGAGAATTAGGCATCATATATGAGATGCAAATATTATAATTGGGATTTCATTTATATTGCATATTTCATCTTACTTACATTTTGTTTACAAGGTGAATATGTACACAGCATATGCAAATGTCTCCTGAAATCGTCTTTAAAAGCACAGCAAGTCTGCTGCTATGCCAAACATTCTCTGGACAGTGTGGTGTAAACATGTCTCGACAGAGAAACGCAGGAAAACCTAGCCGCTATAATGACTATGTTCTCCAGGAGAAGAAGGAGAAGAAGGGTCGGAAAAGAATAGCTGTGCCTATACCAACTACAACTTCACCTGATTCTATTCCTCGGAGAGAGAGAGATGCCGCTTCACCTGAGCCTGTAACTACAGCACAGGTGTCACCACCACGACCACCAGTTCCTGTGCCTCGGAACAGAACATGCACAACAGCTCCTCCAGAGACAGATGCTGCTTTAACTGAGCCTGTAACTACAGCAGCGGTGTCACCACCAGGACCACCAGGACCTGTTCCTGTGCCTCGGAAAAGAACACGCACAGCAGCTCCTCCAGAGACAGATGCTGCTTTAACTGAGCCTGTAACTACAGCAGCGGTGTCACCACCAGGACCACCAGGACCTGTTCCTGTGCCTCGGAAAAGAACACGCATAGCAGCCCCTCCAGAGACAGACGTTGCTTTACCGGAGCCTACCGAGCCTGTAACCGAGCTTGTGCCACCAGCGCCAGCTGGCCAGCCAACTGAGACTGTTTACAAGATCCTACCGCAAGGCACGCAACGTGGGGGGCCACTGCTAGTCGATACCAATGGACACAGCTATATTATGAGGCTCCCTGCTTGCCCGAACCCTACATGGCGCTGCAAAGTGCGTGGCAAAGTAAAGTTATGTCTCGCTACGGTTAAGCAAGTTGGTGATGTCTTTACGCCTGGGATACACAAACACATTCATTACGGGGAGCCTGGAAAGGAAACAAAGGTGAAAATATACAAAAACACCATTAAAATGGCTAAGGAAAACCCGTTCCGGTCCGCTGGAGGCATTGTGGAGTCTGTAGCCTACTGAGAGACGACATGCCTGAAGATTCGACGTGCACAGTCAGGCTAGATCATCTCACGAGGCTAGCCAATAAACACAGAGAGAAGGGCAGGCCCAAGCATCCCACAGATGTGAACTTTGAGTTGGATGATCTGCACATACCAGAGGACTTTCTCCAGGGCGACATCACCATCCCAGCGGCACGAGAGGCAGACAATGCCCGGCACCTGATTTTCGCGACACCCCAGCAACTTGAACTTCTGCAGTCTGCAAAGCAAATCTTTCTGGACGGCACTTTTAAGGTAATTACTATTGCATTATTGTAACAAAAGTACGAGAGTAGGCTAATATGTGCTTATTTAGCTGCATTTTTATTGATTGCACATTGGCCCTGATGCTGGAGTCCGCGGATGTTCGTTTCACTGGGCTCAGGCGGTGTATCGGCATGTCCAGTCGCTTGGTTTGTCTGTGGCCTACAGACACGATGAAGAAGTCAAAAGTTTCATCAAGCAATTGTTTGCTTTGCCCTACATCCCGGCCGGTGAGATAGTAGACGCATTCAATCGCCACACATCGACGTCGACAGAACGGCTAGAACCTCTTGTGGACTACATCCGTGACACCTGGATGAATGGCCAGTGGAAACCACAGCAGTGGTGCGTTTACCGACAAGCCATCAGAACCAACAACCGGGATGGCACTACAGACTCAACAACGCAGCACAGCGGCCAAGCTTGAATCTGTACCTGCTTGTGTCGTTGCTGTACAAAGAAGCTGGCACAATCTCACACCTACAACGTCTCGTCACAATGGATATGGTGGCACGCTACCAGCGAAAGAAAACTAAGGACACAGAGGGCAAACTGGTGAAACTATGGGATGCCTATGCAATGAACGAGTTGGACATCACCCAGCTGCTGGCAGCTGTTGCTGAGGTGAACACGATGCCACACGGGGTCGGACTGGCAAGAGCGGACAGCGAGGTCTAGTCTGGTCTCCTTTCTCTTTTTTATTCCCCCATTTTTTTTGTATATAACTATTTTTGATAACTTGTTTTTCTATGACTGAAATAGTGCACATTCAATCAGACTCAGCCTTTTTGTAATATACATTTTATTTCAATTTTTTTTGTATATACTACTATTTTTGACTTGAAAACTATGGGATGCCTATGCAATGAACGAGTTGGACATCACCCAGCTGCTGGCAGCTGTTGCTGAGGTGAACACGATGCCACACGGGGTCGGACTGGCAAGAGCGGACAGAGCCTGGTCTCCTTTCTCTTTTTTATTCCCCCATTTTTTTTGTATATAACTATTTTTGATAACTTGTTTTTCTATGACTGAAATAGTGCACATTCAATCAGACTCAGCCTTTTTGTAATATACATTTTATTTCAATTGTTTTTGTATATACTACTATTTTTGACTTGAAATTGTTTTACACTGCCCTGTTTTGTCAAATAAAATAACAGTTACGTTAATTCATTTCACCTCTTGTGTTGTGTTTAATGATGGGGACTACTGTAGATCTGCTACTTTCAAATGATTTTAGAGGAGAGAAGGACAAAACAGACAACATTACAATAAGGCATACATTATTATTTCAAAAAGTATGCAACTGGGGGAGCATGCTTACAATATTTACTCTTAAATATACTCAATCTTAATCACCACCGTCACCTTGTACTCTACTACCCTCTAGGGGTTAGGCTACACCGTTTGTCTGTTTTCTGTTTTTCTGTTTTGTGTGAGGACTGCGGATGAAAATTAGCATCTTTGCTAATCCCGGTGTATTTACGTTCATGTGACGTTCATTAATATGCTCTGTCCTGTCTAAATAAACAAATAAAGTAAAGTAAAGTAAAGATAATTCGACCCGGTAAAAACGGGTCGAACGGACTCGAATTTGCGGTTGGGCGAGTTGTCCTGGGTCGAAATCTCTGGTGACCATGAGGAGGTCCCTGCTTTGTTTATGTCGCAAATGTCGCACTAGAAGGCCGGTCAGGGGGTCCTTGTTTGGCCTGAAAACCGTTGAAGACCCCTGATGTAAACGTTTTTACCATAAATGCAGGCATTGCCTAATTGTACAGCCATGATGACAGAATCTTAACAGAAGTGTGCGTGAATACTGAATAAGTCTTGTGGACAAACCATGAAATAAAGTGAAGTCGATATAACAAACGATATAACATCAGTGTAATGTCATCACATCATACCAATTTTACCATTCGTTCCAAGAAGTTCTGCTACTGTTACTCCGTTGTACCACGGAGTGTCGCTTGTCGACCAGATCAGATCCAAACCTTGTCGGCGAGCACCCTGGGCAAGACCTACCCTGAAAAGACTATCAGCGGAAGTGTTGCGTGTAAGATAACTACGTCACGCGGTGCGGCTCTGTTTACTAGTCCCCACCCAATGATCATTTCAGCGGGAATACATTTTCGGGAACACAACGCTGCGATTGGTCAAAAAACGTTAACTTCCGGGGGGGGGGGGGGTTACACGGCGGAAGTGCCACATTTCGATAGCTTCTCTGCCTTAGGTTGTGACCAGGCTCTTCTTTTTCGCAGTTAAGTGAGCCTGGGACCGAGGCTAGTCGGCGAGCGACACTGTCCATGACGAAGACGCACCATAATCCTTGATGATGTAGCCTATTGATCCGATTTGATGAACGATTTGTTTACATGAAAAAATAAAACAGAAGATAAAGCCACCACCCAAATGGCAGTGTTGGTAGCTTGTTGTTAGCATAGCATTGAAGCAACAACTCTTAAAAGAGAGACGTTGATTTGTCCATGAGCGCTCCGCTCAGCTGCAGAGCAGCGTCTCAGCCAATCATAAGTCGAGACCGAGTTATCTCAGCCAATCACATGCGGACTTCCCAACGACCGTTCTAGTTTTAAAGGAATGTCGCGGAACTGCACAGCGCCTCGGCGTCGATCGATCGCCATGGCAACCCTGTTTGTTGATAGCCGATCGCCATGGCAAACCTAATTGTTGATAGCCGATCGCCATGGAAACCCTGTTTGTTGATAGCCTGGGTGTCAGGCTTACGTTTGTTGATGGGAGGAAACTTGTGCTGTGATTGGCCAGTTCCCCAAATAAAAGGTGAATGTTCAGTTCAACACCTCATTCACACTTTGTCTTTGTTCAGCACAGTTCAAAGGGAGAGATACAGAGAAAGGAACAGCAACATCAGCGACAGCCAGAGCAGCATCAACTATACCTCTAAGACACCAAGCATCATACTCCACAGAGCCCCATTTTTTACATACAGGGCAGCGTCGAGTGTATCGTTTCACAGACCATGGATGATGGGGAGATGAAGTTCCCGGCCCTGGAGGAGAGGCGGGTACAGGAGGAGAGGCAAGCCCGGCAGAGGCTGGCCCGGCAGAGGCTGGCACTGGAGGAGCGGCTAGTACAAGAAGAGAGACTGGCCCGGCAGAGGAGGCTGGCACGGGTGAGGCTGGCACTGGCAGGAGAGGAGATGCTGCAGGAGGAGATGCTTGCACAGGAAGAGAGGCTTGCACGGATGAGGAGCCTGGCACGGGAGAGGCTGGCGCAAGAAGAGATGCTGGCTCTGGAGAGACTGGCCCGGCAGAGGCTGGCACTGGAGGAGCGGCTAGTACAAGAAGAGAGACTGGCCCGGCAGAGGAGGCTGGCACGGGTGAGGCTGGCACTGGCAGGAGAGGAGATGCTGCAGGAGGAGATGCTTGCACAGGAAGAGAGGCTTGCACGGATGAGGAGCCTGGCACGGGAGAGGCTGGCGCAAGAAGAGATGCTGGCTCTGGAGAGACTGGCCCGGCAGAGGCTGGCACTGGAGGAGCGGCTAGTACAAGAAGAGAGACTGGCCCGGCAGAGGAGGCTGGCACGGGTGAGGCTGGCACTGGCAGGAGAGGAGATGCTGCAGGAGGAGATGCTTGCACAGGAAGAGAGGCTTGCACGGATGAGGAGCCTGGCACGGGAGAGGCTGGCGCAAGAAGAGATGCTGGCTCTGGAGAGACTGGCCCGGCAGAGGCTGGCACTGGAGGAGCGGCTAGTACAAGAAGAGAGACTGGCCCGGCAGAGGAGGCTGGCACGGGTGAGGCTGGCACTGGCAGGAGAGGAGATGCTGCAGGAGGAGATGCTTGCACAGGAAGAGAGGCTTGCACGGATGAGGAGCCTGGCACGGGAGAGGCTGGCGCAAGAAGAGATGCTGGCTCTGGAGAGACTGGCACAGGAGAGGCTGCCAGAAGAGGAGATGCTTGCGCAGGAGGAGAGGCGGGCACAGGAGAGGATACTCAAACGGGAGAGGAGGCGGGTACAGGAGGAAATGCGGGTACAGGATGAGATGTTGGCCGCCATGGAGGATTTGGATATCAACCCGGTTGTCGAGTTTGACCAACCACGAGCCAATGAGCATCTCATAAACCGCCATATCACCATCCATGACAGTGTGGAGGACTGCTGTTCGGTGTGCTGTAGTGAATACATTCCAGGGCAGGTGTACTCCACTCTGCCTTGTAAGCACGCTTTCCACAGAGACTGCATCGCCACGTGGCTCCAAATGTCTGCCACATGTCCACTGTGTCGCCATGTGTGTGGCCCCTCAATTGTGGACCCGAAGGACCAACCAGATTAGTCTAGAACCAGGCTATAACCAACCAGGGCCCAGTATGCAAATATGGTTCCTTCCTTTTTCACAACAAAGATTCTCGTGAAACTCCAAAGTGCCAGAGAAAATATAATCATATGTCATATGCAACAACCTTTTGATTATTGTTATTCTATTTTATTTTATCTATTTTCCTTGTATAGAAGTCATTTATATAAGTCAGTGATTTGTGTCATTCTGTCATTTTCTTCGTTATGTAACACATTCTGTGGGACAATCCCAACATTGTGCTCCTGTATATACTGTAAATAAGTTATTGTTATAAGTCATAATTGTATATTTGTATATTCAGTGACAAATAAAACTTCTTGAATCTTGAACAGCAAAGTGTATTTCTCTCTGTAATTATAAGTGATGGGTTTCAGGCAGGAAAATGTACTTTCACCAATTGCTATAGCTTTGTTTGAAACGGTCTACTGATAGCCATGGTTATACACGTACCACATGGGCTCAAATTAATAATGACACACACACACACACACACACACACACACACACACACACACACACACACACACACACACACACACACACACACACACACACACACACACACACACACACACACACACACACACACACACACAGATGATAGAGGATAAATAACTACATTCTGGATGTGTTTAACCCATTAAAACCTGTAAACACTTTTAACCATTATTTTATACTTTGGCTATTCAAAGATACTTTTGCATGACACTGTAGTATGATCAAGTAGGCCATTCATTTACAAAAGAACACAGTCATGAAGGTTAAAATATGGAGATGGGGTTTCAATGATATTGATATACAATATACCCTTAATGCTCTGGCACTGACTATTCTGTTGCTGTTGGGCACAAACCTCGCATTTGCATCATTTTAACACAGAAAATAAGAAAATTGTGCTGCGCTGTGAGCTTCTATAGACCTGCTATGTGCTAATTTGTATTTATTTTTTAAAGGGAAAGTGGTTAAGCATGTGTTGGTTTCATAAATATTTAACCATTAACAAGAGCTTCTAAATAATAACTACATTGATCTATTGGAACTTGGGTTCTTTCACATTCCTGCAAGGTAATGTTTTTTGGCCACACAATGTTTCCAGCTGACAGCAGCGATGTGTTGCTCATGAACCAAAGGTGCTCGGCTTGCAGCAAAAACTACAAACTACAGCATTAGAGCTAGTAAAAACGTGCCTGCATAATCAAACTGGAATTATGTCTAGTGGTTCAAAATGATCATTATTGCTTTAAACCAGTGGTGCCCAAAAGGTAGATTGCGATCTACCAGTAGATCACAAAGGCCGAGGCAGACCACATGACATTCCCCTTAATGTAAAAAAAAAAATATTCCAAGAGTGTTGTGTAAACATCAGTAGCATTATAAAGTTATACAAAAAAATTACCAATTCCATTTTCACCCTTCTATAATATTATGTAACATCAGCGCCACTATTCCAAAGTTTTTAACTATTTTCAGCAAAGGTATAGCAATTTTTTGGGGGTGGTCATTTTCAGGTCTTCCCATAGCGCTTTAAACCTTGGAAAAAGAGACCATTAATGTATTACTTAATTAATGTAATACATCTTTATTAGGTTAATGTCTAGAACACAGAAAAACAACAGACATAAAAGGCAAATGTTCAGAGAGTGTCACAAAACACTAGCATACAATTGATCAGTTCTTTCCCCCCACTGGTTGACTTTCACAAATTAATTCACTTAATACATTAACTAAAAGTTATCATCATAGCAAAGGCACCTATATTCACAAAATAGCTGCAAAGAAAATGAACAATTCTAACTCGATTTGACCTGATCTGACATCCAGATAACACAATGTCTTAATCTGTAAAACAATGACTTGAGCATTCTGAGAGTTCACATTTGCTATGCGTTGGCATGTTCCTTTGTAGTCACTGCAGAACAAATTGACTCAAGCACACTAGACACTCGAGTTAAACCTGCTTCCTTTGCAACTGGGCTTTTCGGGCTCTCTTATCATTCATCATACATCATCTCATTCACAATCACAATTTGCATACTCACTTTTCCGTCTTCACTTTTCTGCCCTCACTTTTATCTTCAATATGTACTTTGCTCAGCCAATCAAATCACGCTACGGGGTGATCAGCCAATCACAAGCCAATGTTTGTGTTTACTCAAACACGTGAAAGCTGGGCATTGGAGGGGCTACCGCCCCTCAAAAAACAGTGACCCACCAAACCAT
This sequence comes from Electrona antarctica, assembly GCF_951216825.1. NCBI lineage: Eukaryota > Metazoa > Chordata > Actinopteri > Myctophiformes > Myctophidae > Electrona > Electrona antarctica. The sequence goes on from NC_136797.1 coordinate 37,442,032, forward strand.
GGCACAAACAGGTCTCCCAGCTCAAAAGCATCATACTGGTCCTTGTCACTAAAGCAGGGAGTGTTTTACCGTGCCCCTCTCCCTCCCCACTGGGGAAGGTAAAATACCTACTGAAGGATGATGATGGTGCACAGAGAGGTTTGGCACGCTAGAAGAGCTTTCTGCCAGCTTTCTTCGCCTCTGCAGCTGTAGCAGATTCGTTGGCTGCGGGTGCATCTACCCTCATCCTGAGAGACACACATCTGATTGAGCAGTGACTGGTGGGCATCTCTCCCACAATTTCCCACTTGTCCACCTCTTCAAAGTAACGCTCAATGGCTCAATTTCCCCAGCCTTTCCTGGAGCAACAGCCTCTTACCCGTCCTCTCCTCCTAGTACATATATGTTTCCATCCACCACAGCCACACAAGGCGATGAACGAGGAGTCGGACGTTTCATTTGGGCACACAGGATCCACTGGTCAGTGTCTGGGTTGTAACACTCAACCCAGTGCCTGCATGTACCTATGGATAAAAGGGAATTAACAAGATAGTGACTGTTAGTGGGTACTATTATGTGCCCAAACTACAGGGAAGTTAAAGTGAGACTGTAATGGACCCAAGAGACATTAAGAACTGGTATGTTTGATACCTAAAATGTAGATCATTCCTTTGGGAGTACAGATGGCGGAATCATCACACGGATTCCGCAGAGAAGTCACTATAGTCCATACAGATGATTTGGGGTATACTTAAACAGCTGGGTCATCTCGTCACCATCTGAGAGTAGCAGCAGCCCTCCTGAGACACAGAGCGACTAGGGGGGAAACAAATAGTGAGTACCAATTATATGAAGATAGGTTGAAAATGAGTGAAGTGATATGCTTTATAGACATTACATGAAAAATGAAACCTCATGAAAACCCAGCTGAAGCTGCAGGTGCATAAACCAATAACATAGAGTGACCACAGAAGTGATGATATCGCAAGCGGTCTTTGAGTTCCCCATGAGCTGCAACCAGGTGTTGCTGCACTGAGTCCACGCCACCCACTGCATACACACAGCCTTCCAGCACCCCCAGGCCTAATTCATATACACATGTCCATTTCATATCATTGCATTCATTCTGTGAAGTGAAATCTCTTAAGTTGAAGTGCTCACTGGTGATAGGTGGATTTTTTGGTGAAAAGTAATAAAAGTGCCATATTATTAAAAGTATCAAGGAACTAGCCTGGCTAATAAACCAGACTAATATCACACAACACTGTCGCGGCAAAACATTTTTTCCAACAACTTTGGAAATGCATGGAATGGATGCCTCAGTATCTGACCTGCTGGTAGACAACACTGAAGTGTTCATGAATGTAGTCCCTGCTGCGTTTCTCCAACATCTGACAGGAGTAGGCCTCGGCCAAGCCTTAAATCTCTACGCAGTCTAAGCGACTCTCCATGTAATGACAGCAGGCCTCTTGAACTGCCGAAATATTCAGGGACTAGAAGACCACATGAACAAAATGTGTTTTAAGCAAAAATGAAGGTCAAAATATGATTATAATACATCACCTGCACATTATCTGTGGACATGACCACCTTTGAATAGTTCAACAATAGTTCATCAACAACATCTCAGGTTCCACTCCACCGATGGCCACCCTTTCCTGTTCGTATGTTGTAAACATTGCCAGTGGAAAAGGTGAACAGTTGGTTAGGGTTTATGATTTTCTAGTTATTTACAATGTGTCAAGAACGGAAAAAAACATTGCATGGATGCACCTGGGACGTATCCTCAGTGATGTATCCCAAGGTCATCTGAGTTTCGGGTCTCGCAACATCATACCCCTCACTCAGGTGACCCAGCCGGGGTGAACAAGTCCAGACTTAGGGCCGATCCATAATCCTATTTTACCGCTGGTCGTCAGAAAATGTCAGTAGCACCGAAGAGCCGACTTTAGGACGGTACCCGCCCCCCCCCCCCCCCCCGAACCTCAAATGACGTCACATTGTAGGCTCTACAGACCCGAACCGCCTTTTATTTGGCTCTAAAATAGGAGTATGAATATCACGCTTTACATCCCAGTAACAAGTCCCGACTTACGTCCCAGTAGCTACCCTCGATCAGTCCCATTAGGGAAAGACCAGGGCCACACAATCCGTTGCTCCGGAACTACTCTGACGGGACTGGGAGGTAGATCAATCTGGCGCGTGGAAGGACTAGGCTCTGTGGGTTGACTCCTGACCGGGCCCCCCCTACGTCTCACCAGGTCCACTCCTGCTCTCACCAGGTCTAGGACCTGTGCGTTGCACCAGACTGAGTCCCAGCACCAGACACTTCATTCAGGAGTGGTGGATTCTTGAGCCGCAATGGTTTTGCAGGCTCCACCTGGGCAACGGGAATGCTACAGGCTCCGCTTGCGGCTTGAATGGCCCTCCTAATGGCCTCACCCGTCTCACCGTGGGTTTGTTGGGCTTCTTCCTCACGGAAGACACAGGTTGGTGCGCCAATCCATACTGCTCCCAGGTGCCGTCTCTCTGTCATTCGTCTCTCCAGAGGTCACCCGACTATTCCTGGTTGTCACATAGTCTATTCCTATGAGTCACTATAAATAGAAAAAACATTGCATGGATGCACCTGGGACGTATCCTCACTGATGTATCCCAAGGTCATCGGGGTTTAGGCCGGGTCTCGCAACATCATACCCCTCACTCAGGTGACCCAGCCGGGGTGTCAACATCATACCCCTCACTCAGGTGACCCAGCCGGGGTGTCAACATCATACCCCTCACTCAGGTGACCCAGCCGGGGTGTCAACATCATACCCCTCACTCAGGTGACCCAGCCGGGGTGTCAACATCATACCCCTCACTCAGGTGACCCAGCCGGGGTGTCAACATCATACCCCTCACTCGGGTGACCCAGCCGGGGTGTCAACATCATACCCCTCACTCAGGTGACCCAGCCGGGGTGTCAACAATGAATTGTTTGTTTATAACATGATATTCAGTTCGCATGAACTGAATGTCATTCCCTCAACAACAGAAGGTCATTAAATGTGTGCATTTACCTCAAAGTAGGAGCTAAAGCAGGTTAGTAGATTGTGATGGCCATTGGCCAGGGGACTCCTTTCCCCCACAGCACAGATTCACATCACATCAAAACGTTGTTGTTGAGTGGAAGACGGTTTAGGGTTTAAGACCTTGCTGGGATGGCCGTTCTCCAGAAACACAAAGTCCTCACTCTCCAGGACCAGTGAGGACAGCGGTAGACCGATAACATCCCCAGGGCAGGGAGGTGAACTGGCATCGACTGGAATCATTTTCAGCCATGTCTCACTTTGCTAGAACAGCCTATAGGACAGACAGGAGGGGATGGAATACATTGTCAGATGGTAACAATGTGCGTGACATCATCATAATACCCGGAAGTTATGCAGGAACATTTGAACAGCTGCTGAAAGTCGGGGCACTATTAAGCCTTATATAAAAGGCAAAACATTTCAAAATGACATTCTGCTTTAAGTAGCACTAGAGCGGTGCTCATGTTGTGATGTCAGAACAGGCCAGATCCATATATGGAGATATAGGGGTGATCAGATCCAGAGCCCGGGCAGAGACATTTGTGCTGGTTCTGGATAACCGGAAATGTAAGCCCCACCCAGTAATTATTTGTGTCCCTTTTATGCCTATATATGGAGTTCTTGTCAAGCATGCCAAATGAGGCTTTTGTGCTGGTTCCGGACAACCGGAAATGCAGAGTACCCGTTCCACCCATTTGTCTGTGTCCCTTTTATGCCCATATATGGAGTTCTGTGTCAGGCATGCCCAAATATTGCCCTGTCCAGAGCCTGGGCTGCGCAGAGGCCTTTTTGGGGCAGTTCTGACTGGACAACCGTGGGTCCGACCGACTCGACACCGGGCACTCACTGCACCCACCTGTGGTGGAGTGGAGCGCGTGTGTCGAATTTGAAGTCGGTGGGGCAAACGGTTCTCGAGTTACGTGGATTACACACGTACAGAAGTACTGTAGGGAGACAGAGACATGGTGCATTTATAGATATATCTAGATGTGTCAAACTAGGGATTTTTCATGATTCTGAATCCATTCCAAGCATTTGTTTTGCACTTCAAAATATTGTAAATGTCAGACAATACACATTAACATGAATCCAACATATAGATAATGTCTATAAACTATAGTATATATACTACAATTGCACAACACTGATGATATCGCCCCTGCCCACTAGCTATGACAGGCTGTTTGTCAACAAACAATGTGCAAGCCAGATTCGGCACAAACAAGGGACTAAATTAATTTCGTTCCTATGCCACAAAAATGTGGAACGCCCTACCAACTGTCATTAAGACATGTGAATCCCTTGACTCCTTCACAACCGCTCTCAAAGAGCACCTACGGACAGCTGCAATTCGAAACTGGCCCCCGTAAAATCTGAATCACCACCCACCCCGTTTCCCCCTCACTGTAGGCCTATGTGTTTTCCCCCTTTATGATGAATTCCTGTTTTTGGCTATATAGAAGTGTATATTTGTACGTCTAAAATAAATGTTATGAATAATTGAAAACGGTGGGCCCTCTTGTAAACAAGTGTAATACTTTATGGTGTCGTCCACTCACAGTTAACAGTTTTTGTATTGAGTTGTGCTTGAAATGTAGGCCTACTGTAATTCTGCAAACGGTTAATAAATACTTGAATCAATCAATCAATATTGCTGTCAAACTCATCTATGAAGCCATCAAACCTGCTCCATCACATATTGGAGCCTCTTTACAAAACCCAGTGGAAAACTTCACATCATACCATTATTAGTTCCCAGATGTTCTGCTACTGTTACTCCTGTTCCACGCAGTGTCGCTTGTCAACCAGATCATAATCAGATTCAGCTACAACAAGCTGTGCTAAACCTCATCGGCGAGCGACACCGTTCACGAAGAAGCACCATAAGCATTTTGGTTGATATGATTTACTGATCCAAACGGTTTGTTTACATGAAAAATAAAACAGCTAGAAGCCACCAGCAAGTTCTACTTGTAGCTTGCTTGTTGTTAGCATATTTAGCATTGAAGCAGTATCTCTTAAACCGATAGATTTTATTTGTCTATGTGTTCTTTGCTCCAGCCAATCACAAGTCGAGTTGTCTCAGCCAATCACATGCCGAGTTCCCAACGACTAATACATGTCGCGGAACTGCACAGCAGCTTCGGCGTCGCCATGGCAACCCTGTTTGTTGATAGCCTCAGTGTCAGGCTTACGTTTGTTGATGGGAGGAAACTTGTGCTGTGACTGGCCAGTTACCCAAATAAAATGTGAACGTGAAGCTCAACACCTCATTCACACTTTGTCTTTGTTCAGCACAGTTCAAAGGGAGAGATACAGAGATAGGAGCAGCAACAACATCATTGTGTGGCCACTAGACCTCACCATATCCATGATGTCGTACGAACGTAGAGACAGAACGCCTTCATGCAGCGACTCAGGAGATGATTCCACCTGTACAGCAGATGAACATGACTCCATGGTTTCAACTGGAGACAGCAGAAAGAGGAGGATGAGAGGAGGGGTGAAGCGTGAGGCAGGTCAGAAGGAGGAGGCAGCCGTAGTCCCACTGCAAAGACCCAAGAAGACACGTGGCCGAGTAAAGTTAGACAATGAGTTCATTGACAACCCGACAAGGCGACGCAAAACCTTCTGCACGCGTAGAAATGGTGTAATGAAAAAGGTTAAAGAGCTCGCCAAGCTGACAGGAAGCCAGGTGCTGTTGCTGGTGGCCAGTGAAACGGGACGCGTCTACAAATGTGCCTCCGACAAGCTCCAGCCCATGTTCACTAGTGAGGCGGTCAATGCAGTGATTCAATCCTGCCTCAATTCACCACAGGGCTCACCACCCCACGACGATGATGATGATGACGATGACGATGATGCTCCCATGGATTTGAGTGCCACGGCTGCCCCGGGCTGCAAAGAGAAGATGGACCTCACCTTCCAGGCTTCTGAGGACGAGAGCCTGGGCAGCACTAATGATGACTCGAAACCATCTTTCAACAACAACATCATGGCCAGTCTACCAGGAACCGCCACCACCCGTGCCCAGTCCATGGTGCCCACAACCACCACAACCAGTCGTGCGTTACCAGACTGTAGTCTCTCGCAATTTTCAAATGCTTCCGTCATACGTAGGAGGCCTCTCATTCGGAGATTGTGGAATGGTACGGCTATGCGAGACTACGCCACCGCCTCCACTGTGCAGGAGAGCAGCGGGCTGCAGGTATAACAGCACAGCCATGCCACAGCGTCCTCCCTGCTGCCCATGGAGGGTCATGTGATGTACCCCAGTCCTCCACACACGGTGATCTCCCAGGGACCGTTTGACTTGCAGTTGTCACATGAGGAAGTGGTGGAATGTACTGCTGATTCAAGCCTATAGGCAGTTCAAGGGACAGGGGGGGGCTCTTTGACTTTGGTGGATCAAAGAAATCACTCCAAAGTGCCAGAGAAAATCAAGCGGTGTCATATGCAACCTTTATATCATTGCCATTCTATTTTATTTTCTGAATTTTCATTTTCCTCCTTTTACACAATTGTAAAAAAAAAAATCATTGTCATGTCAGTGACAAATAAAACTTATTGAATGTTGAACAGCAAAGCGTCTTTCTTTCTGTAATTATAAGTGATGGGTTTCACTATGGAAAATTGTCTTTCATCAATTGCTATCGTTACACATTGTTTGAAACTGTCTCCTGATGACCATGGTTAGGACACGTACCACATATCAAATGAATAACATCGATTCCTCTAATTTCCTCAGCTGAACCCTTCAACCCTCACGCACCCAATTCATCATTATATAATAGTTAATATTGCTATAGTGCTGTATCCATTGTCAGGTTTAGACTACTTGGAGTTTAGCTTTAGTCCATTCAACAGGTGAAAAAAGTCTGCCTGGTAATAACCCACTGGTTCACCCCCAGTCGGTGTTTTAGTTTGAGATTGTGATTCACGCTTTAAGGCTTGATGAAGGAACAACTCCTAAATGCATGTGTATTGTGTGTGTGTATCTCACAAGTCACAACACATGTGACTCTTGATGTATGGAGAACATGGAGTCAGGGGGTCACAGCCTGGGGCGAGACATATCTTGTGAAATATATTTATTGAATTTGGGGGTATATTGCATACAAAATATAACCCACCCTACCGTGGTAGTGATATTGTTTTCCTATGTTTAGGAGGACATTTAAACCCGGCAGTGACATTTGCAGTATGCTTACTGGGCAGAGAGCCTTGGAGGAAGTTCCCTGTGTTTTTCTGCTCCCAGACGCTGGGCGCTTTCCTGGCTTCTGCCATCATATTCTGCATGTATTTTGGTATGTGTCTGAAACATCTATAAATCAATCAATAAAGAAATAAATTAACAATAACAATAACAGTGATTTATATGTTTCCTACAGATGCATTATGTGACTTTGGCCAGGGTGTATTCATGGTAGAGGGGGTGAATGCTACTGCTGGTATATTTGCCACCTACCCATCCAGTCACGTCAGCCTGCTTAACGGAGTCTTTGATCAGGTGAGTTGTATTCCTGTGGGTTGTGTGTTTAACCTATTTTCTGGGTTCAATTACATCATTTGTTGCTGTTTCAATGCATAATGGCAATGGTTGAAGTGTGGTTTTTTTCATGAATATAATGTAAGTTTGTCCAATCTGTATGGTAGAGTATGTTAAGTAAGCGATAATGTCTGGCTAGGTGATCATTGTCAGGAGATAATTCACCGACAGGGTGATTAACCACCGACGAGAAGTGGAGCGGGCTGTTATCCAGAAATAACAAACCGCTGAATTCAGCAATTGACCAATCAGAATCAAGCATTCAACCAAGCCATGTAATAATAAAATATAACTTATACAATTGGGGTGGTTGTATTTTGTCTCCCTGCTCTTCTATTGAGACATTTAGATCGTGTCAAAGATCAATTTTTACCTGATGGTCAACATTCAAATCATCCCCTGTGCAAGAAGGCAGGCTCTATTAGCTTTTTCGATCCGACCAATATGTCTCAGTTATAGTATTGGGACCTATAGTACACGGTGTACTGTGTTGTGCCAATTATGGAGATCCTTGATGTCATCCGTATATGCCCATATATTGTAATGGCATATGACCATTATGGGCAGATTGGTTGGTTCTGCGCTTCTGGACAACTGTATATCCAAACTACTCGACGGGCATAACACTCCCTAGAATTTATTTCTATCTATAAAAAAATTCACACTTGCGTGAAGTGAGCGGCGCTCATATCATCATACATCACATTCCGTGCTCAGCCAATCAAATCATTTCCATGGTACACACACTCAGACACACAAAGCTGGGCATAGGAGGGGCTAGCGCCCCTCAGAAATCAGCTGGACAGAGTTTTTCAGACATACGGTAATCCCTACTTCTCATAAAACAGAGGGAGGGAGATGGTGCCCCTCCACCTGATTCTCCATCTCCTCTCTGTACTGTGTCTCATCACCATTCGTGACTAGACCCACCACTGTCATATTGACCGCGAATTTGATGATGTGATTGGAGCTGGAACTGGCAGAACAGTCGTGAGTCAGTAAGGTGAACAGGAATGGACTGAGTTGACGCAGCGCTGGGGAGGGGTGCATGTGTTTGTTCCGACATACTAACAGTCCGACATTAGTCCGACAATACCCCAAACCCTAACCCTTACCTCACCTGTCCACCAGTGACATCATTGATGGGAAATCCAAGCTAATAGAAACTTTCTATTAGCTTTCTATTATTCTCACGATAATAATACAAACTAATCTGCCTAACGATGATGTCACTGGTGGACGGATTTCTGAACTGCACAGCCCTATATGAGACTGAGACACAGACTGAGTAGAAATGTTTGGGGGTATTTTATCATGCACATTTATATATGAAGATAGGTTGAAGTGGTGAAGTGGTCCTGTAACACTGGTTGAGAATGGATCATGGAAGTGCTCCTTTTACTGTACCACTGAACAATGCACCCCTGTCCTTGTATCTTAGCTGATTGGAACGGCATCGCTGGTGGTGTGCATCCTGGCTATAATGGACCCTCATAACAACCCTGTTCCCAGAGGACTGGAGGCCTTTAGTGTGGGCCTGGTGGTGCTGGTGCTCGGTCTGTCCATGGGCTTCAATTCAGGTTAGTATATGGGCCTGGTGGTGCTGGTGCTCAGTCTGTCCATGGGCTTCAATGCAGGTTAGTGTGGGCCTGGTGGTGCTGGTGCTCGGTCTGTCCATGGGCTTCAATGCAGGTTAGTGTGGGCCTGGTGGTGCTGGTGCTCAGTCTGTCCATGGGCTTCAATGCAGGTTAGTATGGGCCTGGTGATGCTGGTGCTCAGTCTGTCCATGGGGATCATTGCAGGTTAGTATGGGCCTGGTGGTGCTGGTGCTCGGTCTGTCCATGGGCTTCAATGCAGGTTAGTGTGGGCCTGGTGGTGCTGGTGCTCGGTCTGTACATGGGCTTCAATGCAGGTTAGTATGGGCCTGCCCGGCCTGGTGGTGCTGGTGCTCGGCCTGTCCATGGGCTTCAATGCAGGTTAGTGTTGGCCTGGTGGTGCAGGTACTCGGTCTGTCCATGGGCTTATAGCGGTATCACAATGACAATCAATCAACTTTATTCATTTTACTCCTTCGCCTGTTCTTAGTGTTTTTTCCCCTGACAAAGTTGTTTTTCTTTGTTGTTTTCTCATGTCCCCCATAGTCTTTGGGTATCTATATCATCAATTTGAGATGTTATTATTGTCACATCACAGGTTTACAGGTGTAAAACAGTATTGCAATGTTTGTAGATGGCCTATTTGTACGCTGTTCTAAAATTAAAAATATGGTAAAAAAATTAATTTGCCATTTTCGGCAAATAGATTTGGTGCAGAAAAGAAGAAAATTGATCCAAGTAAAAGAGACAACTCAGTTCCAGTTCACCAAGTATTGGTTAAAATCGATTATGGGTTATTTGTTATAATCAATTTGTTTGATTAAGTGTTGCACTTCCAAATGCATGCAGCCTATGCATTCAACCCAGCCAGGGACCTAGGACCACGCCTCTTCACAGCGCTGGCAGGCTGGGGTGACCAGGTCTTCACGTAAGTTCTGTTCTGTACACCTCCTGAGCGCTTGTGGAAAGACATAGGCCTACACTACAAGGACCATTTCTCAATACATTAAAGCACTGGTTCGGGACACATTTGTGGGTCACGGACACATTTGTATGGCTCCCTTTATACTTTTTTTCCTACATTTAAAAATATATATATGTATTATTTCTTCAAAAAAATTCAGTAGCCTAAACATTCCCCCAAAAATATACAAATATTTCCATGAATTAAAACCAAAATTCAATGATTTTTACAGTAATCTTGTGAAGAAATAAACAAAATCAAAGAAATCCCATCAATTACAGATTTCAGAAGTAGTGAAAATAGACGATCTACAAGCTCTCAACGTGACGTGAAGTGCCTTGTTGTGAGCTTGTAGATTGGCCATTTTCACTAGTTTGGGTCGTGGACGAGCGTCTTAATTTCTCTTTTGGGTCTCGAGCAAAAAAAACGTTTTGGAACCACTGCATTATACCGCTTGTTCTTGAACCGTTTCATGTTTGTTCTCTCCCTCTCTCCCTCTCTCTTTCTCTCTCTCTCTCTCTCTCAGAACCAGATCCTACTGGTCTCTGGTCCCCCTGTTTGTCCCCTTCCTGGGTGCAGCAGTCGGGGTGATGGTGTACCAGCTGATGGTTGGATGTCAGGTGGAGGCGGAGGTGAAGCCAGAGGAGGGAAGAGTGGGGGTTCAAACTGTGAAACTTTCCAATATCACCACATAAAGGTCATTTTCAACCATTTTAATCAATATCACGTACCAGATAAAGATCAGTTCATTCTAATGTCTAAAGGACCCTCAGTTTGAAATTGTGCATTGATTATGCCACATTTGACACCCTTTCATTCTTCTGCCTACACATATGTCATGTCCTAGTATGAGTGAATTGGGGAAGGGGATCAATCTCACGTGATTCTTTGTTTGACGCCACAAAAACCCAGATGTGTGTCTCAAAGAATGTGATTATTGGCAGAATTGCGGAAAAGTTTACAATATGTGGCAGTCCCGTTTTCATTTTTCAGTGGTTAATAATACATGATACAATTTATATAGTGCTTTTCAATGTATACTCAAAGTCGCTTTACAGAACAAAATAATAGAAACCGTTTTATTAGAAATATAAACTAGTTCAAAAGTTAAAAATGTTAAAAACTAGAAACTACGGTAGGCAAACAAAGTGGGGGTTGGGGAATTATGTAGGGAAAGCAAGTCTGAAAAGGTGGGTTTTAAGTGTGCTTTTGAACGTTTCAAAGGTGGGGGCAGCACGGATGTGAGCTGGGAGTTCCACACATCCACAGTGAGGGGGCCAGGTTCGCTTGTGGGGTTGCAATTACCTGCACAACAATAGTTCAACATATATGATGCCCTTTGACGGAAAGAAAATACATACAATTGAACAATGTGTACATTCCCTAATAATGCAATTCCAATGGTATAGCTGTGTTGTTTTCACCCCATGGCGGATTCGGCCAAGCCCCCAAAATACCCGTATGTGTGTCTCATCGCTGGGAACTCAATCTACTCTGTAAAACCCTCTTGTGTTTGTTTTTTTGATAAATAGTTAAATTGTTTGTCCAATAAGGAGTCTCCACTCTCCAGCTCCTTATTAAACAGAAAATGCATTTACCAATATTGTATGCAATCAAGATCAACTCAGGCATGCTACGGGTTTTTGCATTGGTTTCGACCTCCCGTTAGTTCGACCATTAGACCTACTAACACTATCCCAAACCTTAACCTAACCCTAACCTCACAGGAATCCACAGGTGAATTGTAACCCGCAGCACAGATTAGTTGTAACCCGTCACGTATGTCGGGAGCCACAGGTGAATTGTAACCCGCAGCACGGGTGATTTGTAACCCGCAGCACAGGTCGAACTAACCGGAGGTGTGACAATCAAGTCCCCAGCTTGTAGATCACACCGTATACTATACGGTGTACATACGGCGTATAGGGTAAAAGTTGAGTCAGCTGTCTCATCCAAGACCCAAATTGCATATTCTTTATACTCTTGTTTGTCCAATAAGGAGTCTCCACTCTCCAGCTCCTTATTAAACAGAAAATGCATTTACCAATTGTATGCAATCAGGATAGAGAACTCAGGCATGCTACGGGTTAAACAAGTGACATTGGAAGTGATGACACAAAGAAACGAGCAGACACATTTTTTAACCGGGACACTATAACATTTAAGCTGATAATTAAGGAAAACTCTATGGCAATGATTAACCTTTTTTCAATATAACTCACCTACCTTTAAGTCTCAGTGTGTACAAATGGAACTATAGATGGACCCTAATGTACTCATGTGATCCCTAAACTTGACCTAAGACAAAAAGAAATGGCAGCCTGTTAACTAACATCCATTTCTAACGGTGTATACAATGTAACTTTATTTTGTGTGTAAATAAAATGACGTTTGTAACCAATCTTGTCTGTTTCATGTCAAGGACCCCCAAATTAATTTATCTTTGGCCAGGAGACCCCCATCTGAAAACATTTTGTGCCAGGAGAACCCCATGCAAGATTTGGGTTGTAAATATTTAAAACATATTCCAAATTGTCACAAGCTTTTTCATGAGCTCAAAATGTGACACCCCAGCCGGACAATGGTTGCTTTGTACCAGGCTCTATATGTGTGTGTGTGCGAGAGAGAGAGAGGGAGAGGGACAAAAAAAACTAGCCTATGTGTAGGCCATCTCACGTTCAAATGGTCAAAGCCTCGCACTTCATTATGCAAGGGGGAGGAGGTGTGCACGCGTCGACAGGTGTAGAAGTGAATGTGCATTAGCCCCGCCTGGGCGCACTCTTGTAAACAACCAAACAGAAAGCGGGTGCTTATCGCTTCCATGTGTGACCAAAATAGCAATATTGGTGAACGTGACAACACGCCCATGACCACACCTCCAGGCGCAAATACCGGTGTCGGCATAACGGGTAAAGGCAGGGACGAAAATAGAGCCCCTAATAACTCTTTTGGGTTTAATATGGGCTAAAGTTTGGGAACCACTGATCTAATCTATCTATCAGCGACAGTTACACACCTCCTCCACCAGGGGGCGAAAGGCATTAAGGCAAGTGCCCTGGATCCTGTGTTCATTCTTGGCAGTCACGTTGACCAGGAAGTAGAATGTCACGTAACGCGTTCTTCCTGTTGACACACGAGGTTTCTCCTAAACGAAGCCGGTCTCACAACAAAGGAGGCCGTTAAATGTCTCATAAAAGGAGTTAAAATGTCTCTTAAATTAGTTTAAATGTATCATAAAGGAGGTCAAATGTCTCATAAAGGAGGAAAAACTTTTCTTAAAGGAGATAAAACGGGGCTCCGTTCTTTTGGCAAATCTAGAACTTCCTGTTTGAGAGCTAGCAAATTTAAGACATCCGGTTGCTTTCAGAATAAAAGTTCCGTTAATTAAATAATTATTACATTACATTATTAGTATTATTATTACATTACAGGTATTGTAAAGACACACATTATGTTTCTGTGTAAAAAATAAGTAATTAAATAACGTAAAAAAGGTATCTAAATGCTGCTCGGAATTTTACACCTATCCCGCTTAGCGGAGAGTGGGGTGTGGTAGAGGACATCTCCCTGAACGCGTGCGTATGTCACAACAGTTGCCTCGCTGAGCCGTCTTTTGTCCAGTGTCCACTCTGGGTCTGGAAACGGCACTTTTTTTACCGTTGACAGCAGTAGAAGGTCTGCTGCTCGGAATTTTACACCTCTCCCGCTTAGCGGAGAGTGGGGTGTGGTAGAGGACATCTCCCTGAACGCGTGCGTATGTCACAACAGTTGCCTCGCGGAGCCGTCTTTTGTCCAGTGTCCACTCTGGGTCTGGAAACGGCACTTTTTTTTACCGTTGACAGCAGTAGAAGGTCTGCTGCTCGGAATTTTACACCTATCCCGCTTAGCGGAGAGTGGGGTGTGGTAGAGGACATCTCCCTGAACGCGTGCGTATGTCACAACAGTTGCCTCGCGGAGCCGTCTTTTGTCCAGTGTCCACTCTGGGTCTGGAAACGGCACTTTTTTTACCGTTGACAGCAGTAGAAGGTCTGCTGCTCGGAATTTTACACCTCTCCCGCTTAGCGGAGAGTGGGGTGTGGTAGAGGACATCTCCCTGAACGCGTGCGTATGTCACAACAGTTGCCTCGCGGAGCCGTCTTTTGTCCAGTGTCCACTCTGGGTCTGGAAACGGCACTTTTTTTTTACCGTTGACAGCAGTATAAGGTCTGCTGCTCGGAATTTTACACCTATCCCGCTTAGCGGAGAGTGGGGTGTGGTAGAGGACATCTCCCTGAACCCGTGCGTATGTCACAACAGTTGCCTCGCGGAGCCGTCTTTTGTCCAGTGTCCACTCTGGGTCTGGAAACGGCACAATTTTTACATTTGACAGCAGTAGAAGGTCTGCTGCTCGGAATTTTACACCTCTCCCGCTTAGCGGAGAGTGGGGTGTGGCAGAGGACATCTCCCTGAACGCGTGCGTATGTCACAACAGTTGCCTCGCGGAGGCGTCTTTTGTCCAGTGTCCACTTTATAAAGTCCATGCACTCCAGTGAATAGCATTTATCCATTTAGATAACTTTTTTACGTTATTTAATTACTTTTTTTTTTTTTTTTATCACTTAGATTTTTATTTGTTTTTGAACAAACACACAATAATAAAGGACATAACACAGCACAATACAAACATGAAAAACAAAAAATAAAAATACAAAAAAGTCGACAATGTATATCAAATCTTACTCAATACATCACATATTCCTAGACATATTCTGGTGTTCCTCATTCCCCCATACCCTCATTGCTCATGATCAGGTCATTGAATATTGTCCATTTGGACCATTTGTCCTCCATTTTTTCCTCCTGCAGTCTCAGGCGATGTGTCAGTTTCTCCATGAGCTGTATCTCCTGAATCAACTCCTCCCATTGTCCCTGTGTTGGAGGCTCCTTCTGTCCCCATTTCCCATTAGCCTTCTTTCCTGCCGCCAATAAAATGTTTACCAGATACCTATCCTCTCCTCGTATCTTTCCCCCCATCAAGTTTCCTAAATACAGGACATCACACTTCATAGGCACCTCATAACCCAACACCTTTTGTATCTGATCATGTAACACTTTCCAAAAAGGCTCAATTCTGGGACATTTCCAGAACACATGTGAGTGATCCACATTTACATCTCCACAACCCCTCCAACATTGTATCTGTTGCTTCAACTGCTTGCTCACAATTTTTGGTGTTATGAAAAACCTGCAAAGATTCTTCCAAGAGAATTCCCTCCATATCCGTGAATTGGTAGATGATTGGTGCATTTTCCACATATGAGCCCAATCTTTTTCTGTAATTTCTATGTCTAGTTCTGCTTCCCATTTCTTTTTAATATATTCTGTTGAATGACTGCCACTCATCAAAGTCGTATATATTGCTGATATAATTCGAATATTTTTCCCCTTGTATATATTTTTAATAATTTGGACAATACCATTCACTTCTATGGAGGGCCTCCCCCTGACTTCCTTAGTATAATAATCCCTTAGTTGGAGATACCTGAAGAAATCATGTTTATCCAACATGTATTTAACACTCAAATCTGTGAAACTCTCCAATGCCCCATTTTTCTCCAAAACACACCAGGCTGTCATTCCTCTATTGCTCCATACTTTAAAGCCCTTATCATGTCCTGCAGGTTTAAATGAACTATCAAATGCCATCCATTTTAAAACCTTTATATCCTCTTCGAACCTATATTTTTTAACAATTTTAAACCAGATCTCTAATGTAAATAGGGTGATTGGATCAATACGGTGTTTTATTTTCTTAAACTTTTCTTTGTCTCCTATAATATTCTGTATTGGATGTTTGTCGAATTCCTTTTCCATATCTTTCCATTTTGCTATATAATTTGGTTTACACCAACATCCTACATATCGTAGCTGGGCCGCATGATAATACATTTTTAAATTGGGAAGACCCATGCCCCCTCCCTCCTTTGGGAGTTGAAGGGTCTGAAATCTGACCCTTGGCCTCTGCCCGGCCCACACAAACCTAGAGATCATTCTGTCCCATGTAATAAATTGCCCTTGGGGGACCTCTACCGGTAAGGACTGGAATAGAAAGAGCAACCTGGATAATACATTTATTTTAACTGCCTCCAACCTTGAGTTCAGGTCTAGTGGCAAAGTAGCCCATCGTTCAATATCCCTTTTTATCTCCTGATTTAATTTATCGTAGTTGGCTTTATATAATGTAGACAATTTTTTCGTTATGTTTATACCCAAATATTTAATACTTTTTTGTTCCCAATTAAAGTTGAAGGCTTCCCTTATAGATGCATTTGGAGCATAATTTAAAGCCAAAATCTGTGTTTTGGCTATGTTGATCTTGTATCCTGACAAACGACCAAATTCTTCTAATACCTTGCTTAAAACAGGAAGTGAGTCATTTGGTCTCTGGAGGAAGGCAATTACATCATCGGCAAAAAGTCCTATCTTGTGTTCACTGCCGTTTACCGTCACACCTTGAATACCTTCATTGTCTCTCACTGCTTGTGCTAAGGGTTCAATAAAAAACGCAAACAACGTAGGCGAAAGACAGCATCCTTGCCTAGTTGATCGTTGTAGGTTGAATTTCCCAGACAAGCTCCCATTTATTTTAATTCTAGCCGTAGGTTGTTGGTATAATGATTTTACACATTGTAATGCTTCCTTATTGAACCCAAATCTTGTCAATACAGCATAAAGGAACTTCCAATTGACCCTATCATATGCAGCCTCTGCATCAACACTCACTAATAAAGTGCTTGTTTTAGTCCTCTGTGCTTGGTCTACAATAGGGCATTAACCAACTAGTCGACTAGTTTAATAGTCGACTAGTAAAACCACTAGTTGACCTCGTTGGTACTGGTCGACTAGTTGGTTTTTATTCCCGTTTTTGTGGGCCTCAATATCTACTAATTATCAGATAGATTATAGACACCAATGTACACCGTTTTTAAATCTACAAATATTATAATAAAACCAGCCAGATCGGAAACGGCATGTGTGACTGTGACCCAACCCGGACCCAACCTGCACACTGCTTCCGCCCCAAAGTAACAAGAAGCATGGCTACAACAAACACAGAACATGGCGCGACCGCTCCAGTCCCAGCTAAACGGCCTCGTAATTCAGTTGTGTGGCAGTATTTTACCGAAGACAAGGACAATCACACGGTGGTGTGCAAATTATGTAAGATTGCACTCAAGTACAACAGCAATACGTCTTCTATGTCTAACCACCTGAATGGGAAACACCCGCTTCCCAGCAGCAGCACCGCCGCCGCGGCGGCCAGCACCAAGCAGACTGCACCGCAGCAGACCACCATGGGAGATTATTCCCAACGCCCACTCACAGACAAGAGAAGAAAGAAGATAACAGAATTACTTATCAACTTTATTGTCAAAGATTGCCGACCAATCGCTGCTCTTCATGGAGAAGGCTTCATGGAATTAATAAAGTTTTTCGAGCCAAACTATACAATCCCGTGTCATACTACAGTCTGGAAGACCATCAACAGGCAGTACAAAACTTTGAGAGGCAACATTGCCGAGGAGATCGAAGGTAAAAGTGTCTCTCTCACTACCGACCTGTGGACATCTTGCACTATGGATCCTTATATTACAGTGACCGCTCACTACATCACAGACCCATGGGACATCAAATCAAGAGTGCTGCTAACAGACAAC
Organism: Electrona antarctica; assembly: GCF_951216825.1. Lineage (NCBI taxonomy): Eukaryota > Metazoa > Chordata > Actinopteri > Myctophiformes > Myctophidae > Electrona > Electrona antarctica. Next base: position 37,459,890 of record NC_136797.1, read on the forward strand.
ATGACCGAGAGACACACTGCTATAAATATTGCCGAAAAGCTGACAGAAACCATAAAGGAGTGGAACTTGAGTGTCTTTTCCACTGTTCATGACAACGCAAGCAGCATGAATTTGGCAATGGACCTCTGTCAACATTTTCCCAGCCACCTTGGATGCACAGGGCACACCCTTCAACTAGCCATAAAAAAGGGGTTAGATTTACCTGATGTTGCGAAGACTACAACTGCTGCTAGGCGTCTTGTCGGACATTTCCGCCACTCCTCAGTTGCACATTGTGCTTTGAAGAAATGTCAGCAAAGTCTGGGTAAGAATCCCCGCAAACTCCAAAACGATTGCGCGACTCGCTGGAATTCCACGTTCACCATGGTGGAATGTCTGTTCGAGCAGCGCATCCCAGTACAGGCCGTTCTAAGCGACGAGGTGACAACGAAGCCGTCCCAAAAAAAGGCCCTGTCCCTTAAAAGCAACCAGTGGGATTTAATGGAGCAGCTAATACCTGTACTGAGGCCTCTGGCCAAGGCAACAACCATAATGTGCGGTCAGGCGCACGTCGGGCTGTCGTTCGTCTATCCCGTCATACTCAACCTGGTTGACAACACGCTGAGAGCGAAAGAGAACGATTTGGCTATTACCCGCACATTCAAGACCACCGTGAAGAACCAGCTCATAACGCGCTTCAAGTTGGATTCGACTGATGATTTGGCTAAATCCGTCCCAATCACGGCATGCATGCTGGACCCCCGGTTCAAACAACTCAAATTCCTCCCAGCCAATATCAGAGAGGAAGCCTGGGCGCATCTGGACGACCTGGTACCGGGAGAAGACGAACAACCCAATCCTGGAGCGACAGGTGATGATCATTAACTAAATTAATCCCAATCAAAACCCCACTAATGTTGGCTAATAGCAAGAATTATGATACAATATATTATTTAAAATTGCTCATGCTCACTATATTTTATTATTATTATTATTATTATTATTATTATACAATATATTAAATTGCATTATATTTCTCATTATATTATATTTGCTCACTATATTATATTGCTTACTATATCATTATAGTGCAAATAATTGTAGCTAAGTAGCCTAGGCCTAGGACTAGTTGAATAGATAAGAAATAAATAAAACAACGCAATTAATGTCTCTTAATTTTCACCATAGATGATGATGCCGAGGACGAGGACAGCGCTGGAGTGGAACCGGAGACTCAAAGAAAAAAGGACAGACTGGAGAGTGACTTTGAAGAGTTGTTTGGGCCCCATTACGAAAGCATGGACAAAAAAAAACCCACCACGAATGCAGAAGAGCTGCGCGAATACCAACTGTTGCCCCAAATACCCACAATGGAAAACCCGCTGGCGTGGTGGGCAAAGAACGAGGGTCGTTTCCCCCGTCTTGCTAAACTCTCCAAGACCTACCTGGCGATTCCAGCAACCAGCACTCCCAGCGAACGTGTATTTTCCCTGGCAGGGAACACAGTCACTCGGCAGCGTTCAAGTCTGCATCCTTCCCACGTTAATACACTAATCTTCCTCAATGCAAACCAGAGAGACGGCCCGGTGACAATAATTAAAGAGGAGACAGAGGAGGACGGCATCAGTGTCCGTGATAGCGACAGCGAGTAGATTAGCCTTTTTGACAGATGTCACAGACCAACAGGTGGATTTATTGTTTGTTTTGTTTCATGAGGCCGTGAGACAACTTTTTGGTGAGTCCAGTTTTAATTTGTTGTTATTATTGTAGCAGCAGCTGAAATTGATCCGGGTTTGTTTGAGCCATCTGAAATGTTGTTTGAGACGTTGAGTTCTCAGTACTCACGTGCGAGTGTCTTTGTATCGTTGTCATGTCATGTCAACCTGGCTGCTGCGCTAAATGTGCCCTGGTGAGCGGCAGGACTCTGTTAATGGCTTATCTTATTAAACATTTTTTGTTTTCGTTTGAAATATTGATGATACTACATTGTGTGGGTTGCTGTAAAGCATTGAAGTTGCAGTATTAAAAATACAAGTGGCATTGTTGTTACCTAGAACTCCTCTCTGCGTCTTAATTCAAGATGTTTGTCACATACAGTACATGCATTGTGAAAAACTTAGGCTGGGTGCTGCTCCACAATGCACGCACACCGGTTTCAACCAACCAACCCACCGAACACACAGTACACAAAGATTTTTTTTTTTTTTTTTTTTAATTATTAATTATTAATTTTTACATAATAAGTAGTTAAACGACTAGTCGACTAGTCGACTAGTAAACCAGGCAACTAGTCAACTAGTAAAAATCACTAGAAGTGAATGCCCTAGTCTACAACATGTATAGTTCTCCTCACATTGTCATGAGTCTGGCGATTGATTATGAAGCCTGTCTGATCTTCTTCCAACATCTCATTTGCTATGTCTGCTAACCTCCTAGATATAATTTTGGTGTATATTTTGTAGTCCACGTTCAAAATAGATATGGGTCTATAGCTCCCACATTGCTCTTTATCCCTTCCCGGCTTTGGTATTACTGAGATTATTGCTTCGGACCAAGATGGTGGTATTTTATGTTTTTTCAGGGTCCAATTAAAGGATGCTACTAGCATAGGTACCAACTCTTCTCTGTACATTTTGTACCACTCCACAGGGAACCCATCACTTCCTGGTGATTTATTATTTTTAAAGGAACTAATTGCCTCCATAATATCGTCGGCTGTAATATTAGCTGTTATTATACGATTCTGCATTACCCCTATGTGTGGCAGGTCCAACTGATCTAAATACGTTTTCATTTCTTGTTCCTCTGCCTGTTCGGGCTGTGTATACAGCTTCTCATAGTACCGTTTAAAAACCCTCTCTATTTCCTCTGGTTCAGTTGTTAGTTCCTTTGTCTCAGGGTCTCTAATCTTGCTAATATTGGTCAATGCCTGTTGTTTACGCATACGTTTAGCCAATAATTTAGTGGCCCTTGCCCCGGCCTCATAATAATTTTGCTTAACATATTTACTTTTCCTTTCAATCTCATCTAATTGGGCATCCTTTATTTTAACTTTCAAGTCTTTCATTTTTTTATATAGTTCTTCATTTTTTGTTTTCTGGTAATCCTGTTCCAGTGCCCTTAAGTCTTCATTGTTTTTCTTATAAGCTACTAATTTAGCCTTTTTCACTAGTGCCGTCTCCACTATCAATTTACCTCTCATGACAGCTTTCATAGCATCCCATACCATAGTCGGGTCCACTTCCCCATTGTCATTTTCCACAAGGTATGTGTTCAACTCCGTCCTGATTTTCTCTTTTCTCTCTTCACTGTTCAACATACCCATATTAAGTCTCCACGCTGTCTGCCTCTTCCTATTATTTAAACCAATTGTCAGAGAAAGTGGGTTGTGATCCGATAGATCTGCCCCTCCTATCTCACATTCCCCAACTCTGTAACAATCTCCCATGTTCACAAAAAATTGGTCGATCCTAGAATGGACTTTGTGCGCAGCCGAATAGTGAGTGAAGTCCATATCTGTCGGGTGGAGTCTCCTCCATATATCTACCAGTCCCATCTCACTCAGCGATGTGTTTACAAATTTAGCTAATTGCGTCTTGCTCCTTTTCTTACTTGTTGTATCTTTTTTATCACACAAAACCACATTTGTATCACCTCCTGCAATCAAAATACCATTTGTTTCCACAGCTATAATGTCAAACATGTACTTAAAAAACTTCTTATCACTTTCTGGTGGTGCATATATATTTACTAAAGTTACCGGTTCATTATCTATTCTTCCCTTCACAATAATGTACCTCCCTTCTTTATCTTTAATCTCCTTTTCAAAATCAAAGTTGACTGTATTAGCTATTAGTATTATAACTCCTCTTCTTTTTCCGTTTTTGTATGAACTATAATATGAGTTCCTGTATCCAAATCTTTTCAGTTTCTCATGCTCAGTTTTGTTTAGATGAGTTTCTTGTAGGAAAAAAACCTGCATGTTTTCTTTTTTCAATTTTGACATGACCCTTTTTCTCTTAACTGGTGAATTCAACCCATTTACATTCAGCGACATTATCCCCAACATATTAGACATTGTTATTCCTTATAGTTCCCTTCATATTTGTTTCCTGCCTAGTCATATTATAGTATTTGCATCCGCTTGTCGACAAAAAAAACACAAACAAAAACAAAAAACAAACACATAGCTTCCAAACACGATGTAAAACATCCGTGACCCTTAAACCCTCATAACAGGGTGAGGGGATAGTCCCCATCTTGTATGGGGGCCCCTCCCTAGACAAACTAGTACTAATCTCAGCCTGTGAGTTTCCCCAGTGTCTAGCCATTCCCTACCTAATAAAGCAAACCCTTCCAGTTGGTACATTTTAAATGCAAAATAATGAAAGAAGCCCTAGTATCTAACCTATTCCCTACACAGAGTTGGTAATGTATAATCAATGAAACAAGCCAAAAAAACGACCACTTGGGGTTTCAATCCTATTACAAAAAAAAAAAAAGATCCAAGTGCTATATCTATGGCACCCTCTGTATACCAATAATAAATCAAAGTGTTATATCTACGGCACCCTCTGTATACTAATACTAACTTTTCTTCTTTTTTTTTTTTCTTCTTTTTTTTTTCCTTTTATCCCTTCCTTTCTTTTTTAAAACAAAACAAAAACCTTCTTCGCTTATTCTTCCCCCCTCCCTCATTCAACCCAACTCTATGTTACCTCTTTTTACAGCAGAAATCATGTTCTATTTCCTTCTAAACATCCGTAGGTTGTCCTTAGCTCTCCACGCCGCTCCTCTCCTCTTCTCCACTTTTCTCCACTCTGGCGCCCGCTGGTGATTCTCTCCTGTACGTCGTCGTTCTCTCTCCGTCCCCGTGTCTCTCGCACCCTCCGCCTCCACCGCCGCTGGTGCGCCGAGTCCCGCTGTCGAGTCGAGGCTGGATCCTCCCTCCATGTAGCCTCTCTCCTCTATGGCCTGGGCGACGTCCTCCGCACTTCTGTACATTCTCTCACCGTCAGGCCACTGTATCCTCATCTTCGTAAACGGCGTCTGGAACCGGATTCCTCTTGCTTTCAACACTCTTTTGAACGGAATATAGTCTTTTCTTTTTTTCACAACTTCGGGTGGATAATCATGATCGAAGCCGAGCTGTTTATCTCCTACTTGTATCTTCGCCTCCCAGGCTTTTCTTAGCACCATTTCCTTTGTCTCGAACTGAAGAAAGTTTGCCACAATGGACCGCGGAGCTGCAGTTGGGTGAGTTGGCTTCTGTGACAACGCACGATGCGCCCTCTGCAGTTGGAGCTGAGTCCCCGCTGGTAACTCTAGCTCCGTGTGGAATAACTGCTCCAAATACTTAATTACAGAGGTTCCTTGTTCACTATCCTCTGGGCAATTGAACACGCGTATGTTGTTCCGTCTTGATCTGGCCTCGGCATTCAATTGTCTTTCTTGTAGTTGTTCAATATGTTCCACCATTGTCATCATGGCCTCGGTTGCTCCCGTCCTCCAGTCCTCCACCTCCGATATCCGTGTCTGCGCCTCGGCCATGTTCGTCCTCTGCTTAGTCACCTCTTCCTCTTGTTGTTGTAGCTCCCGGTCCACTATTTTACGATAGTTTGTGAATTCTTCCTTCATTTCCCTCTTCAGTTCTTCTTTAAACGTTGCTAGCTCCTGTTGTATACCTTCTTTAAAAGTCTTTAGCTCTCTGGTGATATCAGCGAGCCCGGCCCGTATCACTTCGGTGTAGTTCTCCGCCATGCTGCTTTCGGCGTTTTCTTCCAGTCCACTCCCGTCGTTGTTTTCTTTAGTTTGCTTATCTGCTTTATAACTTCGAGTTATCCTACGGCTTCCTTGTTGTTCACCACTCATTTCTCGTCATACCTTTTTCGTTTTGAATCTGTTTTTACGTGGTATTTTTAACTTATTTTGACCAACCTTGGGGAGCTCGCTAATCAAGCAGCTCCTTCCTCCAACATCCTACCGGAAGTCTTAATTACTTATTTTTACACAGAAACATAATGTGTGTCTTATAGCATCATATAGCGTCATTTAAATGCTTCATTTGTAGTTTTAATGTGCAAATTAAACTTTTTTTCAATACTCTAGAGGGTACTCTTATTTTGAAGAGATCGTCCACCGGAAGTCTTATATTTGCTCCCTTAGATTTGCCAAAAGAACAGTGCAACGCATTTAGAGCTATGGACCAGCAGCGCTACAGTTATATGTAACTCCGATTGTGTATAAAGACATAGGATCCGTGAAATCAAAAGGTTTGAGAACCACTGCCTTATCTGTTGCCCTGTCATTAACACACACGGACTGTCATCAAACAAACACATTTGTTTTCATGCGACACATGAAAGTGACAAAGATAGAAATGGCATGTCTTACGTTCATTGATCAGCCTACATTATGAACTTATTGAAGACATTTATATGACTGTCAAGTCAACTGAATAACCGGAGAAACGGAAAGCTCTTCGCAATTAACAACAACATATATGTATAAGTTGCATTGTTTACAACAACATAACATTACCTTCTTGTTGACGGAACAGTTCAGACTTTTTCCCGCAACTACATTTATTATTCTGCTGCTTGTAGTGACGTCACGGAGGTCGAGAAGAGAACAGAACAGAACAGACGCCAGTACACAGCCTGCAGCGACACCTACTGCGTTGGATGTTTTTTTTGACTGACGTCAGCTACACACGCACACAGTGACACACGCGCGCACACACACACACACACACACACACACACACACAAAGGAAATAATATGTGGATGGCCCAGATGACAGGAGAGAGCACATCTCTAACACATTGGGCGGATCCCAACAGATGCAATTGAAAATGTGCACTCGCAGTTGAGATCCAACAATGTCATCCACCCATTGCCCTCTCTCAATTTGAAAGCAACAATGATGGCACAATGATAGACCTAGATCTCATTGACACCTTGGCCTAAACAGAGGAGCCAGTCAACATTGTTGAGTTGCCAACTGATGCGTTACTATTGAGTTCAAAGGTTATCTAAAGTCCAATAAACAGGCTGTAAACATAAGTCAAGGGACTGGCATAACTGGCATATATTTTAATGATTAGGCTACTGGGATACATATCCCAAAATGAATGGGTCCACGTGATATGATATGAACAGCAAATTAATATAGATAAAAGCAGATACGACCTGTTATATCACAAATTATCCGATCCATATCAGTCCGTTGGTCGGGGCGGCCCCTTGGAGCACAGGCCAGAGGTGTCGTCTGTCCTGGAGAGCTCAGACGTGTCTTTACTTTTTCAGACACTATATAGAAATCTTCCTGTCTCTCTGTGACTTTGCTAAGCACAGCTAGGGTGCACTCTTATAAGTACTGGTAACTGCTTTAAAGTGTGCCCTTGATGATGAGCACAGCTATCACTGCAGTCAGAGGCAGTACTTTAATACCAGGATCGAAAGTAAGGGGAAACTGGTGCACCCTTCACAAAATGTCCATGACTTCACAAGAGGCTCCACCACCTGAGTGCAACAACTGAGAGCAACCAACCACAAAATGACTTGTCTTTTAGTTCTGCTGGATCTCTTCTCCACTAGTACCTCCCTAACATTTAGTCTAGTTTGTATCTGTTGACGAAATTGTCCAATATATGTAGTCTTGGTTTTAGTCATCGTAGCTTAGTTTTTATTTTGTTTTTTGTCAGTGAATAAGGTAGTCAACAATAATTTAACTTTAGTCAATTAAATCAATATTTTTATACATGTCCACTGCTGACTTCTTGTCTTGTAACTTGTTGTAAGGACTACCGATCAGCACGGTATGACAGTATCATGGTCAAAATCGATACTGTCAGTTAAATTCATACCTTTTATACTGTCAACCCTTAGTAACTAACAGTATACCGTTTTAAGGTATTGGTATCAAGCAGCCATGGTTCTGAACCATAAGCTATAGGGTGATGAATCATATTGAAAGAACATATTGTATATTGCAAAGTTTTTGGTGTTTTATGAATTGCAATATTTAACCTACTTATTATAGGTAAAGTCATTTTGTGCAGTACAAACACACTTTTTTTTAATGGGCCATATAACATTTACTCAATGCAAACTAGCCTATTGTATCTTAAGATGTACTGACGTCACATGCTGGTAACATGTTATTAATTACTAACAGCAAACGGTATGTATACCATCTGTATACATAGAGTAGTTTTGTGTTTAGTTTAGTGCAATTCAAAACTGAACCATGTAAGAAATTCACAATTTAACCTTTTAACCCCATGCATATGATGAGACATTCTTTGATGATTTGATCCCTTTTATAGCCTATTTTGTTGACCGAGGGTCCCCAAGGGGTACAGTATATACTTGGTCCCCTCCTCTATTCCCTCTACACCAAATCTCTTAGCTGGAAATAGTCAATCTACAAGCTCACAATGTGTGTTATTTTCTCTGAATGTTTGCCTATATTATGACCTAGAATAGTGATGTTAGGGTTGAGATGCTGCTGTGGTTGAAAAAGTTGTAGGAACAAGATCAAAATGGAGATTACATTTTTTTATTGTCCAGATAAAAAAACAATATGTAATAATAAACAACAATATAAATAAACAATATAAACAACAATTATAAAACAATATATAAATGTACACTATTTACAATATATATTTACAGTATGAATCTCTGAAGTATAGAGTCTATAAAGCATCATCATGGAGGAGAAACGCCATGTGCACGGCAGACAAGCTCCAAGTACTGCAGCCTCTGAAGCAGCTGCTTATTGTCCCCCTCCAGCGCCTTGACGCTGCTCTCCAGAGACTGCACGTAGGTTTTCTTCTTCTCTCGGGACATTCTGGCCGCTTCCTTGTTCCGCTGCAGATAGAGCACCTTCGTCTGCTCGGCGTCCATGATGACGGAACGCTGGAACCGGCCCCTCTTCTTCAGCACGGCAGCCTTCTGAGGAAGACCGGGGCTGCTGCTGCTGCGGGGGCTGAGCGTGGGGACCGCCGTCCACGTCCCCTGTGGTGGAACACCGTCGCTGGTTGTGGTGGTGTCGGCCCATCGTGTGGTGTTGGCCCATGCCAGGCCCATCGTGGTCCCATGAGAAACGCTTGAGGAGGAGCCATGGCTTTGTGCGGTGGTCGTCTGAGGACGGTGCTCAGTAGTGGTGGTGGTGGTGTCCATCACCGTTGTCCCCTGAGAGAGGCTTGAGCCGGGGCTAAAAAGGTCAAACAATGCAGCCATTTCTTCATCCACATTGTCACTACGGCTACTGGTGGACATCACTGTCCCCCGATGGGGGAGGCTGGAGTCATCAGGGCCGTATGCGGCTGCGCTGGGCATCACTGTCCCCCGATGGTGGAGGCTGGAGGCATCGGGGCCGTATGCGGCTACGCTGGGCATCACTTTCCCCTGATGAGGGAGGCTGGAGTCATCGGGGGAAAACAGCAGCTCATAATAAGGGCCAGCCTGCAGAGTTGGGATGTCCCTACAGGGTTGCAGGTCATAATACTGCAGCAAGGCAGCAGCACCGTCCTGCACCTGCATCTCCTCCATAGAGGTGGAATAAGCAGCATCAAGGACACCACATGCTGTCTCCTCCTTCACCACTGCGGTGGGAGGAAGAGGACCAATGTTGAGCATCTCTCCGCCGATATTTCAGATGAGCTTTGAATAAAGCTTTAAAGTGTAACAGAATGTTACTCTCTGGTTGATATGGTGGTCTAGTGGCCACACAGTGATGTTGTTGCTGCTCCTTTCTCTGTATCTCTCCCTTTGAACTGTGCTGGACAAAGACAAAGTGTGAATGAGGTGTTGAGCTTAACGTTCACCTTTTTTGGGGGGGAACTGGTCAATCACAGCATAGGTTTCCTCCCATCAACAAACAGGGTTGCCACGGTAACGCCGAACTGGATAATCACAGCATAGGTTTTCTCCCATCAACAAACATGGTTGCCACGGCGACGCGGAAGCGGCGTCGCTGTTCCGCGACATTTTTTTAAACTAGAACTGTCGTTGGGAACTCGGCATGTGATTGGCTGAGATAACTCGACTTATGATTGGCTCAATGGCTGAGACGCTGGAGCAGAGCCAGCCAAACAAATGGTTTGTTTACATGAAAAATAAAACGGAAGATAAAGCCACCAGCCAGCAGATGGTAGTGTTGTAGCTTGTTGTTAGCAAAGCATTGAAGCAGCATCTCTTAAAAGAGGGACGTTGATTTGTCCATGAGCGCTCCGCACCGGCGTCTCAGCCAATCAGAAGTCGAGTTATCTCAGCCAATCACATGCCGAGTTGCCAACGATCATCTAGTTTAAAAAAATGTCGCGGAACTGCACAGCGCTTCCGCGTCGCCGAGACAACCCTGTTTGTTGATAGCCTCGGTGTCAGGCTTACGCTTGTTGATGGGAGGAAACTTGTGCTGTGATTGGCCAGTTCCCCAAATAAAAGGTGAACGTGAAGCTCAACACCTCATTCACACTTTGTCTTTGTTCAGCACAGTTCAAAGGGAGAGATACAGAGAAAGGAGCAGCAACAACATCACTGTGTGGCCACTAGACCTCACCATATCCATGATGTCTTACAAACGTAGAGACAGAAAGCCTTCATGCAGCGACTCAGGAGATGATTCCACCTGTACAGCAGATGAATATGACTCCATGGTTTCAACTGGAGACAGCAGAAAGAAGAGGAGAGGAGGGGTGAAAGGTGAGGCAGGTCAGGAGGAGGAGGCAGCCGTAGTCCAACTGCAAAGACCCAAGAAGACACGTGGCCGTGTAAAGTTAGACAATGAGTTCATTGAGAACACATTAAGGCGACGCAAAATCTTCAGCGTTCGTAAAAATGGTGTAATAAAAAAGATTGAAGAGCTCACCAAGCTGACAGGAACCCAGGTTCTGTTTCTGGTGGCCAGTGAAACGGGACACATCTACAAATTTGCCTCCGACAAGCTCCAGCCCATGTTCACTAGTGAGGCGGGCAATGCCCTGATTCAATCCTGCCTCAATTCACCACAGGGCTCACCACCCCACGATGATGATGCTCCCACGGATACTGGAGGCAGCAGAAAGAGGAGGAGGAGAGGAGGGGTTAAGCGTGAGGCAGCTCAGAGGGAGGAGGCAGCCGTAGTCCCACTGCAAAGACCCAAGAAGACACGTAGCCGTGTAAAGTTAGACAGAGCCACGGCTGCCCCGGGCAACAAAGAGAAGATGGACCTCACCTTCCAAGCTTCTGAGGACGAGAGCCTGGGCAGCACTAATGATGAATCGAAACCATCTTTCAACAACATCATGGCCAGTCTACCAAGAACCGCCACCACCCGTGCTCAGTCCATGTTGCCCACAACCACCTCCACTGTGCAGGAGAGCAGCGGGCTACAGGTACAACAGCACAGCCATGCCCCCACGTCCTCCCCACCTCCCCACAATGATGATGCTCCCACGGATGTGAGTGCCACGGCTGCCCCGGGCTTCAAAGAGAAGATGGACCTCACCTTCCAAGCTTCAGAGTCGGAGAGCCTGGCCAGCACTAATGATGAATCGACACCATCTTGTTTCAACATTCTACCAGCGACCACCAGCAGCAGCAGTGACCAGTCCATGGTGCCCACAACCACCTCCACTGTGCAGGAGAGCAGCGGGCTGGAGGTACAACAGCACAGCCATGCCCCAGCGTCCTCCCTGCTGCCCATGGAGGGTCATGTGATGTACCCCAGTGCCTCAGACACAGTGATGTACAACATCTCTGACTTTCAGTGGTCACATGAGGAAATGATGGAATTTGCACTGAGCATATGCGCTGCTGATAGCCTATAGGCAGTTCGACATGCAGCGTCAGTGTGCAAGGGACAGAGAAAAGGCGTTCATATGCGACAATCTTTTGTGAGCGACTACTATGCACAGCTTTGTGTGTCTGTCTGTCTGTTTGAGCACGGAATGTGATGTACGATGATGTATGATTATAAGAGCGCCGCTCACTTCACACAAGTGTGATTTTATTTGTGTCATTCTATGTCATTTTCTTCGTTATGTAACACATTCTGTGGGACAATCCCAACATTGTGCTCCTGTATATACTGTAAATAAGTTATTGTTATAAGTCATAATTGTATGTTTGTATATTCAGTGACAAATAAAACTTCTTGAATCTTGAACAGCAAAGTGTATTTCTCTCTGTAATTATAAGTGAGTGGTTTCACTGAGGAAAATTGTCTTTCATCAATTGCTATAGTTACACATTGCTTGATGATAGGTTAGGACACGTATATCACATGGGCTTAAATTAATGATATTGATTCCTCGGCTCGATCCCCATCGCCCCCCAGGTCTGTTCACCCCCAGTCAGTGTTTTAGTTTAAGATTGTGACGCTTTAAGGCTTGATGAAGGAACAACTCCAAAATGCATGTGTATTGTGTGTGTGTGTGTGTGTGTGTGTGTGTTTCTCACAAGTCACAACACACGTGACTCTTGATGTATGGAGAACATGGAGTCACAGCCTGGGGAGAGACATATCTTGTGTAATATATTGAATTTGGGGGTATATTGCATACAATATTACAAGCAGAGCAAGTAAAATAATCTGTTCTTTAATTGGCCCATACCAAAATGCTTCTATAGTTCCCCCCAAATTAAAAGTACACTCGCCAACCAATCACTGTCCTGTACTGTTGGGACGACGTCACTGGTGGGGGACATGGTTACTATAATTGCTTGTTTCCATTGTGGTCTCACAAACTAACAAAAGGTTAATAAAATAAATAATACCTACAATAAATTAAACCATTTTACCTAACTACAAATGAAATTATACATTGACATGTATGAAATTAAAAATTAAATGGCTTTATAGCCTATCAAACAGGGACCTTTCCCAACAGCTCAGTTGTCCCAAACAAATTATATTTGTGATGTTCATCATCTATGACGTCCCAACTTGGTATAAATTATTATATATGAATCCATGATGTAATGATAGATTATAATAGAATATACTACAGGGGTTGTGCAATAACAGGAAGTCATGTGTGTTTTAGCTTTATGTTGTTTTGTGATATGATGCACTGATTGGTTGGCACTTTTAATTTCGTACATACATTGCAATGACAATAAAGATCTATTTGTAAGCCACTTTTTTGTTAAGGCTTTTTTTGGATGCCACTAGCAATACCCTCAGTAAATACTGGAGACCTGCTGTGTTTCATTTATTTATTTTAAAGGGAAAGTGGTTAAGTCTGTGTTGGTTTCATAAATATTTAACCAAGAGCTTGTAAATAATAACTACATGGATGCATTGGAACTCAGGTTCTTTCCCATTCCTGAAAAGAAAGGCTTTAGGACACACAATGTTTCCACTTGACAGCAGCGATATGTTTCTCATGAACCAAAGGTGCTCGGCTTGCAGCAAAAACTACAGCATTAGAGCTAGTAAAAACGTGCCTGCATATTCCAACTGGGAATATTTCTAGTGGTTCAACAGCGATCTTTATGCTTTAAGGTTATCAAACATTTAAATTGCAAGGTCTCCCCTTAACTCTTTAAACCTTTGAAAAGGAGACCATTAATTGCGCTTTGGGTATTCAGAAAAGCGCTATATAAACTTGAGCTATTATTATTATTATTAATGCATTACTGAATACATCTTCATTAGACGTTAATGTCTAGATTCTAGAAAACTGAAAGACACGAGGCACTCGAGTTCAACCTGCTTCCTTTGCAACCGGGAAATGACTGCCACTCAAGACCTTCTAAAAACAAAAAAACAGTGACCTACCAAACCATGGCACAAACTGGTCTCCCAGCTTAGAAGCATCATACTGGTCCTTGTCACTAAAGCAGGGAGTGTTTGACCGTGTCCCTCTCCCTCCACACTGGGGAGGGTAAAATACTCTAATAAACCTTGTCTCAGTAGGTAAAGTATGAGAAATGTAAAGAGCCCGCCCTACAGAAAATGTCAACTGTGGGCATTAATAATGGAGGCAGAAGTTCCCACGTCACATTGATTAATTAACTTCTTTATTTATTTAATTCATCCATATGCAAAGACAACTATAAAACATACCGAATGCTTCCCTCCCACCCACTACAATCCCGTCAGAACGCAATACTACCAATCAGTGAATTCATTGAATGAAAGACATTCGCCGATGGGCTTTAAAAGCATCAACCTACGCATATCGAATACAAGTTCACACAACAGATTTAAAGCAGTAATTCATGATAACCTAAAAGTCTACAATAATACAAAAAATAAATGCAAAGCAGTGCACACACATCTGAATGACTGAATGTCTTTAAAGCGCTACTTAACTTTCCTCACAGTTGCGAGTCTTGTGACCACAGTCGGAGCTTTGGCGCTGGGGCGGAGGTTTCAGTTTGTAATTGGTGTGTGGGTCACCGTCCGCCGGAGCAGACAGAGCCTTCCTAAATGTCCCCGCTATACCAATTTCTTTCCCTGCCTAAAACAGGAGCCTAGCCCAGCTATCTATCTTCACCGCCAGCAGCCCTAAACAGCATGCGAACGGCACCCAGAAGTGAGTGCATGACAGGTAGCTCAGCTGGCTTCGCCTATAACATTCACTGAGCTCCGCTCTCCAGAGATCCTGTCTCGTACTGAGCAAAACAGTTTTATAGTCTCTCTTTCCTCAAACTAATCATGTCCAGCCGTGAATGATCAGCGTGGCGCATGTCTCTCACATCACATCAGGTGAGGGCCATCAGTCTGTGATTGACACTTGTCATTTCTGATGTCACCCAAAGTCAGGTTCACCACAAACTGAAGGATGATGATGGTGCACAGAGGTTTGGCACGCTAGAAGAGCTTTCTGCCAGCTTTCTTCGCCTCAGTTCTAGCAGCTGTAGCAGATTTGTTGGCTGCGGGTTCATCCACCCTCATCCTGAGAGACGCACATCTGATTGAGCAGTGACTGGTGGGCATCTCTCCCATAATTTCCCACTTCTTCACAGTAACGCTCAATGGTCTGAATGAAGCTAAATAGAGACCAAAACATAGCCGTGAGAGAAACGCCTGGTGTGGACAAAAAAGAAAACACCACTTCCCTGGCCTTCGGGGAGCAACAGCCTCTTACCCTGTTGTTTTGGGCACACAGGATACACGCGTCTGTGTCTGCGTTGTAACACTCAACCCAGTGCGTGCGTGCATGTAAATACCGGTGGACACACACCACCTATGGATAAGAGGGAATTAACAAGATAGTGACTGTAAGTGTGCTCTATTTATGTGCCCAAACTAACATAGATCAGTCCATTCTAGAGTGACCACAGAAGTGATGATATCGCAAGCTCTCTGTGCCCTCCATGAGCTGCCAGTTGTTAGTGCAGGGGTTGTAACGCTGCACTGAGTCCATGCCACCCACTGCATACACGTAGCCTTCCAGCATCACCAGGCCTATGTGGAGAACCCACTGCATACACGTAGCCTTCCAGCATCACCAGGCCTATGTGGAGAACCCACTGCATACACGTAGCCTTCCAGCATCACCAGGCCTATGTGGAGAACCCACTGCATACACGTAGCCTTCCAGCATCACCAGGCCTATGTGGAGTCCACGCCACCCACTGCATACACGTAGCCTTCCAGCATCACCAGGCCTATGTGGAGTCCATGCCACCCACTGCATACACGTAGCCTTCCAGCATCACCAGGCCTATGTGGAGTCCATGCCACCCACTGCATACACGTAGCCTTCCAGCATCACCAGGCCTATGTGGAGAACCCACTGCATACACGTAGCCTTCCAGCATCACCAGGCCTATGTGGAGTCCACGCCACCCACTGCATACACGTAGCCTTCCAGCATCACCAGGCCTATGTGGAGAAAAAAGAAAAGAAAAAAGCATCAGAAGTTCAGAACTAGATGACTTCATATGGAGACTCTCCTTGTGTAACCAAGGCAACAACCTTAACCTGGCAGTTATTACCAAAGTTAGACTAATACTATAGAGCGACTATAAACACAATGTTTTGGGCCAAACAAAGAATTGGAAAGAAGAAAAAAAACAGCAGGTTACAACACTTTTTTGTTGTTTTTATTCTTTGTAATTATTTGTTTATTTGTTTGTTGTCATGATTTGTCACAACTCGAGTTGGCTTTGTACGACGCTTATAAAAGGTCTTTAAATAAATACTTTTTGAAATGTCTATGGGAAAAATGCATTGGGACTGCGACTGCGACGCTCTATAGAAGTATGGGGTGTCATAATAATAATAATTAGAAAAACATTGATCAATCAAATAGAATCATGACCTGACTTACAGTGCAGACTGCAGTGGGTAGTGTGTACAAACATTTCACCCACACTTTCACAACCTGTACATTTGTAATGTGACAAATATACTGTGAAATTGAAGTTTAAAAAGCCACTAGATGGCAGAATTTCCACTTTTACAACAGCAGCAGATGTTTGCTCATCCACAAAAAAAGACACTAGGGGCTTGTGCGGCTTAGGGTCCAGGCACCATGGCTGGTAATGCAGCATGACAGTGTGTCGGGGGTTCGAGTCCCAAACCTTGAGGAACTTTGAGGAGGAGGTATTGCTTTGATTTCAAAATATTTTCGTAATTTCCTGTATTTTTTACATTTTTTATTTCCTGAAAAACATTTTGAATTTGGAGTTAGGTGGTTTCTTCCCAACACCAGAGATATGATTATATTCTTGTGCAGCCAGCCCTCCAGCATCATAAAAAACCCCTAGTTTGACCCCCTAGTTTTGCCCTCTATAGGTTGGTATGGTCACATATTATGCCAATTATGAAACTTGCTCAACATATTGCTTCGAGTGAATTAGCACCTGGCAGTTTCTAAATGCTGGGGACCCATAGCCTACTCAAAATGTCTAACATCTCCCTACGCCCATGAGTGTAGTGCTGAGGGAACATACTGGGGCTATGGGCTGGCTAGTACAGTGGTTCCCAAAGTGGGGTCCGGGGACCCCCAGGGGTACCTGAGGGAGTTACAGGGGGGACCCAGCTAAATGATAATTTGGAACCAAATGGACCCATATGGGTCTGTAACTCAGAGAGTTAAATTAACATTGATTTTACAATATAAATTGGGGGTCCCAGAGATAGAAATGCCATTAAATGGAGGTCCGTAGACTAATATGCATGTCAAACTGAGGGGTCCTTGAAATTAAACGGGTTGAGAATCACTGGTAGAGCCGTAAAAATCTTCTCTTATGGGGGTCTCTGGCATATCTCTTCACATGGGGGTCCGCGGGATATATCAGTGTCATTTTGGGGGTCCTTGACATGAAAAAGTTTGGGAACCACTGGGCTAGTAGACTAGTATGAGGAGGTCCCTGCTTTGTTTATGTCGCAAATCTCGCAATAAAACCATTGAAGACCCCTGATGTAAACGTTTTTATCATAAATGCACGCATTGCCTAATATTGTAACACACAATGTTCACAATGGGGCTCTATGGGCTGGCAAGTAGACTACAGTAGTATGAGGAGGTCCCTGCTTTGTTTATGTCGCAAATGTCGCACTAGAAGGCCGGTCAGGGGGTCCTTGTTTGGCCTGAAAACCGTTGAAGACCCCTGATGTAAACGTTTTTACCATAAATGCAGGCATTGCCTAATTGTACAGCCATGATGACAGAATCTTAACAGAAGTGTGCGTGAATACTGAATAAGTCTTGTGGACAAACCATGAAATAAAGTGAAGTCGATATAACAAACGATATAACATCAGTGTAATGTCATCACATCATACCAATTTTACCATTCGTTCCAAGAAGTTCTGCTACTGTTACTCCGTTGTACCACGGAGTGTCGCTTGTCGACCAGATCAGATTCAGATCCAAACCTTGTCGGCGAGCGACACTGTCCATGACGAAGACGCACCATAATCCTTGATGATGTAGCCTATTGATCCGATTTGATGAACGATTTGTTTACATGAAAAAATAAAACAGAAGATAAAGCCACCACCCAAATGGCAGTGTTGGTAGCTTGTTGTTAGCATAGCATTGAAGCAACAACTCTTAAAAGAGAGACGTTGATTTGTCCATGAGCGCTCCGCTCAGCTGCAGAGCAGCGTCTCAGCCAATCATAAGTCGAGACCGAGTTATCTCAGCCAATCACATGCGGACTTCCCAACGACCGTTCTAGTTTTAAAGGAATGTCGCGGAACTGCACAGCGCCTCGGCGTCGATCGATCGCCATGGCAACCCTGTTTGTTGATAGCCGATCGCCATGGCAAACCTAATTGTTGATAGCCGATCGCCATGGAAACCCTGTTTGTTGATAGCCTGGGTGTCAGGCTTACGTTTGTTGATGGGAGGAAACTTGTGCTGTGATTGGCCAGTTCCCCAAATAAAAGGTGAATGTTCAGTTCAACACCTCATTCACACTTTGTCTTTGTTCAGCACAGTTCAAAGGGAGAGATACAGAGAAAGGAACAGCAACATCAGCGACAGCCAGAGCAGCATCAACTATACCTCTAAGACACCAAGCATCATACTCCACAGAGCCCCATTTTTTACATACAGGGCAGCGTCGAGTGTATCGTTTCACAGACCATGGATGATGGGGAGATGAGGTTCCCGGCCCTGGAGGAGAGGCGGGTACAGGAGGAGAGGCAAGCCCGGCAGAGGCTGGCCCGGCAGAGGCTGGCACTGGAGGAGCGGCTAGTACAAGAAGAGAGACTGGCCCGGCAGAGGAGGCTGGCACGGGTGAGGCTGGCACTGGCAGGAGAGGAGATGCTGCAGGAGGAGATGCTTGCACAGGAAGAGAGGCTTGCACGGATGAGGAGCCTGGCACGGGAGAGGCTGGCGCAAGAAGAGATGCTGGCTCTGGAGAGACTGGCCCGGCAGAGGCTGGCACTGGAGGAGCGGCTAGTACAAGAAGAGAGACTGGCCCGGCAGAGGAGGCTGGCACGGGTGAGGCTGGCACTGGCAGGAGAGGAGATGCTGCAGGAGGAGATGCTTGCACAGGAAGAGAGGCTTGCACGGATGAGGAGCCTGGCACGGGAGAGGCTGGCGCAAGAAGAGATGCTGGCTCTGGAGAGACTGGCACAGGAGAGGCTGGCAGAAGAGGAGATGCTTGCGCAGGAGGAGAGGCGGGCACAGGAGAGGATACTCAAACGGGAGAGGAGGCGGGTACAGGAGGAAATGCGGGTACAGGATGAGATGTTGGCCGCCATGGAGGATTTGGATATCAACCCGGTTGTCGAGTTTGACCAACCACGAGCCAATGAGCATCTCATAAACCGCCATATCACCATCCATGACAGTGTGGAGGACTGCTGTTCGGTGTGCTGTAGTGAATACATTCCAGGGCAGGTGTACTCCACTCTGTCTAATTTCTCTCTGTAATTATAAGTGATGGGTTTCAGGCAGGAAAATGTACTTTCACCAATTGCTATAGCTTTGTTTGAAACGGTCTACTGATAGCCATGGTTATACACGTACCACATGGGCTCAAATTAATAATGACAGACACACACACACACACACACACACACACACACACACACACACACACACACACACACACACACACACACACACACACACACACACACACACACACAGATTATAGAGGATAAATAACTACATTCTGGATGTGTTTAACCCATTAAAACCTGTAAACACTTTTAACCATTATTTTATACTTTGGCTATTCAAAGATACTTTTGCATGACACTGTAGTATGATCAAGTAGGCCATTCATTTACAAAAGAACACAGTCATGAAGGTTAAAATATGGAGATGGGGTTTCAATGATATTGATATACAATATACCCTTAATGCTCTGGCACTGACTATTCTGTTGCTGTTGGGCACAAACCTCGCATTTGCATCATTTTAACACAGAAAATAAGAAAATTGTGCTGCGCTGTGAGCTTCTATAGACCTGCTATGTGCTAATTTGTATTTATTTTTTAAAGGGAAAGTGGTTAAGCATGTGTTGGTTTCATAAATATTTAACCATTAACAAGAGCTTCTAAATAATAACTACATTGATCTATTGGAACTTGGGTTCTTTCACATTCCTGCAAGGTAATGTTTTTTGGCCACACAATGTTTCCAGCTGACAGCAGCGATGTGTTGCTCATGAACCAAAGGTGCTCGGCTTGCAGCAAAAACTACAAACTACAGCATTAGAGCTAGTAAAAACGTGCCTGCATAATCAAACTGGAATTATGTCTAGTGGTTCAAAATGATCATTATTGCTTTAAACCAGTGGTGCCCAAAAGGTAGATTGCGATCTACCAGTAGATCACAAAGGCTGAGGCAGACCACATGACATTCCCCTTAATGTAAAAAAAAAATATTCCAAGAGTGTTGTGTAAACATCAGTAGCATTATAAAGTTATACAAAAAAATTACCAGTTCCATTTTCACCCTTCTATAATATTATGTAACATCAGCGCCACTATTCCAAAGTTTTTAACTATTTTCAGCAAAGGTATAGCAATTTTTTGGGGGTGGTCATTTTCAGGTCTTCCCATAGCGCTTTAAACCTTGGAAAAAGAGACCATTAATGTATTACTGAATACATCTTTATTAGGTTAATGTCTAGAACACAGAAAAACAACAGACATAAAAGGCAAATGTTCAGAGAGTGTCACAAAACACTAGCATACAATTGATCAGTTCTTTCCCCCCACTGGTTGACTTTCACAAATTAATTCACTTAATACATTAACTAAAAGTTATCATCATAGCAAAGGCACCTATATTCACAAAATAGCTGCAAAGAAAATGAACAATTCTAACTCGATTTGACCTGATCTGACATCCAGATAACACAATGTCTTAATCTGTAAAACAATGACTTGAGCATTCTGAGAGTTCACATTTGCTATGCGTTGGCATGTTCCTTTGTAGTCACTGCAGAACAAATTGACTCAAGCACACTAGACACTCGAGTTAAACCTGCTTCCTTTGCAACTGGGCTTTTCGGGCTCTCTTATCATTCATCATACATCATCTCATTCACAATCACAATTTGCATACTCACTTTTCCGTCTTCACTTTTCTGCCCTCACTTTTATCTTCAATATGTACTTTGCTCAGCCAATCAAATCACGCTACGGGGTGATCAGCCAATCACAAGCCAATGTTTGTGTTTACTCAAACACGTGAAAGCTGGGCATTGGAGGGGCTACCGCCCCTCAAAAAACAGTGACCCACCAAACCATGGCACAAACAGGTCTCCCAGCTCAAAAGCATCATACTGGTCCTTGTCACTAAAGCAGGGAGTGTTTTACCGTGCCCCTCTCCCTCCCCACTGGGGAAGGTAAAATACCTACTGAAGGATGATGATGGTGCACAGAGAGGTTTGGCACGCTAGAAGAGCTTTCTGCCAGCTTTCTTCGCCTCAGTTCTAGCAGCTGTAGCAGATTCGTTGGCTGCGGGTGCATCTACCCTCATCCTGAGAGACACACATCTGATTGAGCAGTGACTGGTGGGCATCTCTCCCACAATTTCCCACTTGTCCACCTCTTCAAAGTAACGCTCAATGGCTCAATTTCCCCAGCCTTTCCTGGAGCAACAGCCTCTTACCCGTCCTCTCCTCCTAGTACATATATGTTTCCATCCACCACAGCCACACAAGGCGATGAACGAGGAGTCGGACGTTTCATTTGGGCACACAGGATCCACTGGTCAGTGTCTGGGTTGTAACACTCAACCCAGTGCCTGCATGTACCTGGATAAAAGGGAATTAACAAGATAGTGACTGTTAGTGGGTACTATTATGTGCCCAAACTACAGGGAAGTTAAAGTGAGACTGTAATGGACCCAAGAGACATTAAGAACTGGTATGTTTGATACCTAAAATGTAGATCATTCCTTTGGGAGTACAGATGGCGGAATCATCACACGGATTCCGCAGAGAAGTCACTATAGTCCATACAGATGATTTGGGGTATACTTAAACAGCTGGGTCATCTCGTCACCATCTGAGAGTAGCAGCAGCCCTCCTGAGACACAGAGCGACTAGGGGGGAAACAAATAGTGAGTACCAATTATATGAAGATAGGTTGAAAATGAGTGAAGTGATATGCTTTATAGACATTACATGAAAAATGAAACCTCATGAAAACCCAGCTGAAGCTGCAGGTGCATAAACCAATAACATAGAGTGACCACAGAAGTGATGATATCGCAAGTGGTCTTTGAGTTCCCCATGAGCTGCAACCAGGTGTTGCTGCACTGAGTCCACGCCACCCACTGCATACACACAGCCTTCCAGCACCCCCAGGCCTAATTCATATACACATGTCCATTTCATATCATTGCATTCATTCTGTGAAGTGAAATCTCTTAAGTTGAAGTGCTCACTGGTGATAGGTGGATTTTTTGGTGAAAAGTAATAAAAGTGCCATATTATTAAAAGTATCAAGGAACTAGCCTGGCTAATAAACCAGACTAATATCACACAACACTGTCGCGGCAAAACATTTTTTCCAACAACTTTGGAAATGCATGGAATGGATGCCTCAGTATCTGACCTGCTGGTAGACAACACTGAAGTGTTCATGAATGTAGTCCCTGCTGCGTTTCTCCAACATCTGACAGGAGTAGGCCTCGGCCAAGCCTTAAATCTCTACGCAGTCTAAGCGACTCTCCATGTAATGACAGCAGGCCTCTTGAACTGCCGAAATATTCAGGGACTAGAAGACCACATGAACAAAATGTGTTTTAAGCAAAAATGAAGGTCAAAATATGATTATAATACATCACCTGCACATTATCTGTGGACATGACCACCTTTGAATAGTTCAACAATAGTTCATCAACAACATCTCAGGTTCCACTCCACCGATGGCCACCCTTTCCTGTTCGTATGTTGTAAACATTGCCAGTGGAAAAGGTGAACAGTTGGTTAGGGTTTATGATTTTCTAGTTATTTACAATGTGTCAAGAACGAAAAAAAACATTGCATGGATGCACCTGGGACGTATCCTCAGTGATGTATCCCAAGGTCATCTGAGTTTCGGGTCTCGCAACATCATACCCCTCACTCAGGTGACCCAGCCGGGGTGAACAAGTCCCGACTTAGGGCCGATCCATAATCCTATTTTACCGCTGGTCGTCAGAAAATGTCAGTAGCACCGAAGAGCCGACTTTAGGACGGTACCCGCCCCCCCCCCCGAACCTCAAATGACGTCACATTGTAGGCTCTACAGACCCGAACCGCCTTTTATTTGGCTCTAAAATAGGAGTATGAATATCACGCTTTACATCCCAGTAACAAGTCCCGACTTACGTCCCAGTAGCTACCCTCGATCAGTCCCATTAGGGAAAGACCAGGGCCACACAATCCGTTGCTCCGGAACTACTCTGACGGGACTGGGAGGTAGATCAATCTGGCGCGTGGAAGGACTAGGCTCTGTGGGTTGACTCCTGACCGGGCCCCCCCTACGTCTCACCAGGTCCACTCCTGCTCTCACCAGGTCTAGGACCTGTGCGTTGCACCAGACTGAGTCCCAGCACCAGACACTTCATTCAGGAGTGGTGGATTCTTGAGCCGCAATGGTTTTGCAGGCTCCACCTGGGCAACGGGAATGCTACAGGCTCCGCTTGCGGCTTGAATGGCCCTCCTAATGGCCTCACCCGTCTCACCGTGGGTTTGTTGGGCTTCTTCCTCACGGAAGACACAGGTTGGTGCGCCAATCCATACTGCTCCCAGGTGCCGTCTCTCTGTCATTCGTCTCTCCAGAGGTCACCCGACTATTCCTGGTTGTCACATAGTCTATTCCTATGAGTCACTATAAATAGAAAAAACATTGCATGGATGCACCTGGGACGTATCCTCACTGATGTATCCCAAGGTCATCGGGGTTTAGGCCGGGTCTCGCAACATCATACCCCTCACTCAGGTGACCCAGCCGGGGTGTCAACATCATACCCCTCACTCAGGTGACCCAGCCGGGGTGTCAACATCATACCCCTCACTCAGGTGACCCAGCCGGGGTGTCAACATCATACCCCTCACTCAGGTGACCCAGCCGGGGTGTCAACATCATACCCCTCACTCAGGTGACCCAGCCGGGGTGTCAACATCATACCCCTCACTCGGGTGACCCAGCCGGGGTGTCAACATCATACCCCTCACTCAGGTGACCCAGCCGGGGTGTCAACAATGAATTGTTTGTTTATAACATGATATTCAGTTCGCATGAACTGAATGTCATTCCCTCAACAACAGAAGGTCATTAAATGTGTGCATTTACCTCAAAGTAGGAGCTAAAGCAGGTTAGTAGATTGTGATGGCCATTGGCCAGGGGACTCCTTTCCCCCACAGCACAGATTCACATCACATCAAAACGTTGTTGTTGAGTGGAAGACGGTTTAGGGTTTAAGACCTTGCTGGGATGGCCGTTCTCCAGAAACACAAAGTCCTCACTCTCCAGGACCAGTGAGGACAGCGGTAGACCGATAACATCCCCAGGGCAGGGAGGTGAACTGGCATCGACTGGAATCATTTTCAGCCATGTCTCACTTTGCTAGAACAGCCTATAGGACAGACAGGAGGGGATGGAATACATTGTCAGATGGTAACAATGCGCGTGACATCATCATAATACCCGGAAGTTATGCAGGAACATTTGAACAGCTGCTGAAAGTCGGGGCACTATTAAGCCTTATATAAAAGGCAAAACATTTCAAAATGACATTCTGCTTTAAGTAGCACTAGAGCGGTGCTCATGTTGTGATGTCAGAACAGGCCAGATCCATATATGGAGATATAGGGGTGATCAGATCCAGAGCCCGGGCAGAGACATTTGTGCTGGTTCTGGATAACCGGAAATGTAAGCCCCACCCAGTAATTATTTGTGTCCCTTTTATGCCTATATATGGAGTTCTTGTCAAGCATGCCAAATGAGGCTTTTGTGCTGGTTCCGGACAACCGGAAATGCAGAGTACCCGTTCCACCCATTTGTCTGTGTCCCTTTTATGCCCATATATGGAGTTCTGTGTCAGGCATGCCCAAATATTGCCCTGTCCAGAGCCTGGGCTGCGCAGAGGCCTTTTTGGGGCAGTTCTGACTGGACAACCGTGGGTCCGACCGACTCGACACCGGGCACTCACTGCACCCACCTGTGGTGGAGTGGAGCGCGTGTGTCGAATTTGAAGTCGGTGGGGCAAACGGTTCTCGAGTTACGTGGATTACACACGTACAGAAGTACTGTAGGGAGACAGAGACATGGTGCATTTATAGATATATCTAGATGTGTCAAACTAGGGATTTTTCATGATTCTGAATCCATTCCAAGCATTTGTTTTGCACTTCAAAATATTGTAAATGTCAGACAATACACATTAACATGAATCCAACATATAGATAATGTCTATAAACTATAGTATATATACTACAATTGCACAACACTGATGATATCGCCCCTGCCCACTAGCTATGACAGGCTGTTTGTCAACAAACAATGTGCAAGCCAGATTCGGCACAAACAAGGGACTAAATTAATTTCGTTCCTATGCCACAAAAATGTGGAACGCCCTACCAACTGTCATTAAGACATGTGAATCCCTTGACTCCTTCACAACCGCTCTCAAAGAGCACCTACGGACAGCTGCAATTCGAAACTGGCCCCCGTAAAATCTGAATCACCACCCACCCCTTTTCCCCCTCACTGTAGGCCTATGTGTTTTCCCCCTTTATGATGAATTCCTGTTTTTGGCTATATAGAAGTGTATATTTGTACGTCTAAAATAAATGTTATGAATAATTGAAAACGGTGGGCCCTCTTGTAAACAAGTGTAATACTTTATGGTGTCGTCCACTCACAGTTAACAGTTTTTGTATTGAGTTGTGCTTGAAATGTAGGCCTACTGTAATTCTGCAAACGGTTAATAAATACTTGAATCAATCAATCAATATTGCTGTCAAACTCATCTATGAAGCCATCAAACCTGCTCCATCACATATTGGAGCCTCTTTACAAAACCCAGTGGAAAACTTCACATCATACCATTATTAGTTCCCAGATGTTCTGCTACTGTTACTCCTGTTCCACGCAGTGTCGCTTGTCAACCAGATCATAATCAGATTCAGCTACAACAAGCTGTGCTAAACCTCATCGGCGAGCGACACCGTTCACGAAGAAGCACCATAAGCATTTTGGTTGATATGATTTACTGATCCAAACGGTTTGTTTACATGAAAAATAAAACAGCTAGAAGCCACCAGCAAGTTCTACTTGTAGCTTGCTTGTTGTTAGCATATTTAGCATTGAAGCAGTATCTCTTAAACCGATAGATTTTATTTGTCTATGTGTTCTTTGCTCCAGCCAATCACAAGTCGAGTTGTCTCAGCCAATCACATGCCGAGTTCCCAACGACTAATACATGTCGCGGAACTGCACAGCAGCTTCGGCGTCGCCATGGCAACCCTGTTTGTTGATAGCCTCAGTGTCAGGCTTACGTTTGTTGATGGGAGGAAACTTGTGCTGTGACTGGCCAGTTACCCAAATAAAATGTGAACGTGAAGCTCAACACCTCATTCACACTTTGTCTTTGTTCAGCACAGTTCAAAGGGAGAGATACAGAGATAGGAGCAGCAACAACATCATTGTGTGGCCACTAGACCTCACCATATCCATGATGTCGTACGAACGTAGAGACAGAACGCCTTCATGCAGCGACTCAGGAGATGATTCCACCTGTACAGCAGATGAACATGACTCCATGGTTTCAACTGGAGACAGCAGAAAGAGGAGGATGAGAGGAGGGGTGAAGCGTGAGGCAGGTCAGAAGGAGGAGGCAGCCGTAGTCCCACTGCAAAGACCCAAGAAGACACGTGGCCGAGTAAAGTTAGACAATGAGTTCATTGACAACCCGACAAGGCGACGCAAAACCTTCTGCACGCGTAGAAATGGTGTAATGAAAAAGGTTAAAGAGCTCGCCAAGCTGACAGGAAGCCAGGTGCTGTTGCTGGTGGCCAGTGAAACGGGACGCGTCTACAAATGTGCCTCCGACAAGCTCCAGCCCATGTTCACTAGTGAGGCGGTCAATGCAGTGATTCAATCCTGCCTCAATTCACCACAGGGCTCACCACCCCACGACGATGATGATGATGACGATGACGATGATGCTCCCATGGATTTGAGTGCCACGGCTGCCCCGGGCTGCAAAGAGAAGATGGACCTCACCTTCCAGGCTTCTGAGGACGAGAGCCTGGGCAGCACTAATGATGACTCGAAACCATCTTTCAACAACAACATCATGGCCAGTCTACCAGGAACCGCCACCACCCGTGCCCAGTCCATGGTGCCCACAACCACCACAACCAGTCGTGCGTTACCAGACTGTAGTCTCTCGCAATTTTCAAATGCTTCCGTCATACGTAGGAGGCCTCTCATTCGGAGATTGTGGAATGGTACGGCTATGCGAGACTACGCCACCGCCTCCACTGTGCAGGAGAGCAGCGGGCTGCAGGTATAACAGCACAGCCATGCCACAGCGTCCTCCCTGCTGCCCATGGAGGGTCATGTGATGTACCCCAGTCCTCCACACACGGTGATCTCCCAGGGACCGTTTGACTTGCAGTTGTCACATGAGGAAGTGGTGGAATGTACTGCTGATTCAAGCCTATAGGCAGTTCAAGGGACAGGGGGGGGCTCTTTGACTTTGGTGGATCAAAGAAATCACTCCAAAGTGCCAGAGAAAATCAAGCGGTGTCATATGCAACCTTTATATCATTGCCATTCTATTTTATTTTCTGAATTTTCATTTTCCTCCTTTTACACAATTGTAAAAAAAAAAAATCATTGTCATGTCAGTGACAAATAAAACGTATTGAATGTTGAACAGCAAAGCGTCTTTCTTTCTGTAATTATAAGTGATGGGTTTCACTATGGAAAATTGTCTTTCATCAATTGCTATCGTTACACATTGTTTGAAACTGTCTCCTGATGACCATGGTTAGGACACGTACCACATATCAAATGAATAACATCGATTCCTCTAATTTCCTCAGCTGAACCCTTCAACCCTCACGCACCCAATTCATCATTATATAATAGTTAATATTGCTATAGTGCTGTATCCATTGTCAGGTTTAGACTACTTGGAGTTTAGCTTTAGTCCATTCAACAGGTGAAAAAAGTCTGCCTGGTAATAACCCACTGGTTCACCCCCAGTCGGTGTTTTAGTTTGAGATTGTGATTCACGCTTTAAGGCTTGATGAAGGAACAACTCCTAAATGCATGTGTATTGTGTGTGTGTATCTCACAAGTCACAACACATGTGACTCTTGATGTATGGAGAACATGGAGTCAGGGGGTCACAGCCTGGGGCGAGACATATCTTGTGAAATATATTTATTGAATTTGGGGGTATATTGCATACAAAATATAACCCACCCTACCGTGGTAGTGATATTGTTTTCCTATGTTTAGGAGGACATTTAAACCCGGCAGTGACATTTGCAGTATGCTTACTGGGCAGAGAGCCTTGGAGGAAGTTCCCTGTGTTTTTCTGCTCCCAGACGCTGGGCGCTTTCCTGGCTTCTGCCATCATATTCTGCATGTATTTTGGTATGTGTCTGAAACATCTATAAATCAATCAATAAAGAAAATAAATTAACAATAACAATAACAGTGATTTATATGTTTCCTACAGATGCATTATGTGACTTTGGCCAGGGTGTATTCATGGTAGAGGGGGTGAATGCTACTGCTGGTATATTTGCCACCTACCCATCCAGTCACGTCAGCCTGCTTAACGGAGTCTTTGATCAGGTGAGTTGTATTCCTGTGGGTTGTGTGTTTAACCTATATTTTCTGGGTTCAATTACATCATTTGTTGCTGTTTCAATGCATATTGGCAATGGTTGAAGTGTGGTTTTTTTCATGAATATAATAAGTTTGTCCAATCTGTATGGTAGAGTATGTTAAGTAAGCGATAATGTCTGGCTAGGTGATCATTGTCAGGAGATAATTCACCGACAGGGTGATTAACCACCGACGAGAAGTGGAGCGGGCTGTTATCCAGAAATAACAAACCGCTGAATTCAGCGATTGACCAATCAGAATCAAGCATTCAACCAAGCCATGTAATAATAAAATATAACTTATACAATTGGGGTGGTTGTATTTTGTGTCCCTGCTCTTCTATTGAGACATTTAGATCGTGTCAAAGATCAATTTTGACCTGATGGTCAACATTCAAATCATACATGGGCAACTGGCGGCCCGCGGGCCACATGCGGCCCCCACCTTCACTTAATGCGGCCCTCAGATTAATTTCAGAATACATATGTTATTGATTTCAGCTGGTTATAATTCCAAACATGCAAACATGACCCGCTTTAATTACTTACAGTCTAAATTAGCAGCTTGCCGAGTAGTATTACAAATAATGTCATTGTCTTTTTTATGTCCAAAATATTTGTATTAGTTAAAATGACTTCAGGATTTCAATTCAAATATAGCAAAAATAGCTGATCTAAGTTCAAAACGCGTCGCGACGCGACGCGTTTTGAACTTGTAGATCGGCTATTTTTGCTACGACATGCATGCAATGTGGCCCCTCTGGAGTGAGTGTGGAGATATAATGGCCCTCTCCATCGTCAAAGTTGCCCAGCCCTGATTCAAATCATCCCCTGTGCAAGAAGGCAGGCTCTATTAGCTTTTTCGATCCGACCAATATGTCTCAGTTATAGTATTGGGACCTATAGTACACGGTGTACTGTGTTGTGCCAATTATGGAGATCCTTGATGTCATCCGTATAAGCCCATATATTGTAATGGCATATGACCATTATGGGCAGATTGGTTGGTTCTGCGCTTCTGGACAACTGTATATCCAAACTACTCGACGGGCATAACACTCCCTAGAATTTATTTCTATCTATAAAAAAATTCACACTTGCGTGAAGTGAGCGGCGCTCATATCATCATACATCACATTCCGTGCTCAGCCAATCAAATCATTTCCATGGTACACACACTCAGACACACACAAGCTGGGCATAGGAGGGGCTAGCGCCCCTCAGAAATCAGCTGGACAGAGTTTTTCAGACATACGGTAATCCCTACTTCTCATAAAACAGAGGGAGGGAGATGGTGCCCCTCCACCTGATTCTCCATCTCCTCTCTGTACTGTGTCTCATCACCATTCGTGACTAGACCCACCACTGTCATATTGTCCGCGAATTTGATGATGTGATTGGAGCTGGAACTGGCAGAACAGTCGTGAGTCAGTAAGGTGAACAGGAATGGACTGAGTTGACGCAGCGCTGGGGAGGGGTGCATGTGTTTGTTCCGACATACTAACAGTCCGACATTAGTCCGACAACGACAATACCCCAAACCCTAACCCTTACCTCACCTGTCCACCAGTGACATCATTGATGGGAAATCCAAGCTAATAGAAACTTTCTATTAGCTTTCTATTATTCTCACGATAATAATAAAAACTAATCTGCCTAACGATGATGTCACTGGTGGACGGATTTCTGAACTGCACAGCCCTATATGAGACTGAGACACAGACTGAGTAGAAATGTTTGGGGGTATTTTATCATGCACATTTATATATGAAGATAGGTTGAAGTGGTGAAGTGGTCCTGTAACACTGGTTGAGAATGGATCATGGAAGTGCTCCTTTTACTGTACCACTGAACAATGCACCCCTGTCCTTGTATCTTAGCTGATTGGAACGGCATCGCTGGTGGTGTGCATCCTGGCTATAATGGACCCTCATAACAACCCTGTTCCCAGAGGACTGGAGGCCTTTAGTGTGGGCCTGGTGGTGCTGGTGCTCGGTCTGTCCATGGGCTTCAATTCAGGTTAGTATATGGGCCTGGTGGTGCTGGTGCTCAGTCTGTCCATGGGCTTCAATGCAGGTTAGTGTGGGCCTGGTGGTGCTGGTGCTCGGTCTGTCCATGGGCTTCAATGCAGGTTAGTGTGGGCCTGGTGGTGCTGGTGCTCAGTCTGTCCATGGGCTTCAATGCAGGTTAGTATGGGCCTGGTGGTGCTGGTGCTCAGTCTGTCCATGGGGATCATTGCAGGTTAGTATGGGCCTGGTGGTGCTGGTGTTCGGTCTGTCCATGGGCTTCAATGCAGGTTAGTGTGGGCCTGGTGGTGCTGGTGCTCGGTCTGTACATGGGCTTCAATGCAGGTTAGTATGGGCCTGCCCGGCCTGGTGGTGCTGGTGCTCGGCCTGTCCATGGGCTTCAATGCAGGTTAGTGTTGGCCTGGTGGTGCAGGTACTCGGTCTGTCCATGGGCTTATAGAGGTATCACAATGACAATCAATCAACTTTATTAATTTTACTCCTTCGCCTTTTCTTAGTGTTTTTTCCCCTGACAAAGTTGTTTTTCTTTGTTGTTTTCTCATGTCCCCCATAGTCTTTGGGTATCTATATCATCAATTTGAGATATTATTATTGTCACATCACAGGTTTACAGGTGTAAAACAGTATTGCAATGTTTGTAGATGGCCTATTTGTACGCTTTTCTAAAATTAAAAATAGGGTAAAAAAATTTATTTGCCATTTTCGGCAAATAGATTTGGTGCAGAAAAGAAGAAAATTGATCCAAGTAAAAGAGACAACTCAGTTCCAGTTCACCAAGTATTGGTTAAAATCGATTATGGGTTATTTGTTTGATTAAGTGTTGCACTTCCAAATGCATGCAGGCTATGCATTCAACCCAGCCAGGGACCTAGGACCACGCCTCTTCACAGCGCTGGCAGGCTGGGGTGACCAGGTCTTCACGTAAGTTCTGTTCTGTACACCTCCTGAGCGCTGGTGGAAAGACATAGGCCTACACTACAAGGACCATTTCTCAATACATTAAAGCACTGGTTCTCAAACACTGGTTCGGGACACATTTGTGGGTCACGGACACATTTGTATGGCTCCCTTTATACTTTTTTTCCTACATTTAAAAATATATATATGTATTATTTCTTAGTAGCCTAAACATTCCCCCAAAAATATACAAATATTTCCATGAATTAAAACCAAAATTCAATGATTTTTACAGTAATCTTGTGAAGAAATAAACAAAATATCAAAGAAATCCCATCAATTACAGATTTCAGAAGTAGTGTAAATAGACGATCTACAAGCTCTCAACGTGACGCGAAGTGCCTTGTTGTGAGCTTGTAGGTCTCGAGCAAAAAAAAGTTTTGGAACCACTGCATTATACCGCTTGTTCTTGAACCGTTTCATGTTTGTTCTCTCCCTCTCTCCCTCTCTCTTTCTCTCTCTCTCTCTCTCAGAACCAGATCCTACTGGTCTCTGGTCCCCCTGTTTGTCCCCTTCCTGGGTGCAGCAGTCGGGGTGATGGTGTACCAGCTGATGGTTGGATGTCAGGTGGAGGCGGAGGTGAAGCCAAAGGAGGGAAGAGTGGGGGTTCAAACTGTGAAACTTTCCAATATCACCACATAAAGGTCATTTTCAACCATTTTATCACGTACCAGATAAAGATCAGTTCATTCTAATGTCTAAAGGACCCTCAGTTTGAAATTGTGCATTGATTATGCCACATTTGACACCGTTTCAT
Source organism: Electrona antarctica (assembly GCF_951216825.1). Classification (NCBI taxonomy): domain Eukaryota; kingdom Metazoa; phylum Chordata; class Actinopteri; order Myctophiformes; family Myctophidae; genus Electrona; species Electrona antarctica. Next base: position 37,492,377 of record NC_136797.1, read on the forward strand.
TCTTCTGCCTACACATATGTCATGTCCTAGTATGAGTGAATTGGGGAAGGGGATCAATCTCACGTGATTCTTTGTTTGACGCCACAAAAACCCAGATGTGTGTCTCAAAGAATGTGATTATTGGCAGAATTGCGGAAAAGTTTACAATATGTGGTAGTCCCGTTTTCATTTTTCGGTGGTTAATAATACATGATACAATTTATATAGTGCTTTTCAATGTATACTCAAAGTCGCTTTACAGAACAAAATAATAGAAACCGTTTTATTAGAAATATAAACTAGTTAAATAGTTAAAAAGGTTAAAAACTAGAAACTACGGTAGGCAAACAAAGTGGGGGTTGGGGAATTATGTAGGGAAAGCAAGTCTGAAAAGGTGGGTTTTAAGTGTGCTTTTGAACGTTTCAAAGGTGGGGGCAGCACGGATGTGAGCTGGGAGTTCCACACATCCACAGTGAGGGGGCCAGGTTCGCTTGTGGGGTTGCAATTACCTGCACAACAATAGTTCAACATATATGATGCCCTTTGACGGAAAGAAAATACATACAATTTAACAATGTGTACATTCCCTAATAATGCAATTCCAATGGTATAGCTGTGTTGTTTTCACCCCATGGCGGATTCGGCCAAGCCCCCAAAATACCCGTATGTGTGTCTCATCGCTGGGAACTCAATCTACTCTGTAAAACCCTCTTGTGTTTGTTTTTTTGATAAATAGCTTTATAGCCTATTCTTTATAGGCCTACTCTTGTTTGTCCAATAAGGAGTCTCCACTCTCCAGCTCCTTATTAAACAGAAAATGCATTTACCAATAATTGTATGCAATCAAGATAGAGAACTCAGGCATGCTACGGGTTTTTGCATTGGTTTCGACCTCCCGTTAGTTCGACCATTAGGCCTACTAACACTATCCCAAACCTTAACCTAACCCTAACCTCACAGGAATCCACAGGTGAATTGTAACCCGCAGCACAGATTAGTTGTAACCCGTCACGTATGTCGGGAGCCACAGGTGAATTGTAACCCGCAGCACGGGTGATTTGTAACCCGCAGCACAGGTCGAACTAACCGGAGGTGTGACAATCAAGTCCCCAGCTTGATTTTCAAATAGCCGATCGGCTATTTTCAAATAGCCGATGTACACTACATACGGCGTATAGGGTAAAAGTTGAGTCAGCTGTCTCATCCAAGACCCAAATTGCATATTCTTTATACTCTTGTTTGTCCAATAAGGAGTCTCCACTCTCCAGCTCCTTATTAAACAGAAAATGCATTTACCAATTGTATGCAATCAGGATAGAGAACTCAGGCATGCTACGGGTTAAACAAGTGACATTGGAAGTGATGACACAAAGAAACGAGACACATTTTTTAACCGGGACACTATAACATTTAAACTGATAATTAAGGAAAACTCTATGGCAATGATTCAATATAACTCACCTACCTTTAAGTCTCAGTGTGTACAAATGGAAATATAGATGGACCCTAATGTACTAATGTGATCCCTAAACTTGACCTAAGACAACAAAAAATGGCAGCCTGCATGTTAACTAACATCCATTTCTAACGATGTATACAATGTAACTTTATTTTGTGTGTAAATAAAATGACGTTTGTAACCAATCTTGTCTGTTTCATGTCAAGGACCCCCAAATTAATTTATCTTTGGCCAGGAGACCCCCATCTGAAAACATTTTATGCCAGGAGAACCCCATGCAAGATTTGGGTTGTAAATATTTAAAACATATTCCAAATTGTCACAAGCTTTTTCATGAGCTCAAAATGTGACACCCCAGCCGGACAATGGTTGCTTTGTACCAGGCTCTATGTGTGTGTGTGTGAGAGAGAGAGAGAGAGAGAGGGAGAGGGACAAAAAAAACTAGCCTATGTGTAGGCCATCTCACGTTCAAATGGTCAAAGCCTCGCACTTCATTATGCAAGGGGGAGGAGGTGTGCACGCGTCGACAGGTGTAGAAGTGAATGTGCATTAGCCCCGCCTGGGCGCATTCTTGTAAACAACCAAACAGAAAGCGGGTGCTTATCGCTTCCATGTGTGACCAAAATAGCAATATTGGTGAAAGCGTGACAACACGCCCATGACCACACCTCCAGGCGCAAATACCGGTGTCGGCATAACGGGTAAAGGCAGGGACGAAAATAGAGCCCCTAATAACTCTTTTGGGTTATGGGCTAAAGTTTGGGAACCACTGATCTAATCTATCTATCAGCGACAGTTACACACCTCCTCCACCAGGGGGCGAAAGGCATTAAGGCAAGTGCCCTGGATCCTGTGTTCATTCTTGGCAGTCACGTTGACCAGGAAGTAGCCCTGAAACATGATGGCAGTCATGTTTCAGGGCTAACCAAGGGGGCTAACCAAGGATAGTCTAAGAAGGATGAGACGCGAAGACCGTACGGGCGACGCCATGTTGCTTTGGAAGGAAAGAAACATGCGCAATGGGCCATAGACATATATACATAGACGCCCCTTCCGGCTCTGAGGCGTGTGTCAAAATTGAAGGCACTATTTTCCCGACATTCCTTGCGAAGAATAGCGGAAGCAAAGCGGAAGCTTGTCAAGCTTCCGCGTGCGTAACATAAGTCCCGGAAAAGACGCGCTGTGATTGGCCAGTAGTCACTTGAGTGACAGCGAGAGACATGGAGGATTCACATGAGTGACGTCACTCGGGCAGCGACGCAGTCGCCTTCAGCAAATGCCTTCAGCACTTCTAAATAAGAAAGCTGCGGAGAACTGTTGCTTTGTGTTCACTCTTTTAATGTTTTCTGTTAGTAATCTAATCCCCCCTGGCTCTGATGTTGTATTGTTAATAACTTTGTTGTTTGTGTTTGTTTGTCTTGTTTTGTAATGTATATTGTCATGACTGTTATAAAGATTTGTTTAAAAAAAAAAAAAAGCCTTCAGCACTGCACTTCCGCCTTCATTGGGATACACGTCGCTCCAATGAACTGCAGCGGCAAATGAGGCGTCTATGTATATATGTCTATGCAATGGGCTATATGCAGCCAACACTTCCGCGTTCAGCTTCCTTGGTCTCAACTGCGCATGTTTCTTTCCTTCCATGGAGCACCATAAGCAACATGGCGTCGCCCGTACGGTCTTCGCGTCTCATCCTTCTTAGACTATCCTTGGGGCTAACCAGGAAGTAGAATGTCACGTAACCTAGCTTAGATTAGCCAAAAACCACTGGCTGTTCGCCAGACTGCTGATTCATATACAAAGAAAACTAAAACGTCGTCGTTAAGCAGCAGGAGGAGGACGTTTGTTAGCAGCACAACTGAAAGAAACACAGCTACAGCTTACAGGTGAAAAGATGAACTGATTCATGTTGTGTTTTTCATCTATTTGTTTGTTATACATGTGATTATAAACAACAAGTAGTTACTAGCAGCAGTAATACATTGTTTGGCTAATTGGCTGCATTGTGTGGTTACTTTATGAATACCAGGCCGCGCAGTTCCGCCGGCTGTACGCCCGGGCCGAGTTGGTGTATATATATATATACCTTTATTGAAAGGATAAGCCCTAGCCCAAGATTTAGACTCTCGTAGAGTTTTTTTTCGATTCTGACGAATCTCTCTCTGTCCGGAAATTCGAGTCTAGTTTTTACGTTTGTGCCTCAAAATCACTCTTACCTTGTACAAATGCAAAATCTAAGCTCCTGTATGTTTTGCCCCACTTGTCCGGTGGGTGTTCGGCAAACAATTACACCGCGTACGACCGTAGTTTTCAATAAAAAATGTATTTTAATCCACTCTGTCCATACTCTGTCTCGGAATCTGGCGGCCATCTTGGTTTTCTCTCCATTGTAAATGGAACAGAACCCTGGCGCGGCCAATGTTCTGTTGCGCATTTACGATGGAGGATTCCGAGACAGAGTATGGACGGAGTGGATTAAAATACCCTTTTTATTGAAAACTACGGTCGTACGTGGTGTAATTGTTTGCCGAACACCCACCGGACAAGTGGGGCAAAACATACAGGACCTTAAATTTTGCATTTGTACAAGGTAAGAGTGATTTTGAGGCACAAACGTAAAAACTAGACTCGAATTTCCGGTGAAGAAGATTAACATGAAATCAGATCAACTTGAAACCGCGTCTCCGTCGTCCTAGTAACTGCAGATGTTCCATTGTGGTCCTACACGGACCCTACACTGCGTTAGCCTGGATCCAGCCCAAAGACCCCGCCCACTCTCTGAGTGGACTGCATCTTCAAGAAAGCTACAGTCTGATAATCAGGCTAACACTGCGTAGCTGTCCTCGTCAATACCAATTTAAACAAAACATACCAACCGATCTGATTCTCGTTTGGATTAAGAAGCGTCGGGGAGACGGACGGACACTCACATTGCGTTGTGGTTGCACACCCTTTGTTTAGCCTTGTGTTTTGTTGTTGTGTTGTGATTGTGAATGGCAGCGGTGGCCGAACGGATTGCGGAGCGGTCTTGATACCGGAAGGTCGCCAGTTCGAAGCAGCGGTCCGACACGTTAAAATTACCACCGCTGAAGTGCCCTTGAACAAGGCATTGAACCACTACGATGAAATGTTCTATGAGCAGGGCCTGGCTGGAAACAAGTTCTTGAGCTTAGCCCAGATACCCTGGGTAAATATAGTAATCATTTCATTTGTTGTTGAGAAACAGGAAGACACTAGCCTTCTTCCTGTGACTGTCTATGTACAACACTTTGTTTTATAAATGCAAGTTGCATTTACTCATAGTTGCATTATGCAACTATGAGTAAACATAGTGTCACATACATTAACTATGCAGCCCATATATATATCTATGATGCAGCCCATGTAATGCGTCAATATAAACGCATCGATGAAAGAATAAATACATACCGTAAATAAATGAACGTTTGTTTCTGACGGGGTTTGAACTTTGGCCTCCGTTTGTCGGCATAAAGTTCCCCAGTCATGGAGCGTAGGTCTACTACAGTGAGCCATTCTAGCCATGACATTTTGTAATCATAATCAAATCATAGGTTATAAAAGCAGCCATCACAACTCAAAACGAACATGGGAACTAGATTAACTTGAAATCTCATTCATCACACCTTTTGATTGATTGATTGAAATATGTATTAACAGTTTGCAGAATTACAGTAAATTTGAAGCACAAACTCAATACAAAGACTGTTAACTGTGAGTGGACAACCCAATTAAGCATTACACTTTACAAGAGGGTCCACCTTGTTCAATTTATCAAAACATTTAGAGACGTACAAATAGACACTTCTATATATATATATAGTCAAAGAACAGAACAAGAATTCATCATAAGGGAGGTAAAAAGGGAAAAGAAACATATACAGTAAGGGGAAAAAGGGGGTGGACAGGGGGGGGGGGGGGATTCAGATTTTACGGAGGCCAGTTTCGAATTGCAGCCGTCCGTAGGTGCCCTTTGAGAGCGGTTTTGAAGGAGTCAAGGGATTCGCATGTCTTAATGACTGTTGGTAGGGCGTTCCACATTTTGGTGGCATAGGAGCGAAAATAATTTAGTCCCTTGTTTGTGCCGAATCTGGGTTGTACATGGTTCGTTGCACTTCCTCTGGTGTTATGGGTGTGGACTTCGTTAACATTAAGGAAGTATCTAGACAGGTACATGGGTATCTTGGTGGTGTATCGAATCTTGTGGACCAGACCCATTGCAAGATGCTGTACTCTGTCGTCGACCCTAAGCCATTCCAGCCTGTCAAAGTGGGCAGGGGTGAGTTGGGTTCGGGGGGTGAGGCCAAGTAGGAGCCTGACCAGTTTGTTTTGGGAAGTCTGGAGCCTAGTTTTAAGGGCCTTTGAGGTGCTGTGGTACCAGGAGGTGCATGCATAGTCAAAGAAACCTTGTACGAGGGCTCCTGTTAAGGTCTTCAAGGTGTTTTTGTTGACCAGTGAGGAAATCCTGTAAAGGAATCTTGTTCTTTGGTTGACTTTTTTGATTACGTTGGTGGCCATTTTATCACCGGAAAGATTAGCCTACGATTTCCAAAACGGCTGTTTAATAGGCCTACAGATTTGTTTCTAACATCTCTCACCATCATCACCTATATAAGTTCACCTTATGGTAATTAATGTTATACAGGCCACATAGAAATAGTAAATATGATGCATGATAGGTTAAATTAACAATGGGGGGGTCCCTGGAACAACATATTTTCAGATGGGGGTCAGCGGCCAAATAGGCTACATATATTTTTGGGGGTCCTTGACATGAAAATGTTTGAGAACCACTGACAGGATTTTCAGAAAACTGTCAGGATTTAGAAGACATTTGTAGAATCGTCCTCAGGTTAAAAGGACTCATCCATTTGGTTACACTCTTCGGAGCAACGTCATGACGTGTCCCGGGGAGCTAAAATGTTACACTGATATTAGCCCCATATGTGCCCTCTCCCTACGCTCATTCTGTAGCTCCGAGATGAGGTCACACACAGGGCCCCTCCCACATCTTTCAGAAACGGCGCATGTTTCCACAAGGAACGATTCTTACCCTTTTCTAAACAATGAATCGAAAACGTGAAGCGGTAGAAAGGGTTTACACTAATTCAAACTTAGCAACGTCCAAGAAAATCCGAGTTTAAACGGTTACGAGCGTTACAGCGGTTGGTTTAGTCAGCCGCTTCCATGTTTATCAAGGGATTTGTGTGTGTGCGCATGCATGTCGAGTGAACTGAAGTCAGTTGGAAATTTTCGACCAGGGGAGGCGCCGGGGAGGCGCTAAAGCTTTTCAACTTTCTTGAAAAACATGCTAAACTGTTTAAAGTTGGATTTTCTTGGACGTTGCTAAGTTTGAATTAGTGTAAACCCTTTCTACCGCTTCACGTTTTCGATTCATTGTTTAGAAAAGGGTAAGAATCGTTCCTTGTGGAAACATGCGCCGTTTCTGAACGGGGTGGGAGGGGCCCTGTGTGTGACCTCATCTCGGAGCTACAGAATGAGCGTAGGGAGAGGGCACATATGGGGCTACACTGATATAGACAAAGACAAATCTTACCCCTTATCCCTATAAGTGTATTTATATATTTTTTAGTGGTGCAACCACTCCCTTACGGAGCTGTGTGTGTGGGTGGGTGGCTGGGTTAAAGTGTATATATGATGATTTCGGGTGTGCCAGTACAGTACAGTACAGTACAGTAGAGGGACCCCCACAACCGTTTCAAACGCGGGGCGGCACGCCGGAACCGGCCCGGCCCCCTGGCCGCATTCCTGGGGGTCTGGATGTTCCGGGGACCCCCGGGGACCCCCACATGGTAACTCTGTAATTTCTCTACCGTTTCGGACGCGGGGCGGCTAACCGGAACCGGGCCGGCCCCCTGGGCGCGTTCCTGTGTGGTCTGGAACCCACAAGCAAGGCTTTCCTTGCTAGCTTGATGGTAGCAGCCCCTCGTCAGAGGCCGGCCGTGGAAATTCCCGCAAAGGACTGTCAGGTAGGACATGGGAGTGGGCTTCAGGCAGCCAGTTATGGTTCGGAGAGAGTTGTTAAATACTGTGTCCACCTTTTTGACATGTGGGCTCCTACACCAGACTGGGGCACAGTATTCAGCTGCAGAGAAGACCAGGGCTTGGGTGGAAATCCAATTTGCCCTCACGTCTTCAAGGTGTTGGTTGAATGGAGTTCTGTCCAAGCGCACCCAGAGGTATTTTCGGGCTTGTTTGGAACTCAAGGCGCTTGACCCACACTTCATGACCATTGGTGAGAGTAGGAACGAAGATTGCTCGGTAGACAGGTTCCACCAGAATCGGAACCGGATGTAGAATTAACTTGTGACAGACCCCTGACACACTCGGAGAAGACATTGTCTTACTGCGATTTAGACTTGACGTAGATCTACGTCATCGGCGGTGAATGTGTTTAAGTGATCTTCTTCCTATCTGTTATGTGTTCTATAAGGTTACTGAATGTAACCACTGTTCTATGAAATACTGTATGTATGTAAGGTTACTGAATGAGAACTAAAAGGTATTTTATTTCTACAGATCTCCACAGGGAGAGATCTACTGGATCAACACATGGCCTCCAAAGAGGAACCGAGAGAGGTGGACCAGAGATGTGGACTGATTGATGCAAGGATGAGACCTGTAGTGACGTTGTACCGGATAGGTATGTAATGGTGATGCGCGGGTCAGGTGATGCGTGCCCTGGGAGCCAACTTGCCCCGCCAAACAAATTAATCAACATCCCGCCTGCCCTGCAAAAACAAAAAGTACCCTACCGACCGGCTTTTCAACACACACACAAGTCCTCCATCAAGTGACATGATTGCGTCCTTTCTCAATTTAGTGAGTCTATACGCTGCCAATACAGACGCTCTATCGTCTCCGGTGTTTTGGTCTGTCTCAGTGGTTCCGGTAGGCGAGTGTTTTTTCTTCCTAGCATAGCTGCGTTTTTTACGGCTTGTGATTGGTTGTTTGTCAGTGGAGTAGGGAGCGCTGGTCTGTGTTTTGGACCGCACACAAGTGGTATGCCTAACCTCACAAAACTATGCCTAAACCTAACCCTAACCTCACAAAACACTATGCCTAAACCTAACCTTAACCTAACCTCACAATAACTACCGTATTTTCCAAAAAAGTAGTCTGGAGTTGTAGGGAAAATCGTAAAAAAGTAGTCCATGGTTGTTGTTAAAATAATGATAGTAACGGGATTTGAACTCGTGAGGTGTGGATTCAAAGTCGAGGGAGCAGTCCACTAGACTAGCGAGGCAGCTGTCAGAAGTGGGTTTCTTGTTTGTAATAGAAGGTGAAGCTCCGCCCACACGGGTGGTGCTTTCCTTACTCCTACTACTAACCCTACTAGTATTAGCCCGGCGGCGTAAAACAAACGCTCCTTCCCGCAGCTATCCTAGGGAAAAAAATCACACCTGTGTGAAGTGAGCGGTGCAACTGTAGTGTGTGGGGGAACCCGGGGGCAACATCCAGACCCCCACACAATCTTTGAATATATTCTTTCAGAGCGAACGTTTTGAACTCAAATCTTTGCTTCTGGGGGGGGGGTCCCTGGAGCCACATATTTTCAGATGGGGGTCCGCGGCCAAATACAGATAATTCCGGGGGTCCTTAACATGAAAAAGGTTGAGAACCACTGACATAGAAACATTGTTTTTTCTGAAAACTGTCATGATTTAGAAGGCATTTGTAGAATCGTCCTCAGGTCTAAATGGAAAGTCCTTCCTTGTTGACTTGTTTTCAGACCGGTGTGTGGAGTCCAGACTGCAGGTGAAGATGAACTCTCCAGACTCAGCCAGGGACGTTTCTATTAAACAGGAGGAACCTGAAGACGTTTCTATTAAACAGGAACCTGAAGAGGTTTCTATTAAACAGGAACCTGAAGACCACCCACACCTCAGTAAGTTTCATGTGCTCTTCCTTTCTGTTTCTGTAGGGCTTCCACAATGTCTGACACTCATAATATAGCCCGGAGCTTGTGTAATTTCAAACCATATTGGATTATGCGCAAAGCGCAAACCACAGGACTAGGTCAGGCCTCAGGTTGGTGATGACGATCTCTGGTGGAACTGTGAGTCATTGGCCCACGTCCACCAGCATCTGCCAGTCTCTGGTTGCCTTCAGTTCACCTAACCTGGGCCTTGGTGGAAACTTCCGCTGTCCTTGTTGCCCTTCTCGAACAAACGCGATTGGGTTGGCTGAGTTGGTTACTCTGGGCGGCAAGGCATTGATGGTGGTTCTCCTGCTTTCCAGAGTTGCTGCCAAGCCCTTGAGTACTTGGTTGTGCCTCCAGGTGTATCGTCCTTGGGAGAGGCTCACTTTGCACCCAACGAGGATGTGTCTTAGTGTAGCTCGTGTTGAACACAGGGGGCATGATGGATCTTCGCCCAGCCATTGGTTGAGATTTGTAGGGGTAGGGAGGACATCATAGGTGGATCGAATAAGGAAACTTATCCTGCTTGTCTCCATCTCCCACATGTCCTTCCAGCTGATGTTTCGCTTTTCCACACTCTCCCATCTCATCCACTGGCCCTGTTTTACTTGCGACACAGCCTTGGTACACCTGCTTGCTTCTTCCTGTCGGCGGACTTCGGCCACAACCATTTTACGCTGCTCCCGGGAGGCTGCTTTGCTCCAGCAGGGTCGCTTTTCACCCAACCCCAAGCCACTTCTTCCATGTTGAACTTGGCCCATGATGTCACTGTGGTGGAGAGCAGATTTTGCCTGCTCTACTGCGTTCTTAACAGTCCACTTCCTTCCTGTTGCCAGGGTTGGGGCAGTAGCTCGGATTACGGTGTCCTTTGATTCTGTCAGGGTCATCTCTAATCTCACTTTCGTGCATTTGAACTCCTCAGTGAGGCTAGAGAGGGGCAGCTGGAGTATCCCCTGGCCATACAGGGCCACACTACTTAGGCATCGAGGGGCCCCTAACCACTTTCTCAGATGAGAGCTAATCATCCTCTCCATCTTCTCAACTCTTGTGAGTGTGATGTCATACATGGTTAGTGGCCACATAAGGCGGGGTAGTAGGCCGAACTGCAGGCACCAGATTTTCAGCTTGCCAGGCAGCATGGATTTGTCAATGGTCTCCAGGCCTTTGATGAGTTCTTGCCTGAGTTCGTGTGCCTGATCAGAGTCTTTAAGCTTTGAGTCGTACCATCTTCCGAGACTTTTGATTGAGTGACCGTTGGGATAGGTTCTTCATCGATGAAGAACCTTTGTTCCATCAGTTTGCCTTTAACTATGGAGATGCTCCTTGATTTGGATGGCTTGAATTTCATTCTGGCCCCGGTGATGTTCTGTTGGAGCTTTCCTAGGAGGCGCCTGGTACAAGGTACTGTGTTTGTCATGGTTGTCATGTCATCCATATAGGCCCTGATGGGTGGTAGCCGGATTCCAGAGGTTAGCCGCTCACCGCCCACCACCCACTTGGAGGCTCTTATGATGACTTCCATCGCCATGGTGAATGCCAATGGGGAAATGGTACATCCTGCCATAATGCCAATCTCCATGCGATGCCATGTGGTGGTAAAGTCTGGCGTGGTGAAATAGAGCTGAAGGTCTTGACCAGGTGCTTGATGGTCTCTGGTATCCTAAAGAAGTCAAAGGATGCCCAGATGAAACTGTGGGGGACTGATCCGAACGCATTAGCGAGGTCAAGAAAAACAACATGGAGATCCCTCTTCTCCTTCTTAGCAGACTGAATTTGCTCTCGCCCGCTTCACTGCGTGTTCCACCTCCCTCCACTTGGGAGGATTAATGTCCATTTGATGTTCAGGTTCCTCGATTGGTGGAATGTCAGATGGAATAGCTATCTGTTCGTGCCTCTTGTCATCTGCATACATCGTTTCCAGATATGTTTCCAGCTCCTGCCTTGATGTTTTTAGGTTTCCTCCCTTCTCTTTGGTGAATAGTGTTTTCACGAACTTGAAGGGGTCCTTGAAAAAGCGTGATCTTGCACGTTCTCTCTTTTTCCTTGACTTTCGCAAGTTCTCTGCTCGTCTCAGACTTGTTAGCCGGCTTCTGAGGTTTCCCTGGAGGATGTTGATGCCCTCCTTCTCAACATCAGAAGCCTTCCTCCACAGCTTCTTGAGTTGCCTTCTCTCCCGGATGAGCCGATCGATCTCCTGTTGTCGCCTGGATTTGCTCTCTAATGCTGTTGGTTTTGCCTGCTTGCTCCTTACTTCATACCGTTCTGCTCCGTATGAGTAGATGATGTCTCCCATCTTGTCAAGCTTTCTTTCAACTGTGCCGCTCATGCTTTGTAGGACTCAGCAGCCGCATGGTCTTTCCCTTGTTGTCAGACATTCTATTCAAGGCAGTCACTGGATGAATCCAGAGTGAATGATTTCGAAAACGCAGGACATGATGTTAGTTCCAAAAGTGCCTAGGGACTCTGCAAGGCAGGGGCGTCCTACTCCCTGAGCCAGGCTTGCACTTGACCGCATACCTAAGGATCGAAGACTTGAGCACTGTGATGTCGAGACAGCTGGACAGACACTTCACAGGGGTTGTCAAGTGGGGTCCTACTTTCACCAACGTTTCGCTGATTTAACCCCACGACGTCTCCAGTAGGCTCGGCAGTGCATTCTGGCGTCCCAGAAGCACCCCCCTCTGCATCTGCCCAGCCTGCTTATTTGGGAGACCAGCTAGGGTCTTTCCTTTTCAGCCAGAGCCACTGGCTACTCCACTCTGCCAGTCTGGATAGCTCCTTGATGGCCCGACGTAGGACTTGTCCGCTGATGCCAAGGTCCTTCATCAGCCTCACAGTTGATGTTGCCACAAAACAGTTAATTTACTCCCAAATCAGAGCTCAGGTGTGAAGTAATTTCTTTTTAAATTGTTTGAGAATTTCATGATTCAAATATAATATTTGCTGTGACAATTTACAATTACAATTTAGGCATTTAGCAGACGTTCTTAATCCAGAGCGATTTACATTAAGCAATAACAAAAGCATGGCATACGTCACATACTGTATATAAAAAGTAGTTAACATTAATCATGTGTAAACTAAGAACGTAACAGTGGAGTATCTATGTAAACTATACATACTATATTATATATTATACATGTGTACTATAAAGTGCTATGACTACATAAAATGCAATTCTAGTGCTGTCTACGTAACAAGCTATAAGTCTGTTTAAAATACTATCTAAGTCTACATAAAGTGCTATCTAAGGCCAGTGGAACTCCCTTTTGCTTAATTAAATGTATTACTACTACAAAGGATGCCCAGATGAAACAGTGTATTTAAAAACAGCTCAAATCTATAAAAAAAAAAAAGGGAAAAAAAAGAAAGCTCAAATCTTGCTAAAACATTCAGAACTGTAATCTGTTGTTGGTAACGGTTTAGTCAATCTTATCTTGGTAAGTGATACAGTAGTCATTTTGTACATGGAACATGGAAGAAGAATGTATTTACATTTTAGGAATCCAGTGTTGACCATCATGTTATCTTTCTGCTCCTAGACATCCTGCACATGGTTGTGTGTAAAGAGGAGGTTTCCCCTAAACAGGAGAGGAGCCCCAGTCTGCTCCAGGAGAAACCAGTGCCTCCACACATTAAAGATGAACAGGAGGAGCTACTTCAAAGACCAGAGGAACCTGTCGGGTCAACGTTGACATTACTAGCAGTGAAAGGTGAAGAAGACGATGAAGACATCTCTTCGCACTGCTCTGAAGTTGAAGTCGAGCGTGAATCCGACACTGAAGACAGTGATGATTGGGCGGAGACAACTGGAGGTCAGTCATTGTTAAACACAGGCACAGGAACTACATGTGTGGGGAACACTGGCAGTTGGCATAATGACTAAAAAAAATGGAAAGATGATGAATAAAAATAAATATTAACGGGGAAGAAGATGATGGAAGCTTTTCGAGTTATCTGTACTCACCATTTTTATCCTGCCTCTCCCCTTCGCTCCCCCCTCTCACACTCCGACCATCTTTGTCTTTCTGTATCTCTCTCTCTCTGTCAGGTGACCTGAAGAAACGCCAGCGTGTCCACACCGGAGAAAAACCTTTCCAGTGTAAAGATTGTAACAAGAGTTTCAGCCAGTCATATCAGCTGAGGAGACACTGGCGTGTCCACACTGGAGAAAAACCTTTCCAGTGTAAACATTGTGACAAGAGTTTCAGTGAGACAAGTAATCTAAAGAAACACCAGCGTATGCACACTGGAGAAAAACCTTTCCAGTGTAAACACTGTGACAAGAGTTTTACTGCATCGTCTTCCCTGAAAACACACCATTATTTGCATACCGGCGAAAAACCTTTCCAGTGTATACATTGTGGCAAGAGTTTCAGTCAGTCAGGTGAACTGAATAAACACCTGCGTGTTCACACTGGAGAAAAACCTTTCCAGTGTGAACATTGTGGCAAGTGTTTCAGTCGGTTAAATAACCTGAAGAAACACCACACCGTCCACACTGGAGAAAAACCTTTCCAGTGTGAACATTGTGACAAGAGTTTTACCTCATCGTCTGACTTGAAAATACACCGGCGTGTGCATTCTGGAGAAAAACCTTTCCAGTGTGAACATTGTGACAAGAGTTTTACCTCATCGTCTAACTTGAAAATACACCGGCGTGTGCATTCTGGAGAAAAACCTTTCCAATGTAAACATTGTGATAAGAGTTTCAGTATGTCAAGTGTTCTGAAAAAACACCAGGTTATCCATACTGGAGAAAAACCTTTCCAATGTAAACATTGTGATAAGAGTTTCAGTCTATCAGGCTCCCTGAAGAGACACCAGTATGTCCACAGTGAAGGAAAACCTTTCCAATGTAAACATTGTGATAAGAGTTTCAGTCTATCAGGCTCCCTGAAGAGACACCAGTATGTCCACAGTTAAGAAAAACCTTTCCAATGTAAACATTGTGATAAGAGTTTTTGTAAGTCATATCAGCTCAAGCGACACCGGCTTAGCCACACTAGATTAAATACTTTCCAATGTACACAATTGTGACAAGAGTTTCAATGTATCAAGTAATCTGAAAGTTACACCTTTGTGTCCACATTTCTCACAGGACAAAACAAAAACAGTGTTGCACTATTCATTCATTATTGTGTTGCCTAAAATCATCTGCTCTTAAACAATGCAGCCCCCCTTAGCTATCCTCGTGTGTTGTTCAAAGTAGCCCTTTGCTAATATTGAGCACCACTGATATAGAATATATATCCGTATACTCTGGTGCTCAATATTTCATGTCAAGGACCCCCAGAATTATATGTATTTGGCCACGGACCCCCATCTGAAAATATGTTGTTCCAGAGATTCCCCCTCCCAGAAGAAAATATGAGTTAAAAACGTTCGCTCTGAAAGAATATATATAAAGATTTGCGCCACATTTTCACGGTTTAAAAAAAAAATAGCAGACCTACAAGCTCGTAGCTATGAGCTTGTAGATATGCTATTTTTCAACAGCTAAAGCATAACATACTGTAATGCTTAAAACACCGAAAGGGGTTCCCGCCCAGAATGGGTTAAAATGGTAAATGGTGCATTTATATAGCGCCTTTATCCAAGGCGCTTTACATAGATTGTGCATTACATTCACACACACATTCATACACTGATGGCAGCGGAAACCATGCAAGGTACCAACCAGCACATCAGGAGCAATTAGGGGTTCAGTGTCTTGCTCAAGGACACTTCGACACTAACTCTGGGGGAGCCGGGTTCGAACTGGCGACCTTGCGGTTACCATCCGGAAACTCTACCCCTGAGCCACCGCCGCCCCAGTTAAAGAGACAGGCAGACTGGCCGCTCTGCAAGTACAAAGCTATTGATGGTCATGTTGTTATTGCGTCAACAATATCGGTGAAAGTTATTTTGAGATCGGATCGATACAGATACGCCTGATACGGCATAAATAAGCCAATTAAATTGTGCACCTTTAGTTTCCAGTATATTGAGCTCATTGGGAGGAACAAATGAAATGGCTGTATGATCGTAGGGAGGTCGATAGACAAGGACAATATATTGGATTATTATACTGTCAATAGAGGCCTCCATGCTCCAGCTATTTTGTTTTCTTCTCATTATAAACCTTTAAAACGTATTAACAAACCATTTATGTTGACTTTATTATAAGTTTTTGCTAGAGGATGCCATTACAGGCATGGCTGTTTTTTTTTAATATAATTGTGTTTTATTTGAATGTAATCTGTGCAGAGCACAGAAAATCCACTGAATGTCCAAAGTTCAGGGTTTTTTTGGGTGCAATTGGTGCTATTGGGTGCAATAGAATAATAATCGTCACTAGACCTTTAACAATAATTATCATGACAAACATCTGGACTGGATCAATTGTGACAATTTTATTAAAACAAAACAAAAAAAAGTGTTTGGACCAATGTTATCCTCTCCTCTAAGATTTTGCACTTTTAAGTATGGATTAGATCATGCCTGATGAAGGTCGAAAGGTTAAAATAAAAGGTTCTTGAACCAGCAAGTGGCAGTGTGCGGGTCTCCCTCCTCCTAAAAGTCTGGATAAGCGCCTCCACTGAATACCTAAACTGTAAGTAAGTGTTGAAGTGTTCCTTCAAGCAGGGTTCTCTCGGTCATGAAATTACTAGCCCATTTTGGGCGGGAACCCCTTTTGGTGTTAGCATTATGTTATGCTTTAGCTATTGAAAAATAGCAGATCTACAAGCTCATAGCGCGCCACCGAGTGGTTCTTCAAAAAAAAATTGAAACATTGAAGAACCACTGAAATAGAAACATAGCTTTTTCAGAAAACTGTCAGGATGTAGAAGACATTTTTAGAATCTGATCTCG
Organism: Electrona antarctica; assembly: GCF_951216825.1. NCBI lineage: Eukaryota > Metazoa > Chordata > Actinopteri > Myctophiformes > Myctophidae > Electrona > Electrona antarctica. The sequence goes on from NC_136797.1 coordinate 37,508,630, forward strand.
GGTCAAAATGGGCTAGAAATACTTTGAAATTAAACATTGTCCAGTCCTGGAAAATGTTTTGGAATTCATCAATGTTCCTGGAAAAATATTTTACTACTCATTGTTTTTGCCTATTGATTTTGTTAATAAACAAAAACGTTTCCAAAACATGTATTACGCGAAATATGTAACATAAGTACTTTTTTGCCGAACGGGCTGCGTGATTGCAAAGTTGCTTTTTAAAAAATAAATAAAAATAAAACATTTTCCTGAGTTTTCCTGATGTGATAATGATAACCTGTCAGAATCAACTTTTGTTTTGTTCGTTTATGTGCTAAAAGAGTGACTTTGACAGCTGTTGACCCGTTACAATGGAAGTCAATGAGAGCCTATTTTTATTTCTAATATTTACTAGGGCGGGAACCCCTTTTGGTGTTAGCATTATGTTATGCTTTAGCTATTGAAAAATAGCAGATCTACAAGCTCATAGCGCGCCACCAAGTGGCGCGCTACGAGCTTGTAGGTCTGCTATTTTTGAAAAATCGAAGAACGACTGACATAGAAACATAGCTTTTTCAGAAAACTGTCAGGATGTAGAAGACATTTTTAGGTAAAAATGGGTTAAACTGCACAACGGAGTGAAATAATTCATGGAATAACCCTAACCCTCATAACAAGGTACAGTGGTGTGTGCCTGTGGTGTTGTAGAGGAGGTCTCCCTGAACGCGTGCCTATGTCACACTAGTTGAAACATGGCACCGATTTTTGTCCAGCGTCCACTTTATTCTGGAAATGGTACATTTTTACCTCTGATCTCACTAGATGGCATGCCTTTCTTTTTTTGTTTACACCTTTTTGCTGCTTAGCGGAGGGTGTGGTGTTATAGAGCGCGACGCGTTGTGAGCTTGTAGATCGGCTATTTTCAGCAAGTGTAAAATCAGTCATTTCGACAACATCAAGGCCCGCCAAAACACATTTTAGTCTAAATCAACTGTAGAATTAGTCGACTAAAATCTTATGACATTCAAATCAAAATGTTCTGCCAAAAACCACACTGCCTCTGAACTCACTAAATGGCATGCCAATTTTTTTTTTACACATCTGCTACTTAGCGGAGGGTGTGGTGTTGTAGAGGAGGTCTTCCCGAACGCGTGATATGTCACACTAGTTGAAACATAGCACCGATTTTTGTCCAGCGTCCAATTTGTAAAGGCCATGCACTCCAGTGAATAGCATTCATCCATTTAGATAACTTTTTTATAATCTTATGTTATTTCATTACTTATTTTTATACAGAAACATAATGTGTGTCTTATAGCATCGTTTAATTCTTGATCTTAATTTATAGTTTTAATGTGCAAATCAATACTTTAGGGGGTACTCTTATTTTGAAGAGATCGTCCACCGGTAGCTATTTGGCTATTTGCATAGGGCTCCGTCTTTTTGGCAAATCTAGAACTTCCTGTTTGAGAGCTAGCAAATTTAAGACATCCGGTTGCTTTCAGAATAAAAGCGTCGTTAATTAAATAATGATTACATTACATTATTAGTATTATTATTACATTACAGTTATTGTGAAGACACATTATGTTTGTGTAAAAATAAGTATTGAAATAACGTAAAAAAGTTATCTAAATGGATAAATGCCCAAGTCTATGCACTGGAGTGCCCAAGTCCATTCACTGGAGTGCATGGACTTTATAAAGTGGATGCTGGACAAAAATCCCTTCTATGTATCGACTAGTGTGACATATGCACATGTCCGGGGAGACCTCCTCTACAACACCACACTGTCCGCTAAGCGGCAGAGGTGTAAAACAAAAATTGGCACGCCATACAGTGAGGTGAAAGGTCAAAAAGTGGACTAAAATACAATAGAATATAAAAGAATACAGACAAGGCTTTGAAAGTTACAAAAAAATACCTTTTAATTAATCATTGCTAATATAACAGTGTACACTTTCAATGGAAAGAAAAAGGCATACAGTTTGCTTACGGTGTTTCTCATTCACTGTTACACAGAAGAAGAAAAATTCACTCTGCAAAAAAAGTTTCCAAATCCCTACAATATTTGTTTTTAAACGTAATTTGTCTTAAGGTGGACTGAGAATCTACTTTAATAGTTTAGTAGTAACTTTTGATCAATTTACTGTATGTGTGTGCATCTGTGTTAATACAGCAAACATTATTCAAACACATGCAAAACATGCAAAAACTACAAACGTCAATCAGTGCAAACGTCACTCAAAAATTCAAAATGATACTATAAGTGCAAACGTACCTAAAGTGCATACATTACTCAAATGTATAAAAAGGTAAGACGTTCAATGTACCAAGTGCAAACGTTACTCAAAAGTATAGGTACAACATGCAATGTACCTCAATGCAAACGTCACTCAAATGTATAAAAAGGTAAGACGTTCAATGTACCAAGTGCAAACGTTACTCAAAAGTATAGGTACAACATGCAGTAAGTACCTATAGTGCAAAACATCACTGCAAACATAAAGTGCAAACATTGTACACACACACATAAATTGATCAAAAGTTAGATGTACGTATATAAAGCAAACCCAGCTCAGTCCAAACATTTCAAACGTTTGTTTTTAGATGATCACAGTAAGCACAAAGACTAGTGTCCAGTGTCCACTTTAGTTCACTTTAGTCTGGAAATGGGATATTTTTTCTTTCACCTTGCTGTATGGTGTGCCAATTTTATTTTTACACCTCTGCTGCTTAGCGGACACTGTGGTGTTGTAGAGGAGGTCTCCCCGGACATGTGCATATGTCACACTAGTCGATACATAGCAGGGATTTTTGTCCAGTGTCCACTTTAGTCTGGAAATGGGATAGTTTTTGACCTTTCACCTCGCTGTATGGCGTGCCAATTTTTGTTTTACACCTCTGCTGCTTAGCGGACAGTGTGGTGTTGTAGAGAAGGTCTCCCCGGACATGTGCATATGTCACACTAGTCGATACATAGCAGGGATTTTTGTCCAGTGTCCACTTTAGTTCACTTTAGTCTGGAAATGAGATGGTTTTTGACCTTTCACCTCGCTGTATGGCGTGCCAATTTTTGTTTTACACCTCTGCTGCTTAGCGGACAGTGTGGTGTTGTAGAGGAGGTCTCCCCGGACATGTGCATATGTCACACTAGTCGATACATAGCAGGGATTTTTGTCCAGTGTCCACTTTAGTTCACTTTAGTCTGGAAATGGGATATTTTTTTATCTTTCACCTCGCTGTATGGCGTGCCAATTTTTGTTTTACACCTCTGCTGCTTAGCGGACAGTGTGGTGTTGTAGAGGAGGTCTCCCCGGACATGTGCATATGTCACACTAGTCGATACATAGCAGGGATTTTTGTCCAGTGTCCACTTTAGTTCACTTTAGTCTGGAAATGGGATGGTTTTTGACATTTCAAGCACAAACTCAATACAAAGGCTGTTAACTGTGAGTGGACGACCCAATTAAGCATTACACTTGTTTCCAATAGGGTCCACCATGTTCAAATCATCAAAACATTTAGAGACGTACAAATAGACACTTCTATAGACAGAACAGGAATTCATCATAAAGGAGGTAAAAAGGGAAAAGAAATATATACAGTGAGGGGAAAAAAGGGGGGGGCGGGGGGGGGGGGGGGGGGGATTCAGATTTTACGGGGGCCAGTTTCGAATTGCAGCCATCCGTAGGTGCCCTTTGAGAGCGGTTTTGAAGGAGTCAAGGGATTCGCATGTCTTAATGACAGTTGGTAGGGCGTTCCACATTTTGGTGGCATAGGAGCGAAAATAATTTAGTCCCTTGTTTGTGCCGAATCTGGGTTGTACATGGTTCGTTGCACTCCCTCTGGTGTTGTGGGTGTGGACTTCGTTAACATTAAGGAAGTATCTAGACAGGTACATGGGTATCTTGGTGGTGTATCGAATCTTGTGGACCAGACCCATTGCAAGATGCTGTACTCTGTCGTCGACCCTAAGCCATTCCAGCCTGTCGAAGTGGGCAGGGGTGAGGTGGGTTCGGGGGGCTAGATCAAGTAGGAGCCTGACCAGTTTGATGACTGTCAAGTCAACTGAATAACCGGAGAAACGGAAAGCTCTTCGCAATTAACAACAACATATATGTATAAGTTGCATTGTTTACAACAACATAACATTACCTTCTTGTTGACGGAACAGTTCAGACTTTTTCCCGCAACTACATTTATTATTCTGCTGCTTGTAGTGACGTCACGGCGGTCGAGAAGAGAACAGAACAGAACAGACGCCAGTACACAGCCTGCAGCGACACCTACTGCGTTGGATGTTTTTTTTGACTGATGTCAGCTACACACGCACACAGTGACACACGCGCACACACACACACACACACAAAGGAAATAATATGTGGATGGCCCAGATGACAGGAGAGAGCACATCTCTAACACATTGGGCGGATCCCAACAGATGCAATTGAAAATGTGCACTCGCAGTTGAGATCCAACAATGTCATCCACCCATTGCCCTCTCTCAATTTGAAAGCAACAATGATGGCACAATGATAGACCTAGATCTCATTGACACCTTGGCCTAAACAGAGGAGCCAGTCAACATTGTTGAGTTGCCAACTGATGCGTTACTATTGAGTTCAAAGGTTATCTAAAGTCCAATAAACAGGCTGTAAACATAAGTCAAGGGACTGGCATAACTGGCATATATTTTAATGATTAGGCTACTGGGATACATATCCCAAAATGAATGGGTCCACGTGATATGATATGAACAGCAAATTAATATAGATAAAAGCAGATACGACCTGTTATATCACAAATTATCCGATCCATATCAGTCCGTTGGTCGGGGCGGCCCCTTGGAGCACAGGCCAGAGGTGTCGTCTGTCCTGGAGAGCTCAGACGTGTCTTTACTTTTTCAGACACTATATAGAAATCTTCCTGTCTCTCTGTGACCTTGCTAAGCACAGCTAGGGTGCACTCTTATAAGTACTGGTAACTGCTTTAAAGTGTGCCCTTGATGATGAGCACAGCTATCACTGCAGTCAGAGGCAGTACTTTAATACCAGGATCGAAAGTAAGGGGAAACTGGTGCACCCTTCACAAAATGTCCATGACTTCACAAGAGGCTCCACCACCTGAGTGCAACAACTGAGAGCAACCAACCACAAAATGACTTGTCTTTTAGTTCTGCTGGATCTCTTCTCCACTAGTACCTCCCTAACATTTAGTTTGTATCTGTTGACGAAATTGTCCAATATATGTAGTCTTGGTTTTAGTCATCGTAGCTTAGTTTTTATTTTGTTTTTTGTCAGTGAATAAGGTAGTCAACAATAATTTAACTTTAGTCAATCAAATCAATATTTGTATACATGTCCACTGCTGACTTCTTGTCTTGTAACTTGTTGTAAAGACTACCGATCAGCACGGTATGACAGTATCATGGTCAAAATCGATACTGTCAGTTAAATTCATACCTTTTATACTGTCAACCCTTAGTAACTAACAGTATACCGTTTTAAGGTATTGGTATCAAGCAGCCATGGTTCTGAACCATAAGCTATAGGGTGATGAATCATATTGAAAGAACATATTGTATATTGCAAAGTTTTTGGTGTTTTATGAATTGCAATATTTAACCTACTTATTATAGGTAAAGTCATTTTGTGCAGTACAAACACACTTTTTTTTAATGGGCCATAGAACATTTACTCAGTGCAAACTAGCCTATTGTATCTTAAGATGTACTGACGTCACATGCTGGTAACATGTTATTAATTACTAACAGCAAACGGTATGTATACCATCTGTATACATAGAGTAGTTTTGTGTTTAGTTTAGTGCAATTCAAAACTGAACCATGTAAGAAATTCACAATTTAACCTTTTAACCCCATGCATATGATGAGACATTCTTTGATGATTTGATCCCTTTTATAGCCTATTTTGTTGACCGAGGGTCCCCAAGGGGTACAGTATATACTTGGTCCCCTCCTCTATTCCCTCTACACCAAATCTCTTAGCTGGAAATAGTCAATCTACAAGCTCACAATGTGTGTTATTTTCTCTGAATGTTTGCCTATATTATGACCTAGAATAGTGATGTTAGGGTTGAGATGCTGCTGTGGTTGAAAAAGTTGTAGGAACAAGATAAAAATGGAGATTACATTTTTGTATTGTCCAGATAAAAAAACAATATGTAATAATAAACAACAATATAAATAAACAATATAAACAACAATTATAAAACAATATATAAATGTACACTATTTACAATATATATTTACAGTATGAATCTCTGAAGTATAGAGTCTATAAAGCATCATCATGGAGGAGAAACGCCATGTGCACGGCAGACAAGCTCCAAGTACTGCAGCCTCTGAAGCAGCTGCTTATTGTCCCCCTCCAGCGCCTTGACGCTGCTCTCCAGAGACTGCACGTAGGTTTTCTTCTTCTCTCGGGACATTCTGGCCGCTTCCTTGTTCCGCTGCAGATAGAGCACCTTCGTCTGCTCGGCGTCCATGATGACGGAACGCTGGAACCGGCCCCTCTTCTTCAGCACGGCAGCCTTCTGAGGAAGACCGGGGCTGCTGCTGCTGCGGGGGCTGAGCGTGGGGACCGCCGTCCACGTCCCCTGTGGTGGAACACCGTCGCTGGTTGTGGTGGTGTCGGCCCATCGTGTGGTGTTGGCCCATGCCAGGCCCATCGTGGTCCCATGAGAAACGCTTGAGGAGGAGCCATGGCTTTGTGCGGTGGTCGTCTGAGGACGGTGCTCAGTAGTGGTGGTGGTGGTGGTGGTGTCCATCACCGTTGTCCCCTGAGAGAGGCTTGAGCCGGGGCTAAAAAGGTCAAACAATGCAGCCATTTCTTCATCCACATTGTCACTACGGCTACTGGTGGACATCACTGTCCCCCGATGGGGGAGGCTGGAGTCATCAGGGCCGTATGCGGCTGCGCTGGGCATCACTGTCCCCCGATGGTGGAGGCTGGAGGCATCGGGGCCGTATGCGGCTACGCTGGGCATCACTTTCCCCTGATGAGGGAGGCTGGAGTCATCGGGGGAAAACAGCAGCTCATAATAAGGGCCAGCCTGCAGAGTTGGGATGTCCCTACAGGGTTGCAGGTCATAATACTGCAGCAAGGCAGCAGCACCGTCCTGCACCTGCATCTCCTCCATAGAGGTGGAATAAGCAGCATCAAGGACACCACATGCTGTCTCCTCCTTCACCACTGCGGTGGGAGGAAGAGGACCAATGTTGAGCATCTCTCCACCGATATTTCAGATGAGCTTTGAATAAAGCTTTAAAGTGTAACAGAATGTTACTCTCTGGTTGATATGGTGAGGTCTAGTGGCCACACAGTGATTGATGTTGTTGCTGCTCCTTTCTCTGTATCTCTCCCTTTGAACTGTGTGCTGGACAAAGACAAAGTGTGAATGAGGTGTTGAGTTTAACGTTCACCTTTTATTTGGGGGAACTGGTCAATCACAGCATAGGTTTCCTCCCATCAACAAACATGGTTGCCACGGCGACGCGGAAGCGGCGTCGCTGTTCCGCGATTTTTTTTTAAACTAGAACTGTCGTTGGGAACTCGGCATGTGATTGGCTGAGATAACTCGACTTATGATTGGCTCAATGGCTGAGACGCTGGAGCAGAGCCAGCCAAACAAATGGTTTGTTTACATGAAAAATAAAACGGAAGATAAAGCCACCAGCCAGCAGATGGTAGTGTTGTAGCTTGTTGTTAGCAAAGCATTGAAGCAGCATCTCTTAAAAGAGGGACGTTGATTTGTCCATGAGCGCTCCGCACCGGCGTCTCAGCCAATCAGAAGTCGAGTTATCTCAGCCAATCACATGCCGAGTTGCCAACGATCATCTAGTTTAAAAAAATGTCGCGGAACTGCACAGCGCTTCCGCGTCGCCGAGACAACCCTGTTTGTTGATAGCCTCGGTGTCAGGCTTACGCTTGTTGATGGGAGGAAACTTGTGCTGTGATTGGCCAGTTCCCCAAATAAAAGGTGAACGTGAAGCTCAACACCTCATTCACACTTTGTCTTTGTTCAGCACAGTTCAAAGGGAGAGATACAGAGAAAGGAGCAGCAACAACATCACTGTGTGGCCACTAGACCTCACCATATCCATGATGTCTTACAAACGTAGAGACAGAAAGCCTTCATGCAGCGACTCAGGAGATGATTCCACCTGTACAGCAGATGAATATGACTCCATGGTTTCAACTGGAGACAGCAGAAAGAAGAGGAGAGGAGGGGTGAAGCGTGAGGCAGGTCAGGAGGAGGAGGCAGCCGTAGTCCAACTGCAAAGACCCAAGAAGACACGTGGCCGTGTAAAGTTAGACAATGAGTTCATTGAGAACACATTAAGGCGACGCAAAATCTTCAGCGTTCGTAAAAATGGTGTAATAAAAAAGATTGAAGAGCTCACCAAGCTGACAGGAACCCAGGTTCTGTTTCTGGTGGCCAGTGAAACGGGACACATCTACAAATTTGCCTCCGACAAGCTCCAGCCCATGTTCACTAGTGAGGCGGGCAATGCCCTGATTCAATCCTGCCTCAATTCACCACAGGGCTCACCACCCCACGATGATGATGCTCCCACGGATACTGGAGGCAGCAGAAAGAGGAGGAGGAGAGGAGGGGTTAAGCGTGAGGCAGCTCAGAGGGAGGAGGCAGCCGTAGTCCCACTGCAAAGACCCAAGAAGACACGTAGCCGTGTAAAGTTAGACAGAGCCACGGCTGCCCCGGGCAACAAAGAGAAGATGGACCTCACCTTCCAAGCTTCTGAGGACGAGAGCCTGGGCAGCACTAATGATGAATCGAAACCATCTTTCAACAACATCATGGCCAGTCTACCAGGAACCGCCACCACCCGTGCTCAGTCCATGTTGCCCACAACCACCTCCACTGTGCAGGAGAGCAGCGGGCTACAGGTACAACAGCACAGCCATGCCCCCACGTCCTCCCCACCTCCCCACAATGATGATGCTCCCACGGATGTGAGTGCCACGGCTGCCCCGGGCTTCAAAGAGAAGATGGACCTCACCTTCCAAGCTTCAGAGTCGGAGAGCCTGGTCAGCACTAATGATGAATCGACACCATCTTGTTTCAACATTCTACCAGCGACCACCAGCAGCAGCAGTGACCAGTCCATGGTGCCCACAACCACCTCCACTGTGCAGGAGAGCAGCGGGCTGGAGGTACAACAGCACAGCCATGCCCCAGCGTCCTCCCTGCTGCCCATGGAGGGTCATGTGATGTACCCCAGTGCCTCAGACACAGTGATGTACAACATCTCTGACTTTCAGTGGTCACATGAGGAAATGATGGAATTTGCACTGAGCATATGCGCTGCTGATAGCCTATAGGCAGTTCGACATGCAGCGTCAGTGTGCAAGGGACAGAGAAAAGGCGTTCATATGCGACAATCTTTTGTGAGCGACTACTATGAACAGCTTTGTGTGTCTGTCTGTCTGTTTGAGCACGGAATGTGATGTACGATGATGTATGATTATAAGAGCGCCGCTCACTTCACACAAGTGTGATTTTATTTGTGTCATTCTATGTCATTTTCTTCGTTATGTAACACATTCTGTGGGACAATCCCAACATTGTGCTCCTGTATATACTGTAAATAAGTTATTGTTATAAGTCATAATTGTATGTTTGTATATTCAGTGACAAATAAAACTTCTTGAATCTTGAACAGCAAAGTGTATTTCTCTCTGTAATTATAAGTGAGTGGTTTCACTGAGGAAAATTGTCTTTCATCAATTGCTATAGTTACACATTGCTTGATGATAGGTTAGGACACGTATATCACATGGGCTTAAATTAATGATATTGATTCCTCGGCTCGATCCCCATCGCCCCCCAGGTCTGTTCACCCCCAGTCAGTGTTTTAGTTTAAGATTGTGACGCTTTAAGGCTTGATGAAGGAACAACTCCAAAATGCATGTGTATTGTGTGTGTGTGTGTGTGTGTGTGTGTGTGTGTGTGTGTGTGTGTGTTTCTCACAAGTCACAACACACGTGACTCTTGATGTATGGAGAACATGGAGTCACAGCCTGGGGAGAGACATATCTTGTGTAATATATTGAATTTGGGGGTATATTGCATACAATATTACAAGCAGAGCAAGTAAAAGAATCTGTTCTTTAATTGGCCCATACCAAAATGCTTCTATAGTTCCCCCCAAATTAAAAGTACACTCGCCAACCAATCACTGTCCTGTACTGTTGGGACGACGTCACTGGTGGGGGACATGGTTACTATAATTGCTTGTTTCCATTGTGGTCTCACAAACTAACAAAAGGTTAATAAAATAAATAATACCTACAATAAATTAAACCATTTTACCTAACTACAAATGAAATTATACATTGACATGTATGAAATTAAAAATTAAATGGCTTTATAGCCTATCAAACAGGGACCTTTCCCAACAGCTCAGTTGTCCCAAACAAATTATATTTGTGATGTTAATCATCTATGACGTCCCAACTTGGTATAAATTATTATATATGAATCCATGATGTAATGATAGATTATAATAGAATATACTACAGGGGTTGTGCAATAACAGGAAGTCATGTGTGTTTTAGCTTTATGTTGTTTTGTGATATGATGCACTGATTGGTTGGCACTTTTAATTTCGTACATACATTGCAATGACAATAAAGATCTATTTGTAAGCCACTTTTTTGTTAAGGCTTTTTTTGGATGCCACTAGCAATACCCTCAGTAAATACTGGAGACCTGCTGTGTTTCATTTATTTATTTTAAAGGGAAAGTGGTTAAGTCTGTGTTGGTTTCATAAATATTTAACCAAGAGCTTGTAAATAATAACTACATGGATGCATTGGAACTCAGGTTCTTTCCCATTCCTGAAAAGAAAGGCTTTAGGACACACAATGTTTCCACTTGACAGCAGCGATATGTTTCTCATGAACCAAAGGTGCTCGGCTTGCAGCAAAAACTACAGCATTAGAGCTAGTAAAAACGTGCCTGCATATTCCAACTGGGAATATTTCTAGTGGTTCAACAGCGATCTTTATGCTTTAAGGTTATCAAACATTTAAATTGCAAGGTCTCCCCTTAACTCTTTAAACCTTTGAAAAGGAGACCATTAATTGCGCTTTGGGTATTCAGAAAAGCGCTATATAAACTTGAGCTATTATTATTATTAATGCATTACTGAATACATCTTCATTAGACGTTAATGTCTAGATTCTAGAAAACTGAAAGACACGAGGCACTCGAGTTCAACCTGCTTCCTTTGCAACCGGGAAATGACTGCCACTCAAGACCTTCTAAAAACAAAAAAACAGTGACCTACCAAACCATGGCACAAACTGGTCTCCCAGCTTAGAAGCATCATACTGGTCCTTGTCACTAAAGCAGGGAGTGTTTGACCGTGTCCCTCTCCCTCCACACTGGGGAGGGTAAAATACTCTAATAAACCTTGTCTCAGTAGGTAAAGTATGAGAAATGTAAAGAGCCCGCCCTACAGAAAACTTCAACTGTGGGCATTAATAATGGAGGCAGAAGTTCCCAAGTCACATTGATTAATTAACTTCTTTATTTATTTAATTCATCCATATGCAAAGACAACTATAAAACATACCGAATGCTTCCCTCCCACCCACTACAATCCCGTCAGAACGCAATACTACCAATCAGTGAATTCATTGAATGAAAGACATTCGCCGATGGGCTTTAAAAGCATCAACCTACGCATATCGAATACAAGTTCACACAACAGATTTAAAGCAGTAATTCATGATAACCTAAAAGTCTACAATAATACAAAAAATAAATGCAAAGCAGTGCACACACATCTGAATGACTGAATGTCTTTAAAGCGCTACTTAACTTTCCTCACAGTTGCGAGTCTTGTGACCAGTCGGAGCTTTGGCGCTGGGGCGGAGGTTTCAGTTTGTAATTGGTGTGTGGGTCACCGTCCGCCGGAGCAGACAGAGCCTTCCTAAATGTCCCCGCTATACCAATTTCTTTCCCTGCCTAAAACAGGAGCCTAGCCCAGCTATCTATCTTCACCGCCAGCAGCCCTAAACAGCATGCGAACGGCACCCAGCAGTGAGTGCATGACAGGTAGCTCAGCTGGCTTCGCCTATAACGTTCACTGAGCTCCGCTCTCCAGAGATCCTGTCTCGTACTGAGCAAAACAGTTTTATAGTCTCTCTTTCCTCAAACTAATCATGTCCAGCCGTGAATGATCAGCGTGGCGCATGTCTCTCACATCACATCAGGTGAGGGCCATCAGTCTGTGATTGACACTTGTCATTTCTGATGTCACCCAAAGTCAGGTTCAGAGGTTTGGCACGCTAGAAGAGCTTTCTGCCAGCTTTCTTCGCCTCAGTTCTAGCAGCTGTAGCAGATTTGTTGGCTGCGGGTTCATCCACCCTCATCCTGAGAGACGCACATCTGATTGAGCAGTGACTGGTGGGCATCTCTCCCATAATTTCCCACTTCTTCACAGTAACGCTCAATGGTCTGAATGAAGCTAAATAGAGACCAAAACATAGCCGTGAGAGAAACGCCTGGTGTGGACAAAAAAGAAAACACCACTTCCCTGGCCTTCGGGGAGCAACAGCCTCTTACCCTGTTGTTTTGGGCACACAGGATACACGCGTCTGTGTCTGCGTTGTAACACTCAACCCAGTGCGTGCGTGCATGTAAATACCGGTGGACACACACCACCTATGGATAAGAGGGAATTAACAAGATAGTGACTGTAAGTGTGCTCTATTTATGTGCCCAAACTAACATAGATCAGTCCATTCTAGAGTGACCACAGAAGTGATGATATCGCAAGCTCTCTGTGCCCTCCATGAGCTGCCAGTTGTTAGTGCAGGGGTTGTAACGCTGCACTGAGTCCATGCCACCCACTGCATACACGTAGCCTTCCAGCATCACCAGGCCTATGTGGAGAACCCACTGCATACACGTAGCCTTCCAGCATCACCAGGTCTATGTGGAGTCCACGCCACCCACTGCATACACGTAGCCTTCCAGCATCACCAGGTCTATGTGGAGTCCACGCCACCCACTGCATACACGTAGCCTTCCAGCATCACCAGGTCTATGTGGAGTCCACGCCACCCACTGCATACACGTAGCCTTCCAGCATCACCAGGCCTATGTGGAGAACCCACTGCATACACGTAGCCTTCCAGCATCACCAGGTCTATGTGGAGTCCACGCCACCCACTGCATACACGTAGCCTTCAGCATCACCAGGCCTATGTGGAGAACATACACGTAGCCTTCCAGCATCACCAGGCCTATGTGGAGTCCACGCCACCCACTGCATACACGTAGCCTTCCAGCATCACCAGGCCTATGTGGAGTCCATGCCACCCACTGCATACACGTAGCCTTCAGCATCACCAGGCCTATGTGGAGAACATACACGTAGCCTTCCAGCATCACCAGGCCTATGTGGAGAACCCACTGCATACACGTAGCCTTCCAGCATCACCAGGCCTATGTGGAGTCCACGCCACCCACTGCATACACGTAGCCTTCCAGCATCACCAGGCCTATGTGGAGTCCATGCCACCCACTGCATACACGTAGCCTTCCAGCATCACCAGGCCTATGTGGAGTCCATGCCACCCACTGCATACACGTAGCCTTCCAGCATCACCAGGCCTATGTGGAGTCCATACACGTAGCCTTCCAGCATCACCAGGCCTATGTGGAGAACCCACTGCATACACGTAGCCTTCCAGCATCACCAGGCCTATGTGGAGAACCCACTGCATACACGTAGCCTTCCAGCATCACCAGGCCTATGTGGAGAACCCACTGCATACACGTAGCCTTCCAGCATCACCAGGCCTATGTGGAGAACCCACTGCATACACGTAGCCTTCCAGCATCACCAGGCCTATGTGGAGAACCCACTGCGTACACGTAGCCTTCCAGCATCACCAGGTCTATGTGGAGTCCACGCCACCCACTGCATACACGTAGCCTTCAGCATCACCAGGCCTATGTGGAGAACATACACGTAGCCTTCCAGCATCACCAGGCCTATGTGGAGAACCCACTGCGTACACATAGCCTTCCAGCATCACCAGGCCTATGTGGAGTCCATGCCACCCACTGCATACACGTAGCCTTCCAGCATCACCAGGTCTATGTGGAGTCCATGCCACCCACTGCATACACGTAGCCTTCCAGCATCACCAGGCCTATGTGGAGTCCATGCCACCCACTGCATACACGTAGCCTTCCAGCATCACCAGGCCTATGTGGAGAAAAAAGAAAAGAAAAAAGCATCAGAAGTTCAGAACTAGATGACTTCATATGGAGACTCTCCTTGTGTAACCAAGGCAACAACCTTAACCTGGCAGTTATTACCAAAGTTAGACTAATACTATAGAGCGACTATAAACACAATGTTTTGGGCCAAACAAAGAATTGGAAAGAAGAAAAAAAACAGCAGGTTACAACACTTTTTTGTTGTTTTTATTCTTTGTAATTATTTGTTTGGTCCAAAATATTGTGTTTGTTGTCATGATTTGTCACAACTCGAGTTGGCTTTGTACGACGCTTATAAAAGGTCTTTAAATAAATACTTTTTGAAATGTCTATGGGAAAAATGCATTGGGACTGCGACTGCGACGCTCTATAGAAGTATGGGATGTCATAATAATAATAATTAGAAAAACATTGATCAATCAAATAGAATCATGACCTGACTTACAGTGCAGACTGCAGTGGGTAGTGTGTACAAACATTTCACCCACACTTTCACAACCTGTACATTTGTAATGTGACAAATATACTGTGAAATTGAAGTTTAAAAAGCCACTAGATGGCAGAATTTCCACTTTTACAACAGCAGCAGATGTTTGCTCATCCACAAAAAAAGACACTAGGGGCTTGTGCGGCTTAGGGTCCAGGCACCATGGCTGGTAATGCAGCATGACAGTGTGTCGGGGGTTCGAGTCCCAAACCTTGAGGAACTTTGAGGAGGAGGTATTGCTTTGATTTCAAAATATTTTCGTAATTTCCTGTATTTTTTACATTTTTTATTTCCTGAAAAACATTTTGAATTTGGAGTTAGGTGGTTTCTTCCCAACACCAGAGATATGATTATATTCTTGTGCGGCCAGCCCTCCAGCATCATGAAAACCCCCTAGTTTGACCCCCTAGTTTTGCCCTCTATAGGTTGGTATGGTCACATATTATGCCAATTATGAAACTTGCTCAACATATGCGTTGAGTGAATTAGCACCTGGCAGTTTCTAAATGCTGGGGACCCATAGCCTACTCAAAATGTCTAACATCTCCCTACGCCCATGAGTGTAGTGCTGAGGGAACATACTGGGGCTATGGGCTGGCTAGTACAGTGGTTCACAAAGTGGGGTCCGGGGACCCCCAGGGGTACCTGAGGGAGTTACAGGGAGGACCCAGCTAAATGATAATTTGGAACCAAATGGACCCATATGGGTCTGTAACTCAGAGAGCGTACAGATGGAACCAAATGGACCCGTTAGGGTCCATTTGGTTCCATTTGTACGCTCTCAGAGTTAAATTAACATTGATTTTACAATATAAATTGGGGGTCCCAGAGATAGAAATGCCATTAAATGGAGGTCCGTAGACTAATATGCATGTCAAACTGGGGGTCCTTGAAATTAAACGGGTTGAGAATCACTGCTAGAGCCGTAAAAATCTTCTCTTATGGGGGTCTCTGGCATATCTCTTCACATGCGGGGTCCGCGGGATATATCAGTGTCAATTTGGGGGTCCTTGACATGAAAAAGTTTGGGAACCACTGGGCTAGTAGACTAGTATGAGGAGGTCCCTGCTTTGTTTATGTCGCAAATCTCGCAATAAAACCATTGAAGACCCCTGATGTAAACGTTTTTATCATAAATGCACGCATTGCCTAATATTGTAACACACAATGTTCACAATGGGGCTCTATGGGCTGGCAAGTAGACTACAGTAGTATGAGGAGGTCCCTGCTTTGTTTATGTCGCAAATGTCGCACTAGAAGGCCGGTCAGGGGGTCCTTGTTTGGCCTGAAAACCGTTGAAGACCCCTGATGTAAACGTTTTTACCATAAATGCAGGCATTGCCTAATTGTACAGCCATGATGACAGAATCTTAACAGAAGTGTGCGTGAATACTGAATAAGTCTTGTGGACAAACCATGAAATAAAGTGAAGTCGATATAACAAACGATATAACATCAGTGTAATGTCATCACATCATACCAATTTTACCATTCGTTCCAAGAAGTTCTGCTACTGTTACTCCGTTGTACCACGGAGTGTCGCTTGTCGACCAGATCAGATTCAGATCCAAACCTTGTCGGCGAGCGACACTGTCCATGACGAAGACGCACCATAATCCTTGATGATGTAGCCTATTGATCCGATTTGATGAACGATTTGTTTACATGAAAAAATAAAACAGAAGATAAAGCCACCACCCAAATGGCAGTGTTGGTAGCTTGTTGTTAGCATAGCATTGAAGCAACAACTCTTAAAAGAGAGACGTTGATTTGTCCATGAGCGCTCCGCTCAGCTGCAGAGCAGCGTCTCAGCCAATCATAAGTCGAGACCGAGTTATCTCAGCCAATCACATGCGGACTTCCCAACGACCGTTCTAGTTTTAAAGGAATGTCGCGGAACTGCACAGCGCCTCGGCGTCGATCGATCGCCATGGCAACCCTGTTTGTTGATAGCCGATCGCCATGGCAAACCTAATTGTTGATAGCCTGGGTGTCAGGCTTACGTTTGTTGATGGGAGGAAACTTGTGCTGTGATTGGCCAGTTCCCCAAATAAAAGGTGAATGTTCAGTTCAACACTAGCCTGGATCCAGCCCAAAGACCCCGCCACAGTCTGATAATCAGGCTAGTTCAACACCTCATTCACACTTTGTCTTTGTTCAGCACAGTTCAAAGGGAGAGATACAGAGAAAGGAACAGCAACATCAGCGACAGCCAGAGCAGCATCAACTATACCTCTAAGACACCAAGCATCATACTCCACAGAGCCCCATTTTTTACATACAGGGCAGCGTCGAGTGTATCGTTTCACAGACCATGGATGATGGGGAGATGAGGTTCCCGGCCCTGGAGGAGAGGCGGGTACAGGAGGAGAGGCAAGCCCGGCAGAGGCTGGCCCGGCAGAGGCTGGCACTGGAGGAGCGGCTAGTACAAGAAGAGAGACTGGCCCGGCAGAGGAGGCTGGCACGGGTGAGGCTGGCACTGGCAGGAGAGGAGATGCTGCAGGAGGAGATGCTTGCACAGGAAGAGAGGCTTGCACGGATGAGGAGCCTGGCACGGGAGAGGCTGGCGCAAGAAGAGATGCTGGCTCTGGAGAGACTGGCACAGGAGAGGCTGGCAGAAGAGGAGATGCTTGCGCAGGAGGAGAGGCGGGCACAGGAGAGGATACTCAAACGGGAGAGGAGGCGGGTACAGGAGGAAATGCGGGTACAGGATGAGATGTTGGCCGCCATGGAGGATTTGGATATCAACCCGGTTGTCGAGTTTGACCAACCACGAGCCAATGAGCATCTCATAAACCGCCATATCACCATCCATGACAGTGTGGAGGACTGCTGTTCGGTGTGCTGTAGTGAATACATTCCAGGGCAGGTGTACTCCACTCTGCCTTGTAAGCACGCTTTCCACAGAGACTGCATCGCCACGTGGCTCCAAATGTCTGCCACATGTCCACTGTGTCGCCATGTGTGTGGCCCCTCAATTGTGGACCCGAAGGACCAACCAGATTAGTCTAGAACCAGGCTATAACCAACCAGGGCCCAGTATGCAAATATGGTTCCTTCCTTTTTCACAACAAAGATTCTCGTGAAACTCCAAAGTGCCAGAGAAAATATAATCATATGTCATATGCAACAACCTTTTGATTATTGTTATTCTATTTTATTTTATCTATTTTCCTTGTATAGAAGTCATTTATATAAGTCAGTGATTTGTGTCATTCTGTCATTTTCTTCGTTATGTAACACATTCTGTGGGACAATCCCAACATTGTGCTCCTGTATATACTGTAAATAAGTTATTGTTATAAGTCATAATTGTATATTTGTATATTCAGTGACAAATAAAACTTCTTGAATCTTGAACAGCAAAGTGTATTTCTCTCTGTAATTATAAGTGATGGGTTTCAGGCAGGAAAATGTACTTTCACCAATTGCTATAGCTTTGTTTGAAACGGTCTACTGATAGCCATGGTTATACACGTACCACATGGGCTCAAATTAATAATGACACACACACACACACACACACACACACACACACACACACACACACACACACACACACACACACACACACACACACACACACACACACACACACACACACACACACACACACACACACACACACACACACACACACAGATTATAGAGGATAAATAACTACATTCTGGATGTGTTTAACCCATTAAAACCTGTAAACACTTTTAACCATTATTTTATACTTTGGCTATTCAAAGATACTTTTGCATGACACTGTAGTATGATCAAGTAGGCCATTCATTTACAAAAGAACACAGTCATGAAGGTTAAAATATGGAGATGGGGTTTCAATGATATACAATATACCCTTAATGCTCTGGCACTGACTATTCTGTTGCTGTTGGGCACAAACCTCGCATTTGCATCATTTTAACACAGAAAATAAGAAAATTGTGCTGCGCTGTGAGCTTCTATAGACCTGCTATGTGCTAATTTGTATTTATTTTTTAAAGGGAAAGTGGTTAAGCATGTGTTGGTTTCATAAATATTTAACCATTAACAAGAGCTTGTAAATAATAACTACATTGATCTATTGGAACTTGGGTTCTTTCACATTCCTGCAAGGTAATGTTTTTTGGCCACACAATGTTTCCAGCTGACAGCAGCGATGTGTTGCTCATGAACCAAAGGTGCTCGGCTTGCAGCAAAAACTACAAACTACAGCATTAGAGCTAGTAAAAACGTGCCTGCATAATCAAACTGGAATTATGTCTAGTGGTTCAAAATGATCATTATTGCTTTAAACCAGTGGTGCCCAAAAGGTAGATTGCGATCTACCAGTAGATCACAAAGGCTGAGGCAGACCACATGACATTCCCCTTAATGTAAAAAAAAAAATATTCCAAGAGTGTTGTGTAAACATCAGTAGCATTATAAAGTTATACAAAAAAATTACCAGTTCCATTTTCACCCTTCTATAATATTATGTAACATCAGCGCCACTATTCCAAAGTTTTTAACTATTTTCAGCAAAGGTATAGCAATTTTTTGGGGGTGGTCATTTTCAGGTCTTCCCATAGCGCTTTAAACCTTGGAAAAAGAGACCATTAATGTATTACTGAATACATCTTTATTAGGTTAATGTCTAGAACACAGAAAAACAACAGACATAAAAGGCAAATGTTCAGAGAGTGTCACAAAACACTAGCATACAATTGATCAGTTCTTTCCCCCCACTGGTTGACTTTCACAAATTAATTCACTTAATACATTAACTAAAAGTTATCATCATAGCAAAGGCACCTATATTCACAAAATAGCTGCAAAGAAAATGAACAATTCTAACTCGATTTGACCTGATCTGACATCCAGATAACACAATGTCTTAATCTGTAAAACAATGACTTGAGCATTCTGAGAGTTCACATTTGCTATGCGTTGGCATGTTCCTTTGTAGTCACTGCAGAACAAATTGACTCAAGCACACTAGACACTCGAGTTAAACCTGCTTCCTTTGCAACTGGGCTTTTCGGGCTCTCTTATCATTCATCATACATCATCTCATTCACAATCACAATTTGCATACTCACTTTTCCGTCTTCACTTTTCTGCCCTCACTTTTATCTTCAATATGTACTTTGCTCAGCCAATCAAATCACGCTACGGGGTGATCAGCCAATCACAAGCCAATGTTTGTGTTTACTCAAACACGTGAAAGCTGGGCATTGGAGGGGCTACCGCCCCTCAAAAAACAGTGACCCACCAAACCATGGCACAAACAGGTCTCCCAGCTCAAAAGCATCATACTGGTCCTTGTCACTAAAGCAGGGAGTGTTTTACCGTGCCCCTCTCCCTCCCCACTGGGGAAGGTAAAATACCTACTGAAGGATGATGATGGTGCACAGAGAGGTTTGGCACGCTAGAAGAGCTTTCTGCCAGCTTTCTTCGCCTCAGTTCTAGCAGCTGTAGCAGATTCGTTGGCTGCGGGTGCATCTACCCTCATCCTGAGAGACACACATCTGATTGAGCAGTGACTGGTGGGCATCTCTCCCACAATTTCCCACTTGTCCACCTCTTCAAAGTAACGCTCAATGGCTCAATTTCCCCAGCCTTTCCTGGAGCAACAGCCTCTTACCCGTCCTCTCCTCCTAGTACATATATGTTTCCATCCACCACAGCCACACAAGGCGATGAACGAGGAGTCGGACGTTTCATTTGGGCACACAGGATCCACTGGTCAGTGTCTGGGTTGTAACACTCAACCCAGTGCCTGCATGTACCTATGGATAAAAGGGAATTAACAAGATAGTGACTGTTAGTGGGTACTATTATGTGCCCAAACTACAGGGAAGTTAAAGTGAGACTGTAATGGACCCAAGAGACATTAAGAACTGGTATGTTTGATACCTAAAATGTAGATCATTCCTTTGGGAGTACAGATGGCGGAATCATCACACGGATTCCGCAGAGAAGTCACTATAGTCCATACAGATGATTTGGGGTATACTTAAACAGCTGGGTCATCTCGTCACCATCTGAGAGTAGCAGCAGCCCTCCTGAGACACAGAGCGACTAGGGGGGAAACAAATAGTGAGTACCAATTATATGAAGATAGGTTGAAAATGAGTGAAGTGATATGCTTTATAGACATTACATGAAAAATGAAACCTCATGAAAACCCAGCTGAAGCTGCAGGTGCATAAACCAATAACATAGAGTGACCACAGAAGTGATGATATCGCAAGCGGTCTTTGAGTTCCCCATGAGCTGCAACCAGGTGTTGCTGCACTGAGTCCACGCCACCCACTGCATACACACAGCCTTCCAGCACCCCCAGGCCTAATTCATATACACATGTCCATTTCATATCATTGCATTCATTCTGTGAAGTGAAATCTCTTAAGTTGAAGTGCTCACTGGTGATAGGTGGATTTTTTGGTGAAAAGTAATAAAAGTGCCATATTATTAAAAGTATCAAGGAACTAGCCTGGCTAATAAACCAGACTAATATCACACAACACTGTCGCGGCAAAACATTTTTTCCAACAACTTTGGAAATGCATGGAATGGATGCCTCAGTATCTGACCTGCTGGTAGACAACACTGAAGTGTTCATGAATGTAGTCCCTGCTGCGTTTCTCCAACATCTGACAGGAGTAGGTCTCGGCCAAGCCTTAAATCTCTACGCAGTCTAAGCGACTCTCCATGTAATGACAGCAGGCCTCTTGAACTGCCGAAATATTCAGGGACTAGAAGACCACATGAACAAAATGTGTTTTAAGCAAAAATGAAGGTCAAAATATGATTATAATACATCACCTGCACATTATCTGTGGACATGACCACCTTTGAATAGTTCAACAATAGTTCATCAACAACATCTCAGGTTCCACTCCACCGATGGCCACCCTTTCCTGTTCGTATGTTGTAAACATTGCCAGTGGAAAAGGTGAACAGTTGGTTAGGGTTTATGATTTTCTAGTTATTTACAATGTGTCAAGAACGAAAAAAAACATTGCATGGATGCACCTGGGACGTATCCTCAGTGATGTATCCCAAGGTCATCTGAGTTTCGGGTCTCGCAACATCATACCCCTCACTCAGGTGACCCAGCCGGGGTGAACAAGTCCCGACTTAGGGCCGATCCATAATCCTATTTTACCGCTGGTCGTCAGAAAATGTCAGTAGCACCGAAGAGCCGACTTTAGGACGGTACCCCCCCCCCCCCCCCCCCCCCCCCGAACCTCAAATGACGTCACATTGTAGGCTCTACAGACCCGAACCGCCTTTTATTTGGCTCTAAAATAGGAGTATGAATATCACGCTTTACATCCCAGTAACAAGTCCCGACTTACGTCCCAGTAGCTACCCTCGATCAGTCCCATTAGGGAAAGACCAGGGCCACACAATCCGTTGCTCCGGAACTACTCTGACGGGACTGGGAGGTAGATCAATCTGGCGCGTGGAAGGACTAGGCTCTGTGGGTTGACTCCTGACCGGGCCCCCCCTACGTCTCACCAGGTCCACTCCTGCTCTCACCAGGTCTAGGACCTGTGCGTTGCATCAGACTGAGTCCCAGCACCAGACACTTCATTCAGGAGTGGTGGATTCTTGAGCCGCAATGGTTTTGCAGGCTCCACCTGGGCAACGGGAATGCTACAGGCTCCACTTGCGGCTTGAATGGCCCTCCTAATGGCCTCACCCGTCTCACCGTGGGTTTGTTGGGCTTCTTCCTCACGGAAGACACAGGTTGGTGCGCCAATCCATACTGCTCCCAGGTGCCGTCTCTCTGTCATTCGTCTCTCCAGAGGTCACCCGACTATTCCTGGTTGTCACATAGTCTATTCCTATGAGTCACTATAAATAGAAAAAACATTGCATGGATGCACCTGGGACGTATCCTCACTGATGTATCCCAAGGTCATCGGGGTTTAGGCCGGGTCTCGCAACATCATACCCCTCACTCAGGTGACCCAGCCGGGGTGTCAACATCATACCCCTCACTCAGGTGACCCAGCCGGGGTGTCAACATCATACCCCTCACTCAGGTGACCCAGCCGGGGTGTCAACATCATACCCCTCACTCGGGTGACCCAGCCGGGGTGTCAACATCATACCCCTCACTCAGGTGACCCAGCCGGGGTGTCAACATCATACCCCTCACTCAGGTGACCCAGCCGGGGTGTCACTGTCAACATCATACCCCTCACTCGGGTGACCCAGCCGGGGTGTCAACATCATACCCCTCACTCAGGTGACCCAGCCGGGGTGTCAACAATGAATTGTTTGTTTATAACATGATATTCAGTTCGCATGAACTGAATGTCATTCCCTCAACAACAGAAGGTCATTAAATGTGTGCATTTACCTCAAAGTAGGAGCTAAAGCAGGTTAGTAGATTGTGATGGCCATTGGCCAGGGGACTCCTTTCCCCCACAGCACAGATTCACATCACATCAAAACGTTGTTGTTGAGTGGAAGACGGTTTAGGGTTTAAGACCTTGCTGGGATGGCCGTTCTCCAGAAACACAAAGTCCTCACTCTCCAGGACCAGTGAGGACAGCGGTAGACCGATAACATCCCCAGGGCAGGGAGGTGAACTGGCATCGACTGGAATCATTTTCAGCCATGTCTCACTTTGCTAGAACAGCCTATAGGACAGACAGGAGGGGATGGAATACATTGTCAGATGGTAACAATGCGCGTGACATCATCATAATACCCGGAAGTTATGCAGGAACATTTGAACAGCTGCTGAAAGTCGGGGCACTATTAAGCCTTATATAAAAGGCAAAACATTTCAAAATGACATTCTGCTTTAAGTAGCACTAGAGCGGTGCTCATGTTGTGATGTCAGAACAGGCCAGATCCATATATGGAGATATAGGGGTGATCAGATCCAGAGCCCGGGCAGAGACATTTGTGCTGGTTCTGGACAACCGGAAATGTAAGCCCCACCCAGTAATTATTTGTGTCCCTTTTATGCCTATATATGGAGTTCTTGTCAAGCTTGCCAAATGAGGCTTTTGTGCTGGTTCCGGACAACCGGAAATGCAGAGTACCCGTTCCACCCATTTGTCTGTGTCCCTTTTATGCCCATATATGGAGTTCTGTGTCAGGCATGCCCAAATATTGCCCTGTCCAGAGCCTGGGCTGCGCAGAGGCCTTTTTGGGGCAGTTCTGACTGGACAACCGTGGGTCCGACCGACTCGACACCGGGCACTCACTGCACCCACCTGTGGTGGAGTGGAGCGCGTGTGTCGAATTTGAAGTCGGTGGGGCAAACGGTTCTCGAGTTACGTGGATTACACACGTACAGAAGTACTGTAGGGAGACAGAGACATGGTGCATTTATAGATATATCTAGATGTGTCAAACTAGGGATTTTTCATGATTCTGAATCCATTCCAAGCATTTGTTTTGCACTTCAAAATATTGTAAATGTCAGACAATACACATTAACATGAATCCAACATATAGATAATGTCTATAAACTATAGTATATATACTACATTTGCACAACACTGATGATATCGCCCCTGCCCACTAGCTATGACAGGCTGTTTGTCAACAAACAATGTGCAAGCCAGATTCGGCACAAACAAGGGACTAAATTAATTTCGTTCCTATGCCACAAAAATGTGGAACGCCCTACCAACTGTCATTAAGACATGTGAATCCCTTGACTCCTTCACAACCGCTCTCAAAGAGCACCTACGGACAGCTGCAATTCGAAACTGGCCCCCGTAAAATCTGAATCACCACCCACCCCTTTTCCCCCTCACTGTAGGCCTATGTGTTTTCCCCCTTTATGATGAATTCCTGTTTTTGGCTATATAGAAGTGTATATTTGTACGTCTAAAATAAATGTTATGAATAATTGAAAACGGTGGGCCCTCTTGTAAACAAGTGTAATACTTTATGGTGTCGTCCACTCACAGTTAACAGTTTTTGTATTGAGTTGTGCTTGAAATGTAGGCCTACTGTAATTCTGCAAACGGTTAATAAATACTTGAATCAATCAATCAATATTGCTGTCAAACTCATCTATGAAGCCATCAAACCTGCTCCATCACATATTGGAGCCTCTTTACAAAACCCAGTGGAAAACTTCACATCATACCATTATTAGTTCCCAGATGTTCTGCTACTGTTACTCCTGTTCCAAGCAGTGTCGCTTGTCAACCAGATCAGAATCAGATTCAGATACAACAAGCTGTGCTAAACTAGCCTGGCTCCAGCCCCTGAATCGCTAGCCACGCCCATTAAAAAAATATATTCAGAATAATGGAGTGAAACGAAATGAAAATTCAGGCTGAGTGTCAGGCTAGTGCTAAACCTCATCGGCGAGCGACACCGTTCACGAAGAAGCACCATAAGCATTTTGGTTGATATGATTTACTGATCCAAACGGTTTGTTTACATGAAAAATAAAACAGCTAGAAGCCACCAGCAAGTTCTACTTGTAGCTTGCTTGTTGTTAGCATATTTAGCATTGAAGCAGTATCTCTTAAACCGATAGATTTTATTTGTCTATGTGTTCTTTGCTCCAGCCAATCACAAGTCGAGTTGTCTCAGCCAATCACATGCCGAGTTCCCAACGACTAATAAATGTCGCGGAACTGCACAGCAGCTTCGGCGTCGCCATGGCAACCCTGTTTTTGATAGCCTCAGTGTCAGGCTTACGTTTGTTGATGGGAGGAAACTTGTGCTGTGACTGGCCAGTTACCCAAATAAAATGTGAACGTGAAGCTCAACACCTCATTCACACTTTGTCTTTGTTCAGCACAGTTCAAAGGGAGAGATACAGAGATAGGAGCAGCAACAACATCATTGTGTGGCCACTAGACCTCACCATATCCATGATGTCGTACGAACGTAGAGACAGAACGCCTTCATGCAGCGACTCAGGAGATGATTCCACCTGTACAGCAGATGAACATGACTCCATGGTTTCAACTGGAGACAGCAGAAAGAGGAGGATGAGAGGAGGGGTGAAGCGTGAGGCAGGTCAGAAGGAGGAGGCAGCCGTAGTCCCACTGCAAAGACCCAAGAAGACACGTGGCCGAGTAAAGTTAGACAATGAGTTCATTGACAACCCGACAAGGCGACGCAAAACCTTCTGCACGCGTAGAAATGGTGTAATGAAAAAGGTTAAAGAGCTCGCCAAGCTGACAGGAAGCCAGGTGCTGTTGCTGGTGGCCAGTGAAACGGGACGCGTCTACAAATGTGCCTCCGACAAGCTCCAGCCCATGTTCACTAGTGAGGCGGTCAATGCAGTGATTCAATCCTGCCTCAATTCACCACAGGGCTCACCACCCCACGACGATGATGATGATGACGATGATGCTCCCATGGATTTGAGTGCCACGGCTGCCCCGGGCTGCAAAGAGAAGATGGACCTCACCTTCCAGGCTTCTGAGGACGAGAGCCTGGGCAGCACTAATGATGACTCGAAACCATCTTTCAACAACAACATCATGGCCAGTCTACCAGGAACCGCCACCACCCGTGCCCAGTCCATGGTGCCCACAACCACCACAACCAGTCGTGCGTTACCAGACTGTAGTCTCTCGCAATTTTCAAATGCTTCCGTCATACGTAGGAGGCCTCTCATTCGGAGATTGTGGAATGGTACGGCTACGCGAGACTACGCCACCGCCTCCACTGTGCAGGAGAGCAGCGGGCTGCAGGTATAACAGCACAGCCATGCCACAGCGTCCTCCCTGCTGCCCATGGAGGGTCATGTGATGTACCCCAGTCCTCCACACACGGTGATCTCCCAGGGACCGTTTGACTTGCAGTTGTCACATGAGGAAGTGGTGGAATGTACTGCTGATTCAAGCCTATAGGCAGTTCAAGGGACAGGGGGGGGCTCTTTGACTTTGGTGGATCAAAGAAATCACTCCAAAGTGCCAGAGAAAATCAAGCGGTGTCATATGCAACCTTTATATCATTGCCATTCTATTTTATTTTCTGAATTTTCATTTTCCTCCTTTTACACAATTGTAAAAAAAAAAAAATCAGTGACAAATAAAACTTATTGAATGTTGAACAGCAAAGCGTCTTTCTTTCTGTAATTATAAGTGATGGGTTTCACTATGGAAAATTGTCTTTCATCAATTGCTATCGTTACACATTGTTTGAAACTGTCTCCTGATGACCATGGTTAGGACACGTACCACATATCAAATTAATGACATCGATTCCTCTAATTTCCTCAGCTGAACCCTTCAACCCTCACGCACCCAATTCATCATTATATAATAGTTAATATTGCTATAGTGCTGTATCCATTGTCAGGTTTAGACTACTTGGAGTTTAGCTTTAGTCCATTCAACAGGTGAAAAAAGTCTGCCTGGTAATAACCCACTGGTTCACCCCCAGTCGGTGTTTTAGTTTGAGATTGTGATTCACGCTTTAAGGCTTGATGAAGGAACAACTCCTAAATGCATGTGTATTGTGTGTGTGTGTATCTCACAAGTCACAACACATGTGACTCTTGATGTATGGAGAACATGGAGTCAGGGGGTCACAGCCTGGGGCGAGACATATCTTGTGAAATATATTTATTGAATTTGGGGGTATATTGCATACAAAATATAACCCACCCTACCGTGGTAGTGATATTGTTTTCCTATGTTTAGGAGGACATTTAAACCCGGCAGTGGCATTTGCAGTATGCTTACTGGGCAGAGAGCCTTGGAGGAAGTTCCCTGTGTTTTTCTGCTCCCAGACGCTGGGCGCTTTCCTGGCTTCTGCCATCATATTCTGCATGTATTTTGGTATGTGTCTGAAACATCTATAAATCAATCAATAAAGAAATAAATTAACAATAACAATAACAGTGATTTATATGTTTCCTACAGATGCATTATGTGACTTTGGCCAGGGTGTATTCATGGTAGAGGGGGTGAATGCTACTGCTGGTATATTTGCCACATACCCATCCAGTCACGTCAGCCTGCTTAACGGAGTCTTTGATCAGGTGAGTTGTATTCCTGTGGGTTGTGTGTTTAACCTATTTTCTGGGTTCAATTACATAATTTGTTGCTGTTTCAATGCATAATGGCAATGGTTGAAGTGTGATTTTTTTCATGAATATAATGTAAGTTTGTCCAATCTGTATGGTAGAGTATGTTAAGTAAGGGATAATGTCTGGCTAGGTGATCATTGTCAGGAGATAATTCACCGACAGGGTGATTAACCACCGACGAGAAGTGGAGCGGGCTGTTATCCAGAAATAACAAACCGCTGAATTCAGCAATTGACCAATCAGAATCAAGCATTCAACCAAGCCATGTAATAATAAAATATAACTTATACAATTGGGGTGGTTGTATTTTGTCTCCCTGCTCTTCTATTGAGACATTTAGATCGTGTCAAAGATCAATTTTTACCTGATGGTCAACATTCAAATCATCCCCTGTGCAAGAAGGCAGGCTCTATTAGCTTTTTCGATCCGACCAATATGTCTCAGTTATAGTATTGGGACCTATAGTACACGGTGTACTGTGTTGTGCCAATTATGGAGATCCTTGATGTCATCCGTATATGCCCATATATTGTAATGGCATATGACCATTATGGGCAGATTGGTTGGTTCTGCGCTTCTGGACAACTGTATATCCAAACTACTCGACGGGCATAACACTCCCTAGAATTTATTTCTATCTATTAAAAAAATCACACTTGCGTGAAGTGAGCGGCACTCATATCATCATACATCACATTCCGTGCTCAGCCAATCAATCCATGGTACACACACTCAGACACACAAAGCTGGGCATAGGAGGGGCTAGCGCCCCTCAAATCAGCTGGACAGAGTTTTTCAGACATACGGTAATCCCTACTTCTCATAAAACAGAGGGAGGGAGATGGTGCCTCTCCACCTGATTCTCCATCTCCTCTCTGTACTGTGTCTCATCACCATTCGTGACTAGACCCACCACTGTCATATTGTCCGCGAATTTGATGATGTGATTGGAGCTGGAATTGGCAGAAAAGTCGTCCGAGTCGTGAGTCAGTAAGGTGAACAGGAATGGACTGAGTTGACGCAGCGCTGGGGAGGGGTGCATGTGTTTGTTCCGACATACTAACAGTCCGACATTAGTCCGACAATACCCCAAACCCTAACCCTTACCTCACCTGTCCACCAGTGACATCATTGATGGGAAATCCAAGCTAATAGAAACTTTCTATTAGCTTTCTATTATTCTCACGATAATAATAAAAACTAATCTGCCTAACGATGATGTCACTGGTGGACGGATTTGAACTGCACAGCCCTATATGAGACACAGACTGAGTAGAAATGTTTGGGGGTATTTTATCATGCACATTTATATATGAAGATAGGTTGAAGTGGTGAAGTGGTCCTGTAACACTGGTTGAGAATGGATCATGGAAGTGCTCCTTTTACTGTACCACTGAACAATGCACCCCTGTCCTTGTATCTTAGCTGATTGGAACGGCATCGCTGGTGGTGTGCATCCTGGCTATAATGGACCCTCATAACAACCCTGTTCCCAGAGGACTGGAGGCCTTTAGTGTGGGCCTGGTGGTGCTGGTGCTCGGTCTGTCCATGGGCTTCAATTCAGGTTAGTATATGGGCCTGGTGGTGCTGGTGCTCGGTCTGTCCATGGGCTTCAATGCAGGTTAGTGTGGGCCTGGTGGTGCTGGTGCTCAGTCTGTCCATGGGCTTCAATGCAGGTTAGTATGGGCCTGGTGGTGCTGGTGCTCGGTCTGTCCATGGGCTTCAATGCAGGTTAGTGTGGGCCTGGTGGTGCTGGTGCTCGGTCTGTACATGGGCTTCAATGCAGGTTAGTATGGGCCTGCCCGGCCTGGTGGTGCTGGTGCTCGGCCTGTCCATGGGCTTCAATGCAGGTTATATAGTGTTGGCCTGGTGGTGCAGGTACTCGGTCTGTCCATGGGCTTATAGAGGTATCACAATGACAATCAATCAACTTTATTAATTTTACTCCTTCGCCTTTTCTTAGTGTTTTTTCTCATGACAAAGTTGTTTTTCTTTGTTGTTTTCTCATGTCCCCCATAGTCTTTGGGTATCTATATCATATCAATTTGAGATATTATTATTGTCACATCACAGGTTTACAGGTGTAAAACCGTATTGCAATGTTTGAAGATGGCCTATTTGTACGCTGTTCTAAAATTAAAAATAGGGTAAAAAAATGAATTTGCCATTTTCGGCAAATAGATTTGGTGCAGAAAAGAAGAAAATTGATCCAAGTAAAAGAGACAACTCAGTTCCAGTTCACCAAGTATTGGTTAAAATCGATTATGGGTTATTTGTTATAATCAATTTGTTTGATTAAGTGTTGCACTTCCAAATGCATGCAGGCTATGCATTCAACCCAGCCAGGGACCTAGGACCACGCCTCTTCACAGCGCTGGCAGGCTGGGGTGACCAGGTCTTCACGTAAGTTCTGTTCTGTACACCTCCTGAGTGCTGGTGGAAAGACATAGGCCTACACTACAAGGACCATTTCTCAATACATTAAAGCACTGGTTCTCAAACACTGGTTCGGGACACATTTGTGGGTCACGGACACATTTGTATGGCTCCCTTTATACTTTTTTTCCTACATTTAAAAATATATATATGTATTATTTCTTCAAAACAATTCAGTAGCCTAAACAAACATTCCCCCAAAAATATACAAATATTTCCATGAATTAAAACCAAAATTCAATGATTTTTACAGTAATCTTGTGAAGAAATAAACAAAATATCAAAGAAATCCCATCAATTACAGATTTCAGAAGTAGTGAAAATAGACGATCTACAAGCTCTCAACGTGACGCGAAGTGCCTTGTTGTGAGCTTGTAGATCGGCCATTTTCACTAGTTTGGGTCGTGGACGAGCATCTTAATTTCTCTTTTGGGTCTCGAGCAAAAAAACGTTTTGGAACCACTGCATTATACCGCTTGTTCTTGAACCGTTTCATGTTTGTTCTCTCCCTCTCTCTCTCTCTCTCTCTCTCTCTCAGAACCAGATCCTACTGGTCTCTGGTCCCCCTGTTTGTCCCCTTCCTGGGTGCAGCAGTCGGGGTGATGGTGTACCAGCTGATGGTTGGATGTCAGGTGGAGGCGGAGGTGAAGCCAGAGGAGGGAAGAGTGGGGGTTCAAACTGTGAAACTTTCCAATATCACCACATAAAGGTCATTTTCAACCATTTTAATCAATATCACGTACCAGATAAAGATCAGTTCATTCTAATGTCTAAAGGACCCAAATTGTGCATTGATTATGCCACGGAACCACATTTGACACCCTTTCATTCTTCTGCCTATACACACATGTCATGTCCTAGTATGAGTGAATAGGGGAAGGGGATCAATCTCACGTGATTCTTTGTTTGACGCCACAAAAATCCAGATGTGTGTCTCAAAGAATGTGATTATTGGCAGAATTGCGGAAAAGTTTACAATATGTGGCAGTCCCGTTTTCATTTTTCGGTGGTTAATAATACATGATACAATTTATATAGTGCTTTTCAATGTATACTCAAAGTCGCTTTACAGAACAAAATAATAGAAACCGTTTCATTAGAAATATAAACTAGTTAAAAAGTTAAAAAGGTTAAAAACTAGAAACTACGGTAGGCAAACAAAGTGGGGGTTGGGGAATTATGTAGGGAAAGCAAGTCTGAAAAGGTACGGATGTGAGCTGGGAGTTCCACACATCCACAGTGAGGGGGCCAGGTTCGCTTGTGGGGTTGCAATTACCTGCACAACAATAGTTCAACATATATGATGCCCTTTGACGGAAAGAAAATACATAAAATTGAACAATGTGTACATTCCCTAATAATGCAATTCCAATGGTATAGCTGTGTTGTTTTCACCCCATGGCGGATTCGGCCAAGCCCCCAAAATACATGTGTGTCTCATCGCTGGGAACTCAATCTACTCTGTAAAACCCTCTTGTGTTTGTTTTTTTGATAAATAGTTAAATTGTTTGTCCAATAAGGAGTCTCCACTCTCCAGCTCCTTATTAAACAGAAAATGCATTTACCAATTGTATGCAATCAAGATAGATAACTCAGGCATGCTACAGGTTTTTGCATTGGTTTCGACCTCCCGTTAGTTCGACCATTAGGCCTACTAACACTATCCCAAACCTTAACCTAACCCTACTAACCTCACAGGAATCCACAGGTGAATTGTAACCTGCAGCACAGATTAGTTGTAACCCGTCACGTATGTCGGGAGCCGCAGGTGAATTGTAACCCGCAGCACGGGTGATTTGTAACCCGCAGCACAGGTCGAACTAACCGGAGGTGTGACAGTCAAGTCCCCAGCTTGTAGATCGGCTATTTTCAAATAGCCGATGTACACCGTATACTATACGGTCTACATACGGCGTATAGGGTAAAAGTTGAGTCAGCTGTCTCATCCAAGACCCAAATTGCATATTCTTTATACTCTTGTTTGTCCAATAAGGAGTCTCCACTCTCCAGCTCCTTATTAAACAGAAAATGCATTTACCAATTGTATGCAATCAGGATAGAGAGCAACTCAGGCATGCTAAAAAACAAGTGACATTGGAAGTGATGACACAAAGAAACGAGCAGACACATTTTTTAACCGGGACACTATAACATTTAAGCTGATAATTAAGGAAAACTCAATGGCAATGATTAACCTTTTTTCAATATAACTCACCTACCTTTAAGTCTCAGTGTGTACAAATGGAACTATAGATGGACCCTAATGTACTCATGTGATCCCTAAACTTGACCTAAGACAAAAAGAAATGGCAGCCTGTTAACTAACATCCATTTCTAACGGTGTATACAATGTAACTTTATTTTGTGTGTAAATAAAATGACATTTGTAACCAATCGTGTCTGTTTCATGTCAAGGACCCCCAAATTAATTTATCTTTGGCCAGGAGACCCCCATCTGAAAACATTTTGTGCCAGGAGAACCCCATGCAAGATTTGGGTTGTAAATATTTAAAACATATTCCAAATTGTCACAAGCTTTTTCATGAGCTCAAAATGTGACACCCCAGCCGGACAATGGTTGCTTTGTACCAGGCTCTATATGTGTGTGTGTGTGTGTGTGTGTGTGTGCGAGAGAGAGAGAGAGAGAGAGAGAGAGAGAGAGAGGGACAAAAAAAACTAGCCTATGTGTAGGCCATCTCACGTTCAAATGGTCAAAGCCTCGCACTTCATTATGCAAGGGGGAGGAGGTGTGCACGCGTGTATAAGTGAATGTGCATTAGCCCCGCCTGGGCGCACTCTTGTAAACAACCAAACAGAAAGCGGGTGCTTATATGTCGCTTTCCCATGTGTGACCAAAATAGCAATATTGGTGAAAGCGTGACAACACGCCCATGACCACACCTCCAGGCGCAAATACCGGTGTCGGCATAACGGGTAAAGGCAGGGACGAAAATAGAGCCCCTAATATCTCTTTTGGGTTTAATATGGGCTAAAGTTTGGGAACCACTGATCTAATCTATCTATCAGCGACAGTTACACACCTCCTCCACCAGGGGGCGAAATACATTAATTTATGCAAGTGCCCTGGATCCTGTGTTCATTCTTGGCAGTCACGTTGACCAGGAAGTAGAATGTCGCGTAACGCGTTCTTGGCTCCGTCTTTTTGGCAAATCTAGAACTTCCTGTTTGAGAGCTAGCAAATTTAAGACATCCGGTTGCTTTCAGAATAAAAGTGCCTTTAATTAAATAATTATTACATTACATTATTAGTATTATTATTACATTACAGTTATTGTAAAGACACACATTATGTTTCTGTGTAAAAATACGTAATTAAATAACGTAAAAAAGGTATCTAAATGCTAAAATCTAAATCTAAATAAAAATGCTATTCACTGGAGAGCATGGACTTTATAAAGTGCAAAATAATGATCATCACAATCAGAAATAAAACGCTCACTTAAAAGTTTCCAAATCCCTACAATATTTGTTTTTAAACATCATAATTTGTCTTAAGGTGGACTGAGAAGCTACTTTAATAGTTTAGTAGTCACAGATTTGATCAATTTACTGTATGTGTGTGCATCTGTGTTAATGTGGCACCAGCTAAAAACACCAATGCACTAAAAATATACTTATACAATTACCAATAAAATACAAGTAATAAAGTGCAAGGTGCTTAGCTTTAATATATCCTGCCGACTACGCCAATTTGTGGCACCAGCTAAAAACACCAATGCACTAAAAATATACTTATACAATTACCAATAAAATACAAGTAATAAAGTGCAAGGTGCTTAGCTTTAATATACCCAACGACTACGCCACCTTTGTGTGAGGTCTGGTCCTCTATTAAAATACAAATATAAAAACAAGGCAACACAGGTTCGTGGACAACTTTAAATTAAAAGGCAAACTTAAAACAGAGGCCGATTTTGAATGAACAAACAAATACTTTTATTACACTAAAATACAAGGGGCATCTATAAGCCGTCATAAAATACATTAGTGACCAAACTCTAAAGCCCTAATAAAATCCTAAAACAAAACTATTAACCAAAATAAAACAAAGCAATCAATAACTGTTAAAACATTTCACTGTCACATGTGCAAAGTAGCAGGGGGGATTATTCGGTGTGCATCAGGCTTCTACTTCCTTCCGTCGACACTGTAACACACAAGGGCAGCAACCAGTTCATCCGTTCCACAATAATTTACTCTAGTGATGGTTCCACAGATAGGTCCTATGTTGGCAACACTACAGAGCAGGTACTTACAGACAGCCCAGGTTTTACCCTGGGCCCTTCTGATGATGGCATGTAGTGTTGCGGCCTCTCTACCATCTCCTCCGTTCCTAGGCCAAGTTCACCTGGCTGAACTCCTCTCGCATCTCGCATCTGGCAGCCCCCCCGCCCCCACGGCAAGGGGCGCAACTCTGGAGGTCGTGGTCGTGGCGCTTATAGAGTCGAGGGACATGGCTACCACTGGCCCCCCACAGGGGTCGTGGTCGTGGCACTTACAGCCCTTCTCGTGTCGACATCATGGCTACCACTGGCCCCCGGCTGCATCTTGGCCCCCAGCCATGGTCACTGCCCTCTTCACACCCTCCTTCAACCTTCCTTCGGGTTCTGCAGCCCTCTTCCCTGCTTCTCCTCTCCCAAACACTCCAAGTCTGTTATATAGGCCTCCTCGTTAGTAGACACACCCACACCCAGGTGCAAGTCATCAGCTGCAGGTCCTCATTGCTCAGTGGGATATTTAGCCAGTCAGTGGAAAGAAAATATGGTTATACCAAATCATGCAACAGTGAAACTCAACACAAGAAATATCAAGCAAACAATAAAGTAAAACCACGCGACAATAATCTTATTCTAAAGCATGCAAAATATAGAACACAGCAAACACAAAATTACATAATAAAGCAAAACACAACACATCTAAATTTCCACCGGCTCACATCTCCCCACACTGAAAGGTTGCCAGTCCCTGCAACCCAAACAAAATGTCTACCTTTCACATCACATCATTTTTTTTAAAAACCCTGTTAAAAGTTTTGCCTTTTAAAAGTTGTCCTGCCGACTACAGCCAATTTGTGGCACCAGCTAAAAACACCAATGCACTAAAAATATACTTATACAATTACCAATAAAATACAAGTAATAAAGTGCAAGGTGCTTAGCTTTAATATATCCTGCCGACTACGCCAATTTGTGGCACCAGCTAAAAACACCAATGCACTAAAAATATACTTATACAATTACCAATAAAATACAAGTAATAAAGTGCAAGGTGCTTAGCTTTAATATACCCAACGACTACGCCACCTTTGTGTGAGGTCTGGTCCTCTATTAAAATACAAATATAAAAACAAGGCAACACAGGTTCGTGGACAACTTTAAATTAAAAGGCAAACTTAAAACAGAGGCCGATTTTGAATGAACAAACAAATACTTTTATTACACTAAAATACAAGGGGCATCTATAAGCCGTCATAAAATACATTAGTGACCAAACTCTAAAGCCCTAATAAAATCCTAAAACAAAACTATTAACCAAAATAAAACAAAGCAATCAATAACTGTTAAAACATTTCACTGTCACATGTGCAAAGTAGCAGGGGGGATTATTCGGTGTGCATCAGGCTTCTACTTCCTTCCGTCGACACTGTAACACACAAGGGCAGCAACCAGTTCATCCGTTCCACAATAATTTACTCTAGTGATGGTTCCACAGATAGGTCCTATGTTGGCAACACTACAGAGCAGGTACTTACAGACAGCCCAGGTTTTACCCTGGGCCCTTCTGATGATGGCCTGTAGTGTTGCGGCCTCTCTACCATCTCCTCCGTTCCTAGGCCAAGTTCACCTGGCTGAACTCCTCTCGCATCTCGCATCTGGCAGCCCCCCCGCCCCCACGGCAAGGGGCGCAACTCTGGAGGTCGTGGTCGTGGCGCTTATAGAGTCGAGGGACATGGCTACCACTGGCCCCCCACAGGGGTCGTGGTCGTGGCACTTACAGCCCTTCTCGTGTCGACATCATGGCTACCACTGGCCCCCGGCTGCATCTTGGCCCCCAGCCATGGTCACTGCCCTCTTCACACCCTCCTTCAACCTTCCTTCGGGTTCTGCAGCCCTCTTCCCTGCTTCTCCTCTCCCAAACACTCCAAGTCTGTTATATAGGCCTCCTCGTTAGTAGACACACCCACACCCAGGTGCAAGTCATCAGCTGCAGGTCCTCATTGCTCAGTGGGATATTTAGCCAGTCAGTGGAAAGAAAATATGGTTATACCAAATCATGCAACAGTGAAACTCAACACAAGAAATATCAAGCAAACAATAAAGTAAAACCACGCGACAATAATCTTATTCTAAAGCATGCAAAATATAGAACACAGCAAACACAAAATTACATAATAAAGCAAAACACAACACATCTAAATTTCCACCGGCTCACATTAATACAGCAAACATTATTCAAACACATGCAAAACATGCAAAAACTACAAACGTCAATCCGTGCAAACATCACTCAAAAGTACAAAATGGTACTATAAGTGCAACGTATCTATAAGTGCATACATTACTCAAATGTATAAAAAGGTAAGACGTGCAATGTACCAAGTGCAAACGTTACTCAAACGTATAGGTACAACATGCAATGTACCTCAATGCAAACGTCACTCAAATGTATAATATGGTACAACATGTCGAGTTGCATCAGCTCCAGTGTCCAGTGTCCACTCTGGGTCTGGACACGGCACCATTTTTACATTTGACAGCAGTAGAAGGTCAGCTGCTGCTCGGAATTTTACACCTCTCCCGCTTAGCGGAGAGTGGGGTGTGGTAGAGGACATCTCCCTGAACGGGTGTGTATGTCACAACAGTTGCCTCGCGGAGTCGTCTTTTGTCCAGTGTCCACTCTGGGTCTGGAAACGGCACAACTTTTACCGTTGACAGCAGTAGAAGGTCTGCTGCTTGGAATTTTACACCTCTCCTGCTTAGCGGAGAGTGTGGTGTGGTAGAGGACATCTCCCTGAACGCGTGCGTATGTCACAACAGTTGCCTCGCGGAGCCGTCCTTTGTCCAGTGTCCACTCTGGGTCTGGAAACGGCACAATTTTTACCGTTGACAGCAGTAGAAGGTCTGCTGCTCGGAATTTTACACCTCTCCCGCTTAGCGGAGAGTGAGGTGTGGTAGAGGACATCTCCCTGAACGCGTGCATATGTCACAACAGTTGCCTCGCGGAGCCGTCTTTTGTCCACTCTGGGTCTGGAAACGGCACTTTCTTTACCGTTGACAGCAGTAGAAGGTCTGCTGCTCGGAATTTTACACCTCTCCCGCTTAGCGGAGAGTGGGGTGTGGTAGAGGACATCTCCCTGAACGCGTGCATATGTCACAAGTTGCCTTGTGGAGCCGTCTTTTGTCCAGTGTCCACTCTGGGTCTGGAAACGGCACAATTTTTACCGTTGACAGCAGTAGAAGGTCTGCTGCTCGGAATTTTACACCTCTCCCGCTTAGCGGAGAGTGGGGTGTGGTAGAGGACATCTCCCTGAACACGTGCGTATGTCACAACAGTTGCCTCGCGGAGCCGTCCTTTGTCCAGTGTCCACTCTGGGTCTGGAAACGGCACATTTTTACATTTGACAGCAGTAGAAGGTCTGCTGCTCGGAATTTTACACCTCTCCCGCTTAGCGGAGAGTGGGGTGTGGTAGAGGACATCTCCCTGAACGAGTGCATATGTCACAACAGTTGCCTCGCGGAGCCGTCTTTTGTCCAGGGTCCACTTTATAAAGTCCATGCACTCCAGTGAATAGCATTTATCCATTTAGATAACTTTTTTACGTTATTTAATTACTTATTTTTACACAGAAACATAATGTGTGTCTTATAGCATCATATAGCCTTATTTAAATGCTTCATTTGTAGTTTTAATGTGCAAATTAATCTTTTTTTCAATACTCTAGACGGTACTCTTATTTTGAAGAGATCGTCCACCGGAAGTCTTATATTTGCTCCCTTAGATTTGCCAAAAAAACAGTGCCCGCGTTCTTCCTGTTGACACACGAGGTTTCTCCTAAACGAAGCCGGTCTCACAACAAAGGAGGCCGTTAAATGTCTCATAAAAGGAGTTAAAATGTCTCTTAAATTAGTTTAAATGTATCATAAAGGAGGTCAAATGTCTCATAAAGGAGGAAAAACGTTTCTTAAAGGAGATAAAACGAATCAAATGGAGTCTGTACGGCTGGAGATAAATGGACACATGACGTTGGTGGGCGAGCAGATATTGTGTGTTTTGGAGAAACAAACAAGAGGTGATGTTTGTCGGGTCAGAGTGTTTGTGTTGGAGCGCCTGAGTGCTACGGCACAGTTCATGTGCAGCCTCTTCCAGAGAGAGATGGAGACACTACACACTGTTGCAGGTGAGACGCGCCCGTAACTTGCTCCTCCAAGGGAGCTAGCTCAGTCTCTTGGCGTGGCTTGTTGCCTGCCTGGTTGGAGATCGGGGTTCGATTCCAGCTCAGGGTGCTAAACGTTACATTGGTGTCGGAAGTGTCCGAGGACCCCTGCAGCGTGAGGGGCGTTTCAATTTTTTGAAATTAATAATTATGTATTTGGCCACGGACCCCCATCTGAAAATAATGTTGTGACATTGAGGGACCCCATTTAAGATTTGTGATTCTTTTTTTAATGTACTCAATTTGTCAATTTCTTCAAGATTTTGAAAATAGCAGATCTACAAGCTCACAATGGGTCACATTGTGGATCAGCTATTTTCAGCCTATACGTTTAAAGTGGTTAAACTGTTTTTGATGAAATATTGCTTTTGCACTTTGGGGACCCGAAAGTGGGGTCCCCGGACCCCACTTGAAAACCACTATTGGGAATATTTCACATTTGAGATATTTGACTCTAATATGTGTGCCTTGGCCTTACTTGGCAAAGTAAGTAGTTAAAAATTAATAATAACACTGCTAGACCAGTGTTTCTCAAAGTGTGGCCCACGGACCCCCAGGGGTTCAACTAGCCCCTCGGAACCCTACGTTAAAGTTTCTGACATTTTGATGACTTTAGACGTAGGGTTCCTTCCCGTCGACTTCAAGCGACATGCTCATTTCAATACGCAGGCTGACTTACCCCCTCCGACGTGAGTGCTGCGCTGTGGGTATGATGCTGACATATTCCATAAGAAGAATATAGGAGCTATAGGAGACAACGGAACCATCTGAACCCTCCGCGAACGGCTCAGAAGCCGTTAAGTATTTTTAATCTTTGTTAGACCGTTGGCTGGCTACCTGCGACAGAGGCAGGACGTAGGGACTGACGCGCAGATAGCCTGTGCTGTTCCTGCCAAAGTGTATAGCTTAACTTCAGCTCAACAGCGAGCTAAACTCCAATTCCCCATAGAAAGAATGACAGAATCGTGATGTAAAGTTCCTTTACTGAGTGGTTCTTCATCTTTACAAGGTCATGGAATAAAAACTGAAACAAACATAAAATACAATACAACATGCATGAGTTCAGTTTTCCTGTTCTTAATTTTACAGTAGCTTGTAAATACAATCCTTTTTAATCCAAAATTACCATGAAATCCTTTTTTAACATTAACTTATTATGCATGAAATTTCACAACATGAAATACAACACTTCCATATGAGTCTTAACTTACAGCATTGCCTCCTGGTGAAGGTATGTAGAAGGTGAGAAAGAAAAGCTTCACATGTTGCACAGAGAAGTAGTGGGTGCACTCTCTGTGCTGCCTCTAACACAAATGATGTTTGCAAGCCAACACGGCTGATTACTATCCAGTGAGTGCAATCATCTAAACTCACACACCTGCCTTAACTAGGCCAAATGTCACAGTGACCTCTTCTATTCAAGAAGGCCTTTCAAAATAAGGGTCCTTAAGTCTTTCAAAAATAAAGCCTTTCTAAACATAGCGGTTTATAATATAAATGACATTATAAAACAACACATAGCCAGTTCCGGCGCTGGAGGCGGGACAATAGGATGTCAATAAGGAAGTCAAGGAAGGAAGGAAGAGAGCTGCCAAAACGGTCTAACAAAGATTAAAAATACTTAACGGCTTCTGAGCCGTTCGCGGAGGGTTCAGAGGGTTCCGTTGTCTCCTATAGCTCCTATATTCTTCTTTTGGAATATGTCAGCATCATACCCACAGCGCAGCACTCACGTCGGAGGGGGTAAGTCAGCCTGCGTATTGAAATGAGCATGTCGCTTGAAGTCGACGGGAAGGAACCCTACGTCTAAAGTCATCAAAATGTCAGAAACTTTAACGTAGGGTTCCGAGAGGGGCTAGGGTTCAACTATCTATAAAGGAGGTCGGCAACATTTTTGACATGTGACATGTTTTCATTGACAGTGTGCCATATCAACACTAAGTTTAATTATGACACCACATCGAAATTAAATATTTCCAACTGATTTTGATTGTCCACAGGCTGTACATACAGTTACAACCTTTATTTTGTACCTTCTTCTTTAGAAATATTTTCTTTCACACCAGGATGTACTGATCATTAGACTCTCAGACTCGGATCAGATTTCTCTCTCACACTTATGCCAGTCGGTGTGCGTGGCACTGCTTGCAGGAACCCAAAGAACACAATAAACAAACTGTAACCAGAAACAAACAATGCATCAATTAACCTCATACTGAAACATAACATAAAACTCTAATATAGACATGAACTTAATGTTAACAGAAACAAAACAAACCTTGCCGGCGACACCACGCTGCTTACAAACGACCCCCTTCCCTCCCACGGAAGCGTAAACATTCTCTGGGCAATAAAATTATAATGGTTAAACACAAATCATTCAAGTTCATGAAATATTGGAAGATATTGTTTTATCTTATATAATGATTACTAATATGGAATATTATGATACACTTTGCACTGGTGTATTGAGCATAAGCTATATATGACTGATTATTCTCGTTTAACCATATGAGAGTACCTGTCACGTTAAATGAGTGATGTCATATCTTGGTTTGACCTGATTAGGCCTACATTAGGTTAGACAGCCTACAAAAAGATGCTCTCTCATTTCTGTTCATAAAGATAGCCTGATGAAGGCTGCATAGGCCGAAACATTGCTGTTTTCCCTATTAAAGTTGTTTTTCCCCACAGAGCACCACAGGGAGAGGTCTACAGTGTCTAGAGAGATGGCCTCCAAAAGACATTCAATGTTGTCAGGGGAACAGCCAGAGAAGGACGAGGGACGTGGACTGTTTCATGCAAGGACGAACCCTTTTGTAAAGTTGTACCGTAGAGGTAGGTGCTGTTTTATTAACTTACTTTTGGGTTATTGTTATCGTGTACTCGGGCTTTAATGAACACCCCAGACAGTTGTTACGTTATTCGATTCAGTATTTAGATATTTGATGTTCGTTTTTATCAGACACGCCCTTTCTTATACAAACCCATAGTAACTCCATTTTAGCCATCACAGATACACCGAAATCACCTGTCCTTGGTTCTGGTGACTGATATTGTCCTTCTAATAGAGGGTATGCGCGTGACATCATCATCAAACCCGGAAGTTATGCAGGAATGCCTACTGAGTGGCAAAAAACTACTTTCTGGTCTTGACAGCCCATGCATCCAAACAGAAAAGTCCTATCTGATTGCATTAAACAACATTAAACAATGTTTAACTCACTTTGCCTATTGCTTTGCCACTCGATTTGCCACTCGATGTGCCATTCACTTTAAGCATGCGCATACCCTCTATACATGAGGAGGTTGTGTTTTTTTATGCCATTTATTTTTAACATTGTGGGGGGGGGGGGGAAACCAGACATAAATATTGAACAATAAATAAAATGTAACAAATGCAACAAAGAAAAGTATTAAAACATCTTATTGGCTGCTGTACAGAACCAAAGGGAAATATAGCTGCAAGCAGCGATATGACGGGACCAAGCAATTAGCCCTTTTAGGCTGCTCAACAGTGCCACTTTTGGTCACCCAGCGGTATTGCAGCTATTCGTACCCCAAACATACAGACAGACAGACAGACAGACAGACAGACAGACAGACGAGGCATGAGTTATGCCTGTTTAAAGTGCTGTTATTGCTGCTTAATTGCAGCTATATTTTTTGTAGAAAGTTTCACATACAGACTTCTCTTCAACTGGGATTTCAGCTAATGGTCCATATAGATTGTGTATAGAAAGTTTCACGCAAATTACTCAAAAGTCCCAGCAGAAAATCTGCGTTTTACTGGCGGAAAATCTGAGGGCAGAGCTTACTGGTCAAAGTGACAGATCATGTGTTCTGTATGAGTCAAGGCACATGTGTAAACAGGATCCATGGCTTTTGGTCAAACGAGGCATGAGTTATGCCTGTTAAAAGTTTTCATTTTCAAATGATTGCTATAGCACCCCCCTTTGGCTAATTAGAGTAAGACTGGTTTCAGCTGGTTATCATTTGGCAAGACCCTCTATCATACTGTAAAGTTTCATAAACATGTATATTTTCTTACTTAACTCACTCAGTAATGACTCAGTATGACCTTATAAAATGTACTCCCAATTTTTCGTCCGTATAGGTGCAAAATGTAGAAATGTTCGTGCATTTTGATCAACGATCCCAGATCACTAGTCTGTTGGCTTGTGTCTAATGTAAATCTCAATGAAAGATGTACTAAGAATGATATTTTGTAAAAACTGCATCTATATTGGATCTCCCGGGGCGAATGTTTCCGGCTGGTTCCTGGACCCCTTTTCCAAAACCAGCGAAGAAAACAATGTAACACACTAGAGCGGTGCCCGTGGGAAAAGAGGCAGGGCTCCAGAGTGCGACTTAATAGGTCACATATGATACTTAATTTCTTAGCACAATCAGCGCCGGGATTTCTTTCAAAATAGTAACTCGGGTGCCACGCAGATATGGCAGCTTTTACTCTGAAAGCCCCCCCCCCCTTCCGTTCCATACAAAAAATAAAGTCGCTCGATAATCCCTCGCATTCATATTTTAAACGAGAGGCATGTTGAAGTCAGAAATGAAAAGCTTTGTATATCCATCTGGTCAAAACCACGGAGAGCTCCCTAGATTAGGAGATACGAGCCTTTCTTTCAGAGCGGTAAACAGGGAAGTGAACGGGAGCGCGCATGCGCTAACAGCAAGGAGTATGGTGCAGAAGGAGAGGCCAACCCCCCAAAAAAGGGTTCACGGTGGCACAGTCGGTAGTGCTGTCGCCTCACAGCTAGAAGGTCCTGGGTTCGATTCCCGCTGGGGACGCTGTGGGCACTGGGGGCGTGTTTCCTCCCCCCCCCAGTTTGGCAGAGGAAGTGTAGCGCCCAGGATTACATTAGATAATTGACACTGGGTGAAACAATGGATTACAAAATTGTGGGATAAAACTTTTAAAAGGAAAAAGAATATTTTTCTCTCGTTTGATATCAATGAATGCGCTAGGACGTGTGTACACGTCCTCGCAATCCATCGGTTGGATTAGCTAGGACGGCTCCACACGTCCTACGGTCTAAATGGGTTAAGGTGCGAGTTAAACTTTACCGAGGTCGCTCCGTTGCG
This sequence comes from Electrona antarctica, assembly GCF_951216825.1. Classification (NCBI taxonomy): domain Eukaryota; kingdom Metazoa; phylum Chordata; class Actinopteri; order Myctophiformes; family Myctophidae; genus Electrona; species Electrona antarctica. The sequence goes on from NC_136797.1 coordinate 37,552,394, forward strand.
ACTTGCAGGAAGGATGAGTGGGAGAAAAAAATACATCCTTGAGGTTACGTGGGCTGGTTGGCTGCTCCACGGAAGCCCAGCCAGTTTCATGCAAAGGCTGTATTGACAAACGGTATCATTGTGTCGCTCTCAAGCCACTCGGATCAAGATTAAGGGTGCACTGGCCTGTGTGTTCTGCCTGTGGGTTAAGTTATGCATTTACTATGAAAACCTGCATCTCCTCCGTCCGTCCATTAGTAGTAGTCCATAGTATGATGCTAGTACAATCATATCTTAAATTATATATTGTATGATGATGACTGTGCTAACAGTATTATCATAAAATATATCTCAGTTTGAAGATTCAAATTATGGATAATAACAATACAACTTACAAGCCTATTAATACCTTATATTTCATATGTGTGAGCCTGTAGAACTGTTCAAGCTAGAGACGGTTTTGCCAAGTCTGGTCATTTTAAGCTACTTTGGACTTGTAAAGTTGCTTTAAAATATTGGTGGTCCTTCACTTGAAAATGTGTTGCTTTAGTTTAGACAACAGCTAGCTGCTAGCAGGAGGCTGCAGCAGCTGCTGCCATAATGAATTTAGCGCAATTTTCTGTCCCAGAACTTATGGATGTTTGTGTTGTTGCTCATCTTTCTTTTCTAGTAAGTAAAACAAAGTACTTTTAACGCGTCTCTCTCTCTCTGTCTCTCTGTCTCTCATACACACACACACACACACGCACGTGAGCACACACACGTGAACACACATGTGTGCACTTGTGTGTGCACGTGCACACACTCTGCTCTGCTGGAGAAAATAAATCACTAGGGTTTAAACCAGACGCAACATGTATTTTCTTTTCATATCGGTGGCCCATATCTGAGACATTTTCACCGATACGATATGACCCGATATGCCCTAATATGGTCATATTGGGGCCCGGTCTCTAATCTGCATATATGGAGCCGGCCAGCAAATCTACATCTGCCCTCAAACCCTTAGATCTCCATATATGGAGCTGACCTGTTCGGACAATCTATATGTTGATCATTCCCCACACGTCCTTCCAGTTCTGACATTCCATATGTTGATCTGACCTCATCAAACCCTGTACACTCAAGACACGCTCCGTATATGGCCAGTACAGAATTCATTCCATATGTTGATCTGACCCCCACATGCCAAAGCGCCAGAGCTTGCCCAGCAGTCTGCCGTCTGCTGTCACCCAGGCGGATGTGTGCATGCATGATTTTATGTAATCTGAGCTTTAGTGGGATGCTCCTTCCATGAGAGGTTCTGGACACGCATGAGGAGTCTTGTGTATGTTCCGTCAAGACGATCCCGAAACTCCTTATTCATTGTCCATGTTTCGGCACCATAAAGAAGGATACTTTCCACACGGGCTTTGAACAGGTTTTGAATCTGTAAAAATAATCCAATGATTTAGTTTATCAAGCTGGGTCACATTTATGCAAATCATGTATCGACTAAAAACTTCGTTTTAAGACCTGGAGTCACCACTACCTCCACACTATGATATATATGACACACTGTCAAGAATAACCTGTTTGTTGAAACATCCAACAACCTGTTTGAGTGTTTGTCAATTATTGTTTTCAATTTTTTTTATTTTTGTAGCGTTCTTCTTTTGTTTTAACCTTCTGTTGAACACTTGCTACTTATTTGTAACTATTCAAATGCAATGTATTCAATACAAAACAAAAAAGATGCATGAAAAGTACATGAATGAATGATTAAATGTTCTTTAATCACGTGGCTCAAAAATGTAATGTCAAGCCCTGAAAACTCTCTCTCTTTGGGTCTTTTTTTCCTAGACCTCCTGCACCTCCCTGTGTGTAAAGAGCAAGTTTTCACTGAACAACAGGAGAGGAGCTCCAGTCTGGTCCAGGAGGAACCAGAGGAGGCTGATGGTTCAACGTTGACATTACTAGCAGTGGAAAGTGAAGATGATGATGAAAATAGACAGACGGAGCCTCTAGCCAGCACCTCAACTGCAGAACACATGAAAACACAAGCTGATGTAGAGCACCGTGGAACATCACAACCAACTAGTGATGACCAGCTCCTCTCTTCACACTGTTCTGAATCTGACATCGAAGACAGTGATGATTGGGAGAAGACCAGTGAAGGTCAGTCAACTTTAAACACACTGAAATCACACAAGATACAACATGTGGAAGGACAAAGATTGGAACCAGAGGAGGCTGATGGGTCAACGTTGACATTACTAGCAGTGGGAAGTGAAGATGATGATGAAAACAGACAGACAGAGCCTCTAGTCAGCACCTCAACTGAACACATGAAAACACAAGCTGATGTAAAGCACCGTGGAACATTACAACCAACTAGCGATGACCAGCTCCTCTCTTCACACTGTTCTGAATCTGACACTGAAGACAGTGATGATTGGGAGAAGACCAGTGAAGGCCAGGAGAAGACCAGTGAAGGCCAGTCAACTTTAAACACACTGAAATCACACAAGACACAACATGTGGAAGGACAAAGCAAGCCACCCCAGGACCTGAAATCATCAAAACAAACTCACTCCATGAGGAGTCACACAGGGAAGAAAAGCTTTAGTTGTACAGAGTGTGGCAAATGTTTTAATGTGAAGAGAGATCTGACAACGCACACAAGGATTCATACAGTGGAAAAGCCCTTTACTTGTAACGTGTGTGGTAACGTCTTTAGTCACAATAGTAGTCTAGATAGACACATGATGGCTCATAAAGGGGAAAAGCCCTTTACTTGTCACGTGTGTGGCAAACGCTGTGCTCGGAGTTGTCATCTAAAATCACACATGATGGCTCATAAAGGGGAAAAGCCCTTTACTTGTCAAGTGTGTGGCAAACACTGTGCTCGGAGTGATGAACTCAAATCACACATGATCACTCATACTGAGGAAAAGCCCTTTACTTGTCACTTGTGTGGCAAACACTGTGCTCGGAGTGATGAACTCAAATCACACATGATCACTCATACTGAGGAAAAGCCCTTTACTTGTCACGTGTGTGGCAAACGCTGTGCTCATAGTAGTGGACTAAAAATACACATGAGGACTCATACAGGGGAAAAGCCCTTTTCTTGTGATGTGTGTGGTAAAGGCTGTACTCATAGTAGTGACCTAAAAAGACACATGAGGACTCATACAGGGGAAAAACCATTTACTTGTCACGTGTGTGGCAAACGCTGTGCTTTGAGTGGTGCTTTGAAAACACACATGATAACTCATACAGGGGAAAAGCCCTTCAAGCGTGTAATTGGGAAGAAAAGCTTTAGTTGTACAGTGTGTGGTAAATATTTTAATGTTAAGAGAGATCTGACGAGACACACAAGGATTCATACAGGGGAAAAGCCCTTTACTTGCAATGTTTGTGGAAAAGGATTTAGTCAAAAGGGTACTTTAAAAATGCACATGAGGTCTCATACAGGGGAAAAGCCCTTTACTTGTCACGTGTGTGACAAACGCTGTGCTCATAGTGGTGAACTAAAATCACACATGATCACTCATACTGGGGAAAAGACCTTTATTTGCATTGTTTGTGGCAAAGGATTTAGTGAAAAGGGTACTCTAAAAAAACACATGAGGACTCATACAGGGGAAAGGCCATTTACTTGTAATCTGTGTGGTAAAGGCTTTGGTTATAATAGTATTCTAAAACGTCACATGATGGCTCATAAAGGGGAAAAGCCCTTTACTTGTCACGTGTGTGGCAAACGCTGTGCTCGGAGTTGTCATCTAAAAATACACATGAGGACTCATACAGGGGAAAAACCATTTACTTGTATCGTTTGTGGTAAAGGCTGTGCTGAGAGTGGTGCTTTAAAAGCACACATGATGACTCATACAGGGGAAAAGCCCTTTACTTGTAACGTGTGTGGTAAAGGCTTTACCATGAGTGGTAATTTAAAAGCACACATGAGGATTCATACAGGGGAAAAGCCCTTTACTTGTAACTTGTGTAGGAAAGGCTTTTCCCAGAGGGCTAATCTAGATTCACACATGACGACTCACACAGGGGAAAAGCTGTTTACTTGTAACGTGTGTGGTAAAGGCTTTGCTCATAGTTTTGATGTAAAAGCACACATGAGGATCCATACAGGGGAAAAGCCCTTTACTTGTAACGTATGTGGTAAAGGCTTTGCTTTGAATGGTAATCTAAAACAACACATGAGGAGTCATAAAAGGGAAAAGCCCATAGACACATGAGGACACGTACAGGGGGAAACCTTTTAGTTGCAGTTAGGGTCAAAATGCACATCTGAAGATAATGAGGAATCATACAGGGAAGAAGTGGTCAGTAATTAATGCACATTTTCCCCATAAACCAATTTGAGTTGACACATGATATAACACACGCAATTGAATGATCATTCATTCTAATCCAGGATGACAAGTGATAGAATCACATAATCTGACAATATCATCATGACTGATTAAAGACCACCACAATTTTGTTTCTCGATCTTGATTATCTTTTGTATGTAAAACGTATATAAACATGGCACAAAAGGTTAGGACATTTGTCTTTGGTAGATTATTTCTCTATTGTAATACTTTTAGGCATGAAGATGTTATGCCGTTGGATGTTTGAGACATTAACCTTTATACGTTCGGAAAGCCTGTTTATTTCCCTTTAAAATGTTTATCCACTTGTAAGGAACATGCATTTGTGGGATGACCAACTCAGTATGTTTTTGTCATTTCTATTAATAATAATAGTAATTTTCCACATATTTGCATCACCACCTTGTTTTTTAAAGGAATGACGAGCCCCTTTTTGGCCTTTCTGGCACATCATCTTTAATTTTTTTGTTTCTTTCCATTTAAATGTATTGTTTTTTCCCCCATTTTGTTTTTAAATGTATGTGCAAATATACAAGCGGCCGAAAGGAGTTTTCTTCGATGGGTGGCTGGCATCTCCCTTAGAGATAGGGTGAGAAGTTCAGTCACACGAGAGAGACTCAGAGTAGAACCGCTGCTCCTTCGCCTGGAAAGGAGACAGTTTAGGTGGTACGGGCGTCTCCCTAGGGAGGTCCTCGACGCACATCCCACTGGGAGGAGACCCCGGGGCGCAGTTGGAGGAAACGCATCGACATCGACTGGTCTTGGAACGTCTCGGGATCCCCCAGGAGGAAGTCACTAATGTTGCTCTGGAGAGGGAAGTCTGGAGCACTCTGGTGGAGCGCTCCCAATAGCCAAAGTACTTAATACTTTGGCTATTCGGGGAAAAAAAGATCTACAATATGACAGGTTATGAGCTTGTAGATCTGCTATTTTCTTTTTTTAATTACAAATTTTATCGCACAATTTATTTTTTTACCCAGTGTTAATTATCTAATGTAATCCTGACCTACACTCCCTCTGCCAACTGGGGAGAGCAACGGACTGACCTCATGCTTCCGTCAATGCATGAGTGTAAGTCTCTTCTTTTCACCTGACAGTGGGGAGTCTCCTCGGTTGGATGTAGGGGGTGCACACGCTTATCCGATACACCAAATGTCCGACATGCTGAAATCACCCGTCGCTCCCGGTCCGATATGCGTTGCGTCGTGCTTGCGGTTTGCGGTAGGTTGTCGGTCTAATGACTGTCGGACCTTTGGTGTGCCGGAACTAAAGCCAGTGGAAGGAGCACGTTATTCCAACCAGTTCCTTTCCCTTCCATTAGGCGCCCCAGCTGGCCAGTGGGAGGCAGTTTAGAGACCAGGATTACTGCATGTTTTTTGTGAGGGTACCTACCCTAGGGGACATGGGAAGACTATTTTGGAACAAGCTTGATAATCTTTGGAAAATGTGAGTACTTATAGGTACAGAAAGTATATTATGATGCCAATACTTTGGGTGCCCTAGCTAAATCATTAGAGCATGCCCTGTTCTACATCTGTGCAAAACTTGGTCCCTTTTAGATGAATTAGCACAAAATAACCCTAAGGGCATGGACTAATATACACAGATTGAAAAGCTTCTGCTGATGAAAAGATTAAAGCTGTCTTTCAGGATGAAATGTAAAATAGTCAATGTGCACATTGTGCAGTAGTTGTTATCCTCAAGGGTGAAGATGGGAGTCATGCAGGCAGCAGTCCACCAGAGGGCAGCAGAGCTCAGGTCTGCTGAGTCATAGGGGTGATGAGGAATCACAGTCACACACACAGGTGGGACGATACGTGTACCTCACAATGTCGATACGATATCTGTGGCGATATTAAGCCCTCGATAATATCACAATATTTAATACAGTATATTTCAATATTCAACACAGATTTCATCAATGCTATATCACGATATATGAAAATGAAAAAATAACCTTCACGAATGCAGTCGTAAAATGTGTTACTGTACTAAACACAATCAAAATCCAAATAATGTGTGTTGAACCAATAATGGTCATAAGCTGTCTTGTACAATGAGTGGATACATTTAGGTTTGCCAACCGTCCCTTGAAATACGGAATCTCCACTTTTTTTGGAAACTAAAAGACACCTTATTGAACTGATAAGGGACACAATCAGTCGAACACACAATCTTATACTAGTTTAAACAGCTCATATTATAATAGGATATTATTTAACAACTTAAACCCTATTTGTAAACTGGACCACCTGAGTTCTCTCTGTACTGGGACTGCTTTATTCTGTCTACACCAAATATAAACAAGCTGTAACACAAATCTCAAAGTGCTACATGTCCTAAATAGTTAAGAAAATATTATGAAAAGGTTAAAATAGCTGTGGTTACCATTACACAAATCTATCTCTCTCACTCATATACACACATACTGTAGTGTTTTTAGAAAGTTGATAACATGGGATTTGCCCAGGAAAAATATTAATTTACCCTTCACCAGTATAAACAAGAAAACTAACAGAGGGGCGGTTTTAGCCTGCCCCACTAGGGTGGGCAGGAAGAAATTATTGTGGGGCAATTATATTGGCTCAACCAAGTTTGTTTGGGCAGGGTGCACATTGGCCAGTTTTCAGTACTTTTACTTTGACTCCACTACATCTCAGAGGCAAATATTGTATTTTTACTCGACTACTACTATACTTGAAAATGGAGCTTTTTCTTATAACAGAGTAGGCTATTTCAAAATGGAGTACTTTTTCCATCACTGATAAGAATGTTTAGATTTAGAATTAATTCAGACAAAAGCAACCAGAACTCAAGAACTTTATTGTCAGAGAATGTAGAGTATGTAAGTACTACTGTACCATACACAGTACAGGACATTAAGTTGCACCCACAATGACAATGAGGAATTTAATATTTGGCACATGGAGTGTCACAATAAGGCATTGGAGTGTTACAATAATAAGACATCAGCACTGGTTTGTAAACATTGAATGTGGGAGACATTGTAACCTCAAACTCCACCCCTTGGAATATGTCAATATATCAATTGTCAGTATTAACCACTTAAAACCTATGGTTTGTGGTCTGGGGTTGCCCAGGGGTCTACACTAGGTCCCTGCTTTTTTATGGAAATAGATAATCTACTATCTAGTGACTTGAGCTTGTAGACCGGCTATTTCCTGTGAATGTTCCACACAGAATCATGGCTCTTGACCTAAACCTCCAAATTATTCCAATAAAATAATACAATGTATTTGGTTTGTTTGTTTGACAGAATGGAGTTTTTATTTTATTTCAGATCACATAAAAATGCAAACTAAGGGACATACACAACAGCACTGTGAATATAATTTGAACTATTATTGTTGAGTACTGTCATATAGTTGAGGGGTGGACTTGATGGTGGATTGATTGATTGATTGATTGATAAAATGGTATAGTTGATATATGTTCTTGGTGTGGCCATGCAGCTCTTAGAGATGTCTCCAGCAGTGACACACAAAATGCACTAGTCTCCTTTTGGTTTAAAAGCTACAACCTGAGCAAAACAGAAGTTACAATATTGTCCTCAAATCCCCTAAAACTCTATAGTTTTACTTTGAGCTTTACATTTTTCAGAGGCGATTCTTTTGTAACAGTTGTGACTTTCATTTTGAAACGAAGCCATTGAGTACTATTGGTTCCATGCTCTTTAGTGTGTGAGCAATGTGACTACATTTTATTCAACCGGTCGAACCTTTACTACTCCCAGCCGCCCCCTCTCCATACCCAGGAGAAGTGCTCATTGGCTGCCCTTGGCCTTTTCGAATAGCTGTTTCAGCTGATCTTGGGTGGTAGCCTCCTTTTGCTGCATCAGGTCACCGTGACCTTTAGTGACACCCCAGCCATCGGGGGTGGACATGGAGGGACACATGGGACGCCCTGATGCTGGCTTGAGTGTCTCCCAGTAGTCACGGCGGGCCCTGGACACAAGAACAACATGGAGGGATTCATTGTGATACAACATCTGTAGGGCATTACAAGCCTGTACAACGATCCATAACCCTTCCTTAAAACACAATGGACATACACGCTCTTTGCTAAAGCATCCTGGACAGTGCTCCATGCGTCCTAGTCTCCTATACCCCCTTCTCTAAAGGCCTAAAACACCCTGTACAATGCTCAACACATCCTAGACTCTACTACTGCCTTCCCTAAAACACCCTGGACAACGCTCAACGTGTTCTAGACTCTTCTCCCTTCCCTAAAACACCCTGGGCAATGGTCCACCGTCCACCACAGTCCTAGACTCTTCGAACACTCCACACACCATAGCCTAGACTCTTTCCTCTTTCCTAAGACACCCAAGGTAACTCTCCACACGTCCTAGACTCTTCTCCCTTCCCTAAAACACCCTGGCCAATGCTCCACATGTCCTAAACTCTTCTAACATTCCACACACCCTACAGTATAACCTAGAATCTTTCCTCTTCCCAAACACCTCTTAGCTCCCAAACTGGAATAAACTCCCTATGCAGTCAGAGCTGCAGTCTCACTCCACAGTCTAAAGACTCACCTCTTCAGTTTGTTTGTTAACAAGAGTTAATCTTTACTCTGCTTATTCTGATTTTGTAGCATACTTGTACACTACTGTACAATAGAAGCATCTGCGGAACTGTAAATTGTGAGGAAAATGTAATAGCCTGCCTGTTTACCTGGCTCTAACCCATGGTTTGGTGTGCATCTCCAGGCCGGCGCCCCAGTTGCCATGCTTCTCGGAGGCAGCGGGTAGGAAGCCCCTCTCGGGTGCCAGCTCCTCTGCAAGGGCACGGATGTGGTAGGGCTCGAACCCGCAGCAGCCTCCGATGTAGCGGATGCCGGCGTTGTAGGCCTCCCGCGCATACCTGTGCATGTCCCATCTGGTCAGGATCCTGGGCTCCAAAGCTGTAGGAGAGGAGGCAGTGGTGTAATTACATTTACTTAAGTACTTGACTATTTCCAATACTTTTACTTCTACTCCACTACATCTCGGATCCAATTTATTTTACTTTTTCTCTACTACATTTATTTGAAAACTTTAGTTACTAGTTACTTTGTAGAATTAGATTATTAATACAAAACATACATTAACCACCTCAACCCTATAGACATTTTGGTCATTCGAAAAAAGCAAATTTTTTTTACTATTTTGAAAAACCTTTTAACCCTTGAACTCCCGTTGACGTAATTGTCGTAATTAATGTCAAAATCCAGCACTCCCGTTGACGTAATTGACGTAATGGAAATATATATATATATATATATATATATATTGTTTTTTATTTTATTTTTATTTTACACAAAAAAAATTGGCATTCAAAAATGTCGTCTAGAGCTGGCAGAAGGGACTGAAAAGCTGCTATTAGGGGTGGCAGTCCATAAAATGGTTCAAATAGCCGATCTACACGCTCACAGTGTGTCAACTATTTAAAAATGTTTCAAAATAAAAAATGGCATATACGTTTAGGGATAAGGGTGTGGCACAAGATAGGGACCTAAGAATCAGAATTTGCTGTGAAAATCAACACTGCACTGAGTGCATAACATACAGAAGGGAAACTCGGCCAGGTCGATGAAGCCTTGGCAGTTGCAGTCGGGGGTGTGGTAGGCCAGGGGTTGGATCATGTAGTGAGCCTTCAGTCCGGCCTTCTCCACGCCTTCCTTCATCAGCTTGACCGTCTGCACGCACGTCATGGGGTCAAAGTGGCAGTTCACTCCCACGATCTGGGCACCTATATACGGGTGAGAGACAGAGAGAAGTGTGAGACATTTGACACCCAAAATGTGGAGGTACATATGCAAAGTTTGTCGCACAAATTAAGTACCGAAATGTTTGATCTGCTGTTTCGCTATTATTGTGGGATTTTTCAAAGTTTATGTGTGTGTGTGCGTGCGTGCGTGCGTGCGTGCGTGCGTGCGTGCGTGCGTGCGTGCGTGCGTGCGTACCAGCTTTGACGAGCCTGACAGCACAGTCTCCAGGGGTCACTCCATTCAGGTCTCCCTGGGGGCCGATGCACATAGTGGCCGCCACCGGCTTCCCGGTGCTCCTCAAAACCTGCACCGCCCACTCTGCCTCCTCCACATGCTCAAAGTACTGCCAACACACACACACACACACACACACACACACACACACACACACACACACACACACACACACACACACACACACACACATGCACACAAGGTTTCCCATGCAGGTAAACAATCAAACAAGGCTCAACAAGCTCATTTCTGTCTGTCAATCTGTGAAATACGGGTGAGCTGGGTTGCATAAATTGTACAATTCCACCCCATAGAATGGGGACATTTGTATGCAATTCCTTTCCATTCAAGGGGTGATTCATAGTAGATCGGGTGCACCCCTAACAAATAAAACTCAAAACAAGCCCAAGGGTTGTTATCATATAGACAACAAGCTGGAGGAGGGTAAAAAAAAGGACGTTGTCACGTCCTACTGTACCTCTGCGATCATGAAGTCGACGTTCTTCTCCACGAACACGTCCATCTGCTTCTTGAAGATGCCCTTGACCTCGTCCTCGCTCTTACAGGACAGGTAGGAGGGGGTCTGAGACACGCCCCCTGCCACCATGCCGTCTCCTTCCTCTGCCACCTCCCTGGCCAGGTCACACGCCGCCTCGTTGATCTGCTTTCCCTGCAGGAAAATGGATTGCCAGAGTTTTCATCCCAATTATATAAAGACCTGAGGCCGATTCAATCGCACGCACGCACGCACGCACGCACGCACGCACGCACGCACGCACGCACGCACGCACGCACGCACGCACGCACGCACACACACGATGAAGGCTGCAGATTCAATCAGTGTTTTATATGCTGGTATATATATACAACACAAGAGACGGTCACGGCCACACAGCCAACTCAAGGTATGGCCACTGAGCCGACTTGGGGACCCAACGCAAGGACAACACAAGAGACGGTCACGGCCACACAGCCAACTCAAGGTACGGCCACGGAGCCGACTTGGGGACCCAACGCAGCTCCTCCAAGGAAAACAAACAAATTAACGGAGCTGAACGTGAATCCCCCCCACCGCCCACCCCTTTTTTTCCCCTCACTGTATATGTTTCTTTTCCCTTTTTACCTCCTTTATGATGAATTCCTGTTCTGTCTATAGAAGTGTCTATTTGTACGTCTCTAAATGTTTTGATGATTTGAACATGGTGGACCCTATTGGAAACAAGTGTAATGCTTAATTGGGTCGTCCACTCACAGCTAACAGCCTTTGTATTGAGTTTGTGCTTGAAATGTACTGTAATTCTGCAAACTGTTAATAAATTCTTCAATCAATCAATCAATCAATCAAATGGTGCGTCTTAAGTCTTATAAGTGTTCACGTTCATCAAAAATTGTAAATCAGTTTTTACTTAATTACCGCCTAAGACCTGGAAAGATTACGCGCAAAATAGGGCCCAGAGTGAGTAGACAGAAATGCTGGCATCTCATAATGTGCATTAGAGAGGGTCAGTTATATGAATATAAGGTTGAAAATGGGTGAAGTGCATGCTCCTTAATTGCGTGTCCTACTCGGACACAGACAATGGGGTGGGGAGTTGAACCCAGGGACCTTCTGTTTCCCAGAAGGCCTCTCTCTATCCACTCAGCCATGGTCGCCCCTCGAAGCTTTGCAGTCATGGTAAACTGTTTAGGTCATAGAGTTCAACACATGTGTTAAAAAACCTAGCAGGATGCGCGTTTCTGTTGCCAAGAGTGGGAGAGCTGAATGAATGGCATGCGTGAAGGTCTCACACACACACGCACACACACACGCGCACGCACGCACGCACCGACGCGCACACACACACACACACATGTCACCCCACATTATCTGCAAGATGTCTCCCACACCATTCATCCAGCAACAGCTGGAAGGAAGATAACCATTTGTCGCTGTCGGGGGAAAAAAACTTAAGTGTGACTGCGTGTTTAAAAAATATTGAACCAATGAAATGTATCAGCAAGAGCGTGTAACTAAATAATAACCACATTGGAGCCATGGGAACCATAGATATATATAAACTCTAGATGGCTCAAGGCGGAGTTTCTGACGTCGTTCACCCGGCAGCCATCTTACTTCGGGGCTACAGTACAGTATGTGCAATGGCAGCTCAAACAGAAACAGTCATAACTCGCTCAAATCTTGACGGATTTACAAACGGGTTGGTTTATTACAAACGTTGTCAACGTGGCTATGATTCAGGACGCTTATCTGCTTAATTTTCTTTTGTATATGAACATCGTATAAAAGCATATAAGTATGCGGACGCCTCTGACGTTTATAACAAACCAACCCGTTTGAAAATCGGTTGAAAATTGAGCAAGTTATGGTCATTTAAGAGTACATGCCCCATAGACACAATGTTATGTGGCCCGAGGTAAGATGGCCGCCACGTAACGACGTCGCTCTCCATTGGCCAACAGCGCGGGTGAGCTATCTAGAGTTTATATATATCTATGATGGGAACACTGTATAGGTTGTTTTTCTTTTTGACCATTTCCTGAAAAGTAGCGGTCTTGGACATACAGAGACGGTACGACAGCTCTATACTCACAGTGAATCGCGGAGCGTTGCCTCTGTTCTCCAGCTTGTCATCACTGGCATAAAACGTAAACGTCTGCATGACGTTCGATCCGGCCCGCAGGAACTCGCGATGCAGCTGACGAACTGAAACAAGCAAATGTTTAACCGTTCGTGTTTAGCAGTGCACGTGTGGAGATTTACAGGTTAGCAGTGTGAAAAGAAAAGCTAAAACGCACCACTCGTGACGTCATGGCTAAGCATGGAATGTGATGTCTGATGATGTATGATGATATGAGCACCGCTCACTTCACACAAGTGTGATTTTTTTCTTCTTCGAAAACAAAACGCCTGCGGACTCCTAGGCTACTTAAGCAGTGACATCATTTTGCAGCCACAGTGGGCACCCCTCACTTCACACGAGTGTGATGGGTTTTATATATATATTTTATATTTTATATAGAAAGCGGGTGAAGTGATCCTTTTTTCACACAGTGGGTTTTTTCCTCGCTATTATTTAATCATACTGTATCACTTAAAGTACACTGTTAAATTAAATCATTCTGTAAATTCTGTTAGGATGATATATGGAAGAGTATGACCAGTGACCACCAAATACAACCACTGCACATGTAGAATTTGGTCTTTTGAAAATAGCTCAAAATGCGTTGCATTGCAACGCATACTGTAAATGTAGTGGAGTAAAAGTAAACATTTTGCCTCTCAAAATGTAGTGGAGTAGCCTAGAATTAAAAGTACTGAAATTGGGAAATACTCCAGTAAAATAAAAATGCCTCAAAATTGTACTTAAGTAAATGTATAGTTATACTTTAGGCCTACATCACTAACACTAACCAGCTTCAGAGTAATGAATTAATGAATGAGTGAACAACTTCAGGGTAACTAATGAAGATTTAATGAACACTAACCAGCTTCAGGGCAATTATTAATGAACTAATGAAGGTTTAATGAACAATAACCAGCTTCAGGGTAATTATTAATGAACTAATGAAGGTTTATTGAACACTAACCAGCTTCAGGGTACTCTGCAGCAGCCTCGGGGGTCCAGGGTCCTGCCTTCACGTAACCTCTCTTCTCCAGAGCGAAGACGAAACCTCCGTCCCCGATGACCACCTCCCCCGCATCCAACCGCTCCAAAACATTCTGGAAAATAGAAGAATATATTAAAATACACATTTAACCCTCTAGAACACTAAACATACTTTTTGTCACACCATCACTAAACACAGGTATATTTTTACTCAATGTAAAATATTCCATTAAAAATATTTCTCATCAAAATATATCAGTACAGCAATACATGGCAACTTTAGATACTCTTCTTTAATATTTCATCATGACTTTTCACACACACAAAAAACGTAAAATAGATATCATGGGGGGCCTTAAATCATAATGGGAAAAATCGTTGGCTATATTATGGCTATTATTTTAAAAAGATATTCCTGAAAGAATTAATGGAGCTGGGAACCTTTCCTTTGGTCCACCCATTCTCTTGGGACATGAATTGATTGTTTATTCTCCAAAAAGTTCTTTAATAGTACCGTTTTTATTCTTATTTAGTCATTATGCCAATTCATTCATCCCAACACACATTTATGTCACTGCTGTTGTATATACTGGCTCACGTACGTGACCTGCTAGTGAGGAGCCCCCACCGAGAGGACGTAGAGCTACTCCTCTCGCCCAACATTGATATAGCAGTGGCCGTGGTTTTCTGGTGCATGCCACTAAGACATCGGCCATTCATTTTTCCATTTTTTGTTCTTTTTTCTACAGAATCAAAAGTTTTATGGTCATACTTCACCAGGATCCTGGATGCCCTTGATTCTAGGCTTAAAATAATTGATATAAATATTTTTGTAAATTTCTATGGGAATTTTGTGTATTTTTTTGTGGCCCCAGAAAACCACAGCCACTGCTATGCCCTATAATACATGCAATGATACATATCAACTTCTCCACCTGGCTTTCCTCCCCCAAACACAACCCATTGTGTCTGTAAACTCTGTATAGAGATTATGCTCGACAAAGACGGATGCACCACAGTGGATTCGAACCCCCAGACTATGCAGTGAATGGTGCAGGCAACTGCTTTACCACACATTCTTTCCCCTGCATTCAAACGCTTAACACATTCTGCAAAGTAACTTTTCATCAACAAAAAGTGCATCAGTGGATATCAAATGTTTTCAAGGAAAATATGCTTCACAACTAATTATCTATCTATCTATCTATCTATCTATCTATTCCATTTCAAAATGCTTTATAGGCATGATAAAATATGCTTCACAACTAATCATCCATCTATCTATCTATCTATCTATCTATCTATCTATCTATCTATCTATCTATCTATCTATCTATCTGCAAAGGTTTTGTTCCCCTTTTTTAATCACACATTTTGCAAGTGATGTTTAGTTTTAAATGCAGTAAGAATGGGCTCACCCTCTTGGATCCTGCTGGTGCCATGGTCTCTGCAGAGTGTTGCAGAACTTCTTGTTCTTGTCTTTAAGCGGCAGAAAATAGCCTGTTTCTCCTGCGAGAGTGGTGAGAATGAAGACTGAGGGGGTTGTCCACACACGTCCCAAAGCTTTTATAGTAAGAGGCTAGAGCAGAGGGGTGTGGTCATGGAGGAAAGTAACTAAGTACTTTTACTCAAATGCTGATCCTTACTGTAAGTACAAATTTGAGTTCTTTTTTCGTTCTTAAAAAAAACAAAACAAAAAAAACTTTTACTTACGTTTTTTTATACTTGTACTCTACTTGTCAGAGGCTAATACTGTACTTTTTACTCCATGCACAGTTACTGGTTATTTTTGCAGATTATTAAAAAAATGTACCTTGACCAGAGGTCATCAACATGTCCGTACACAGACAAAGGCATAGGAGAGCAGAACTGGAAAATACTTTCACCGTTGAGAGAAAAGTGTTTCAAAGCGTCCAAATATAACACAATATAACTATAATAACACTGAGTCCACTATCATAATCCGTGGAAACCCTTGATCACCATCAGAACTCCATTGTGAGGTTTGTTCACCAGCTGATCGAAGTTAGGGGCCCTTGCGTGAAACTAGTTGTGACACTGCATTCCTGTCATGCCCTTTCATTTCATTATTTAGTCACTCATCATGTATGTACAGTAAAGTAGCCTACATGGTTTTTCTTTTTCCATTGTTCCACGTGCACACCCAACCATGCAAGCTAGGTCTTAGACTTTCTCTACATAATAAGAATGTCACCACTATCGAAGCTACCTTACCTTACCTTTGGCAAGATATAGAACTGGTAGAACTTGATCTCATCCTGACCTCAATTTTGTCTGTGGTGAAAACGATTATGCAAATGTCCATCACAAGCTGGCACTGCGACCGCCCCTGACCTTGACTACTTAATTACATGCTATCTTCCAAAACATTTAGAATTTAAAACTTTTGCCCTTTTTCTTTGGCACTTTAACTTAGCATCCATTTGTTCCATATATTTTTAAGCATTTACCCATACAACAATTATTTTGTCTTAATAGAGTGATGCCCATTGGGAACACGTACATGCACCTTCAGTTATGCACAATGCATTGTGAGCTTATATATCAGCTATTTGCAGAATGTATGACCCAGAAGATATAGGATTCAATTGTCAATTTTGTCTTTCTTCCCCCATCACTTTCATTTCCCCCCGAGATACTAAGATGTTCTTAACTGGGGAGATGTGAAGTATGCAGAACATGTCCTTAACTAGGTCGAGTCATTTTAAGAGTCACTTGTTTTTGGATTAGAAAGGATTGCATTTGCACCCATGAAAAGCTACTGTGCACAGTATACTCATAAACCTGTAAGTGGTCTAACACAGTTGAAACCTGAAGAACCTGTTCTGTTCATGTATTTAAATGAGCTCCTTTCGGTTTTGCAACATTGTTACTGAAAGTATTTTGATTTCAGTGCCACTCAGACTCTCAAAATTACTTATTTAAACAAATGACCACATGAAAAGTTAACACATCTGTTTAACTGCATACTAGACAGACAGACAGACAGACAGACAGTGCATATATGTCTAATCATGCACACTAAGTGGACCTACCAATGTGTTATCACATATTAGGCTTGGTGTACAGTAGCCTATATGTCATATAGTACAAGTGGAGAATTAGTCTGAGTAAAGAAGGTGCGCTTGTTTTAGTCCCGAGGCGGAGCAAGTGAAAGGCTTTGATGTCCCTGCGGTACAAAGCGAGTGCTCTGCCTCTGCTCACAGCTAGCAACAACCAGAGCCTTAGAAAATATTATATGGCTCTGGCAACAACAACAAAGAAATAGCATTAGCACTGTACGCTAGAACTAGCCTAAGATTTAGACTCTCGTAGATGTATTTATCGATTCTGACATTTTCAATCTACGAGAGTCTAAGCCTTCATTAGCTATGGGTGTTCCATTTTTTGCCTACAGACCTAGAATTGCTCGTTACATGTAGCCTACAAATGCAAAATTTAAGGTTCTTACATTGCTGCCCCACTTCTCAGGTTGACTTGCGATCTGCGTTTAAAACCCGTAGATGCGTTGTTTTCAATTAAAAAAAAGTGTTTTGATCCACTCTGTCTCGGAATCTGTCATCCATCTTGGATCTCTCCTCGTGTCCCCCAATGAGCTGGCTGCGCAACCCTGCCCGCCAGGCGCTGTTGTGCATGGAAGACAGATCCAAGATTGATGACAGATTTAGAATTTCCGATGTTGTGATATGTTGTGATTATTAATTCATGTGTGGGGATTCTGGGGAAAACATTATTGCTACGGGACCTGTCACCTTGGGGTTTCCCTGGCTCAAAGCCGGGGCCTATCAGGAGCCGGCGCCGCTGTGTTTCTTTATCTTCTGACACCGTTAGAGGTGCGCAGAATGAAGGAGACTTGAGCCAAGAGAGGTACCGCCGAGTGAGCTAAAGCGAGCAAGTTGTCGTGCCGAACGTTGCGATGTATCCTTCATTTGACTCAGTGCCGTCTGAGTTACGTACCGGACAAAATAGTAAATAATCTTCCCCCTTACTCCATACCTCTGAGACGGGTTAACCGCTAATTGGAGAGCAGTTTGTTCTCCATGCAATTCCCCCCGACCCATTTCTTACTTTACCTCTAAACCTGTGATGTGACAATAACGTGGATAGTGACAGTGAAGAAGCCTCCGCTTGTTGCGATTGAGGTGTCGCTTGTTTGTCGAGCTACAGCCCTCTTCTTCAGGTCCACGACTCCTTAGTCCTTGTCTGGACCCCCCAAGGGGCCAGTGAGGCTATTCAATGTTGAAGCTCTGGGCCCTAGTGGTAGGAGGAGGGACTACATGCGGACCCGTGGATTCATGACCGGGAAACCCCGTGCAGCTGGGCTTTAACATTGAGCGCTCGGTTGCACTTCCGCATTTGACCACCAAAATTTGGTGGTCAAATGCGGAAGTAGACGTTCTGAGACGGTACTTCCGGCAGTCTTCCGGGTGCTTCAAAACGCCACTGAGCAACTTCCACTGACATGAATAGCTGGGGGGGGGGCGGAGCTTCGCGCCAGTTCAGTCTCTATCCTTTTATCTACTCTATGGTCTGGACTCCTGCTCCAGGGCGCTCACTGTCACCTCCTCTCTGACTGTAGGCTGACACATTCCCGCCGGAAATCAGTCCCACCACTGCATGTTGCAGGGGTCGAGGGTGGGGGGGGCATTGGTTCCCAAACAGCAATAACATTCAGATCATTTCAAAACATTTAAGAAAAATCCAGAAAATTGCTACAATGGCATTGACGATGCATTGTGAGCTTGTAGATCGGCTGTTGTCATTATCAAATTAAGCAATATTCGAGAGGGTGTTCTTTATCGTCATTAATGCACTTCTGCGATACCCTTCGGAACTTGCACGCTCGAGTGTAATATTGCAATACAGTTACCCTTAAAACTAAGATAATCGATGTAGCCACTATTTGACTACGACCACTATGTCCCAAGAAACTAGCTAGCCTAGCCACGAGTCTGCTGCACTCTCTGAGAGAAAAGCACGGCTGAATTATTTGTTTTGATTAGCCGTGCCATTATCGTGGTTTAGATTTTGATTATTATTACACAACATACATTACCCACTTCAGCCCTATCATTTCGGCCATTTGAAAATAGCCAATCTACAAGATCTGCTAGATCTGTAGATCTGCTATTTTCAAAACATTATTATACATTTGAAAACTTCAAATGGGACATTTCTGCATAATTAATACTTTTACTTTTGGTACTTTAAGTACATTTTGATGCCACTACTTTTGTACTTTTACTCAAATACATTTTGAATTACGAGTATTTCTTGGGACCTTGGGATCCACATTTACACATGTACAGTTTAATGAAGATGAATGCAGTTTTTTTTTTAACCCATTGTGCATTTTTGTGTTTAATAAAGAACACTCCGGGACCAAGTGGTCCAGGCGCATGCCACATATAGGCTCTGGCCTGACAGCGCGTCGCGTGTTCGAGTCCCATTCATGATGACCTTTGCTGCATGTCTCTCCCCTTCTCTCGCTCCCTCTTTCCTGTCTATCTTCACTTGATACTATCAATAAAGGCAGAAAAGCCAAAAACAAATCTTAAAAAATAAATAAATAAAGAACACTCCTTGTAATTCCACATTAATGGAACCTCTTTTTCTATCTCCCCTGCAGAGCGTTGGCCTAGGTGGAGTTGGCCACACAGTCTCTCAAGACAGACTGTTGACGTCAACTAAAACAGGGGTCGCTATTTTTCCGTTATTTGCCGATGGGGTTCTCAGATTGGACACACACACACACACACACACACACACACACACACACACACACACACACACACACACACACACACACACACACACACACACACACACACACACACACACACACACACACACACACAGGCCTTGAACTATATCATAAACACACAGCCTCTATAGGAAAACCACCTGAATAACTGCACCTGTGTGTGTGTGTGTGTGTGTGTGTGTGTGTGTGTGTGTGTGTGTGTGTGTGTGTGTGTGTGTGTGTGTGTGTGTGTGTGTGTGTGCGTGTGCGTGTGCGTGCGTGCGTGCGTGCGTGCGTGCGTGCGTGCGTGCGTGCGTGCGTGCGTGCGTGCGTGCGTGCGTGCATGCATGCATGCATGCATGCATGCGTGTGCATGTGCGTGTCACTGTCAGGTTATTCAGACTGGATCAAACAGGAACTGATAAACACTGACCACTATACAGACAGACAGGCAGACAGGCACTATATGCAGGCAGGCAGGCAGGCAGGCAGGCAGGCAGGCAGGCAGGCAGGCTATTCATTGCTATTCATTTCAATGGACGTTGCTCAGTGGCGTTTTTAAGCACCCGGAAGAACGCTATACTTCCGCATTTGCCAACCAAATTTTGGTTGGCAAATGCGGAAGTGCAAACGAGCGCTCAATGTTAAACCCATAGAGTTATAAAGGATAGAGGGCGGAATTGGTGTCCAAAATGCGGAAGTGCTCAATGTTATTAAAACTCGAGCTGCACAGGGATCCTCATGCTAAATGCAGGGGCCCGCCTGCATTCTCTGCTCTGACCACTATGTCTTGCGGCTTCAGCGTTGGCCAGCCATTCTGGGGGCTTGCATGTGCAGGCACACTAGCCTGCCCGCTTCCCCGCCAGGCTGTATGATTTGTGGTCTAGAGGGGCGGATTCAAATTTGCCGGTGAAAACGGAAGATGGATCCTAGGTTCACTGATCTGTGTGTCTGCCTTCCTCCTCACCTCCCCTGCCCCTTTTCGAGTTTTTAGATTCCCAGCTATTCTCACTAAAGCACTTTTTAAATAGTGCTTAAGTTGTTCATTTACAGTGTTTTAAGTTGTTATAACATTTGTAAATCCCTGCATTAAATAAATGCAGGGATTTACATTAAATTGAGCTAAGATGTGACCTAGCATTCAGTACTTGAGTATACTGGTACTTTTATGACCTTTTGACTCCACCACAGTTCTAGGAAGGGACCCAATAGGCTACAAAAATACATTAGGAAGCCCTAGCAGTGAAAACGGCATAGGCAGCGTAGCATTGTGACTGGTTGCACCGTTGCACGCTTGTAGTTCGAAAAATGCAGTAGAGTATAGATAGAAAATGCACTTTGTAATTTGGACTTTTGAATACTTGAGTTTAACAAGTAGGCTATGATAGATTTATAACTGAGGCTAGGGAAATAGCCTAGAGAGCAAATACCTCGACCTTATAAGACTTCACTGGAAAAGTGAGAACACCAGGTATCAATGACACAAAAGATGAACTTAGAGTAATGTAAAAAACCTGAAAGGAGTTTTTGACACAAGACACAAGTTATTAAAGTATTCCTCAGATTTCTTTAGTTTTCTTTCTTCAGATTCAGAGCGTGTACAGTTGTAAAGGATAGAGGAGAGAGAATTCTCCTAAGTGCTCTGAATGTCAACATATCATTTTGCACAAACATATATACTGAAAAACATGTCATTGATTAGGATTCAGCTGTCACATTTCAATAGGCTGAAAGGTCCCATCAGTGTAAGATGTCATCAGGCTGTCATGGGCGTCCTATGGTCTGAATCCTGTTTTCGACTTTAATCACGTTCCGTGATTAGGATTCTGTTGTTGTTCATTTATCTCATAGGGTGAGAGTGTATGTTTATCCTCATCTTTAAGAGCAAGGTTGTCGTCGGGTAGTTTTCCATGTTTCTCCATTGAATCTTATTTCCCTTTTGGGTATAATGAACATGACAATCTGGAGTGGGCGACAGCTGATAGTGGAATTAATACACATGCAAATATTGATATAACATCACTGTGTGACAGGGCAGTCCTGTTCACCAGATACAATAAGAAATACAAGGTCTTTTTTAACATAGTAATAAGATGTGAACATAAAATAAGAAACACTACATCATATGGTAAGAAAATACCCATCAGGCTATATGCCCTATCCTATTCCACTACTTTATAACTCCAGTAAAATTTTACTTAATTACTTTTCACTCGTGGTTCAATTTGACCCTGACCACAAGCCACTGGGGTGGGGTGATAGTACTTTGAGCTTTGACATCTGACCTATATTTGGAGACTCGGCGGTGACGGGGTTAAAAAAGGGTGGATCGGGTTGGATCAGGGTAAAGTTTCTCCGTGTGCGTGGCTGTAGGCCTACGTGTGTCACGGTGTGTGTGTGTGTGTGTGTGTGTGTGTGTGTGTGTGTGTGTGTGTGTGTGTGTGTGTGTGCGCGCGCGCGTGCGTGCGTGCGTGTGTGTGCGAGAGAGAGAGAGAGAGAGAGAGAGAGAGACAGACAGCCAGGGTAAAGTTTCAGTCTACTCATTGATTTGCCAGTTTAGTTGTGGGCGTGTTTCGTGTGCGTGTTTGTGTGTGTAGTTGTGTGAAGTGTGCAGCGCTGCGTTTGGGCTCGAGAGCTCAGAGCATTTTTATGCTAAAATAGTTATTATTGTATTATTATGTCAATGATGTCCGGCATATTAAACCTCATTAACGGTCATTTGCGCAGAGATTTGGCGGCACGTCGGGGCATCACAGGAATTCCTCTGCGCTCTTTATGCACTGCAAGAAAACAGACAGATGGGTGAGACTACATGCTTTATTTTGGAATATTACTTTTGCAATTCCTACATCTGCACACGAGTTGGTTTGGTTATTAAAAACGTTCAAATAAACAAGTTATGGTTGGGTTGGAATAAACATATATGACTGTTATAGCCTAGTCAGTACAATGTTGTCAAACTTGTTTACATACATGGCTATAGCCATAGCCTATACCTTTTTGATTGATTGATTGATTTAACAAGTTTGCAGAATTATAGTACATTTCAAGCACAACTCAATACAAAAACAGTGAGTGGACGACCCAATAAAGCACACTTGTTTAAGAGGGTCCACCTTGTTCAATTCATCATACAATTTAGAGACCTACAAGCATAGGTTATTAGGTTCATTGGTTCATTCTCTCCTGATTGGATGACATTGGTATCCCAGAGACAGGGAGACCTCTGTTACTGAACAAACACTCTTTATCAGTGCAGGTCCTCAAAGTGGGGGCCGCAGACCTACAGGAGTCCTTGAGGGGGTCCCCAACTAAATGTTTTCCCCCCTAGATTTAGAGTAGCCAATTAGTTTTACCCCCTTTTTCCTCCCCAATTCAGTTATGCCTCCCCAGTGTTCCCACACACATTTTTGGTGTTGTCATCTGTCGTGTCCTACTGACTCACCTGCCAGTGAGGAGCCCCCACCAGGAGGACATAGAGCTTTCATCCTACTCCTCCCGCCCAACACTCCCTGTTGACAGACCCTCCCCGTCCGGCTTCCCTCCCCAAACACGGACCAATTGTGTTTGTATAGACGCCCGACAAAGCCGGATGTACCACTGTGCATACCAAGCCACAACCGCAGTTACTTTACTATGCTGTGCCACCCGAACATATAATTTTGAAACATTTTAACAACACAAATCTTGTATAGAGGTCCCTGACCCTGGTGCTATTTTTTTTCTTCAGATGGGGGGGTCTGTGCCCCACATACATTAATTTGGGGGTCCATGACGTTATAAAGCTACTGAGCTACTATATAATTCCCTCTTGTCTCTGTTTCATCAGAGATGGCTCTTCATCGGTGCTGGGGAAACGATGGAAGGACACGGCCGACACGGTGATCATCGGCGGGGGGTGCGTGGGGGTCAGCATAGCGTACCACCTGGCCAAGGCCGGCGTGAAGGACGTGGTGCTGCTGGAGAAGTCTGAGCTGACCGCCGGATCCACCTGGCACGCTGTGAGTATACACCAGTCACCATTACAACATGTTAACTGGACCATTAATTGTCACACAAATGATTGCAACTATTTTGGGCTAGTTCTCAGATAGTCCGGCAACCGACAGGCTTCTTTTGTTTAAAGTGGGACATTTGGTATATAGTCTTTTTTATTGGCCTAAAATATTGTCTAGCACTATATACATACATTCACAAATCCACTTGCTGACCGACTGTCAGTATTGGGCAATTTTCTTTATAGGGGTTTCTTCCTAATGTTGTTTATTAGGGTCAGGTGAACGATCCCCCAAGTTAATATCCGTTAATATCCATCTGAGATGATTTTGTCCCAGGAACCCCCAACATTTTTCACGTTTCTTTCTAGAATTTCCGAAAATAGCCGATCTTCAAGCTCACAACGTACTTGTACATCTTCTATGTTCAAATAGCCTATGTGTATATGTTTTACGTAAGTGGTGAAACTGATTTCGAGGCTATATTAACTTGAGATCAGTCTCTTCTTTTGGGCCTGTTTACGTAGACCTGGCCGCCTGTTGCTCACACTTGGAACCAGTCGGTGGCCAGTTGGATCAGTTGGTAGCAGATGTTACAGCTTCCATAACATCAGCTGTCACTGACCTAGAGAGCTGCTGTGCCATTTGAGGACGCTGTGACCCACTTACCTTTTTCTGCAACGCAAGCAGTGCTGGACAGTAACTAAGTGCATTTACTTGAGTACTGTTACTTTATCTGTATATATTTATATTTAGTTTAATTTATGACTCACTCCACTCCATTTAAAGACAAATATTGTAATTTTATTCCACTATATTTCTAGGAAGGGAAAAAGCAGATTATGAATTCACCACAAATAGCAGATCTATGAGCTCACTTCTGTCTCTGGCTGTAGCATGAGGCACCTAGATGTACAAGTACACCTCCTGGACATGATGTACAAGTCTCAGGGTGGACACTCTAACCACAAGGCCACTGAGGCCACTTCGGGAACCACTGCTATAAGCTAGGATCTACAAGCTCGTAGATCGGCTATCTTCAGCAAAGATATTTGGTGTAGAGCAGGGGTGCCCACACATTTATGACGTGAGATCTACTTTCAAAATGACCAGCTCAACAAGATCTACCCACTGAAAAAATAAGTGTACCATTGCTGAAAATAGTTTAAATATATAATGTACCTGGGGGGGCTTTGGAATAGGGAGAAATTATGACAGGCAGTTTCTGCTGTCAAAATATGTCCCCCCCGTATTTAACTTAAACGCCCAATGCATTCTCAATGGCAATAGCACAAACTTTGGCATGCTACTAGTCCCACATATATACTTACACCTAGAAACCCCATTCAAACCTATTTAGGTTCATCTTACAGTGGACATGTTTGCCTGAAAAGAAATCTTTGAAATGTTTCATAGTTTTAGAAATATAGTGCTTTCAAATTTGAGAAATGTATAATGGGGCTCAATGGCAGCTCTATGGCACGTCAAAAAATTACTTTCACCAAGAAACTCTATTCACACATTTTATAATTCAGCTTACTGTGGAGACACATGCTGGAACTTTTTACTTTTAAATGATTTGTAGTTTCTGAGTTATTTAACTTAAACGCCCAATGCATTCTCGAGGGAAAAGGGAGGGGGACAAGCACAGACCTCTGGGTACAATCTATTCATTCAGTATACGCTCTTACACAGAGCAACTCTCAAGTGAGAGATCAGAGATTTACTCTAGTCAACAAACAACAGGGTCAATGGTCACATAAATAGAGCTACAAAGTAACTACAATGAACAGCATTATATTCTAAATTGCGTTCTGTACTCTAGACTGATCATTGTTTACTTGGTATCCTACAGGTACATTTGAAACGGTAGGCTACCAGGTAAACAATGAAACCAGTGTCGTAACGTGCTATCTAAGCAACAATCTGTATTCTGGTAGTCAAGCGAACCAGAAAAATCTACATAGCATATCTACATTGACAACATATACTGTCCTACCAGCCAGACATACAATTGTGTATTAATGTTTCACAGTGTGATGTTTTGATAAATATTTTGTTTTGTACATTTACAGGTTTGACCACATACATACTGTACTACTACGTAATCATTGACACTATAGAGTCTATAGCAATAATTAGAATATAGTGCTTTAACCTTTTAACAACAAAACGTGTTGTTTTAACCCAGCGGTTCTCCAGCAGTGGTCCGGGGACCAGCATTGGTCCTTGAGGGGGTTCCAGGTGGTCCCTTGCCTGGCATGGCCAGACTAATGACTGCGTAGATATTAGATAATTAGATATTAGATAATCTCCCCAGGGATTTTCTTTCCTGTGGCAGATTTGTCTGGTTTCCAGGCTAAATGATTTAGATTTGGTAACCAATAAATGGACCCTTATAGATATTTAATTCTTGAGGGTGTAAAATAAAACCAAATGGACCCGTACGGATCCATTTGGTTTCAAGAGTTAAATTATCATTAAACATCTGCATCTGCATTACTTAATTAATTATAATAATATTACAAAGACCAGTAACACGCCTTCACACATGCACACACAATATTGATGTAACGTCCATGGCTCAAATGCAGAATAAATAATGGGCCTTGATACGAAAAGGGTTGAAAACCACTGTTTTAACCCCCCCAAAAAATATCACCCTACCTGTAATATTGTAATAAACGTTTTCATGTGTATTTTTTCAGGCTGGTTTGACTGCATACTACCACCCAGGCATCAACCTGAAGAAGGTTCATTACTACAGCATTAAACTGTACGAGAGCCTGGAGGCAGAGACTGGACAGGTAGAGTATCTTCGTGTTTCGCATTGTGCATATCACAGCATCAATAAAGAAAGTCAGCTGTGTGGATTATTACTTGCGCAAGCAGAGCGCACAAGTAATGGTTTTCGTCCAGTGCTTCGATGCGTATGTCCCGTATGACGTAATGATTACTTACCTACACATAGGGGCATTACCTTTAATCCTCCCGACACTAAAACATATCATCATTACGTCACCATCGAAAACCAATTACACCCTGGCATTGGTACATATCTTCATCACGTCATACGCTGCCATGGGACATAATCAAACGACCCAAGTAACCACAGTATACCGCTAATCAACTACAAATTACATATACATAGAGGCATGTCCTTTAATCCACCCGACACTGAAACATATCTTTATTACATCACCATTGAGAGCCAGTTATACCAGTTCAGTCAGACAACTCACGAATAGTTAAACCAATATTTATTACAGAATGAGTAATGAGTGTGCATATGATATTAGACTTGGCATTCGGCTCTGCTGGATTTCTCCCTGCTCGGCATGGTTAAGCAATAACACAGAATATAAAGAGCAGGGAGATAGATATACAATAACCCCCCATGGGGAACATAAATAGCAGAGCCCACCGGTGGTGCTGGGGAGGTGGTGGGAAAAAACATCACATACAACCAGGGACCATATGCAGAGGAAGGCAGGAAGAGCATGCAGACTGGTGAGCTTAAGTAGCCCGCCCAATTGGTCAGCTGACTGCCGCATCGGCGAATGACGTGAGGGACTTGCACACACACTTGTACACCCACATAGTAATGCAGCATGTTAACCCCTTGAGTATAGTATGCGCCTTGAGCATGGCATGAACCCCCCTTGAGGTTGTCTGAATGAACTAACTCCGCAAGCTACGTCTCATTTATACCCTGGCATTGGTACATATCTTCATCACGTCATATGCTCTGAAAATAAATGGAACTCCGGAACCTTCATTCAGCTGCCTGTCTGCCTCCGAGTTTATTCTCCGACTTTCTTCGGAGTATTTTTGCTTAAGTATTTAAGTCAAGTCTTTATGCTTGTTTATGGGCTATATAGGGAGAGAAAATCAGTCTTCTCTATTTAGTTAATTTACTTCACACGGGAAGAAAAAGAAGATTCCATACCTTTGTGTTGAAAAGAAGGTGTCCCCTAGAGCTATATTCAAGATAGACTAACGCTGCGCCAGGACAAAAGAAATCCTTAGCCAGGAGAGACGAAAGGGTTGCATAATCTAAAGATCATCGGCTTTAGACAGAAGTTAAAGAGAAAGTTTGTTAAGGTCGACAGTACTTGCGCGCTCTGCTTGCGCACTAGTAGGCCATAAATGGCCTACTTGGGTGCAACAAGAAAGTAGGCACTCGACAGAGTGGAGTTCTAGTTGTTATTATTATCAAATAATTATTATTGTGCGTGTTCTCTCTAGGCAGTGGGTTTCCATCAACCAGGAAGCATCCGTATCGCGTCAACGCCAGATCGAGTTGATGAGCTCAGGTACCAGATGGCCCGGGCCCACTGGCACCCAAACCCGCAGTGGATTATCACACCCGAAAAGATCCTGGAACTCTTCCCTCTGCTCAACATGGATAAGGTCAGAATAATCATAATTAGGTCTGCAGGATAATTTGTCCTCTAATGCTCATTATAAGATGGCACCATTTCTGTCACAGTTTCAATGTTTGTAAACAATGAATTGATCTATTTCAGCAGCTAACTGGTAGGCAGGCATCACGAAAACAAGCTAATTGAGTTTTTGTAATCTACTAAATCAACTTGTCAGTATTCCACTATTTAATATGTCGTCATAATAAGTGTCACACAAAAATGGCAAACCTATATGCCGGTAGTATAAATCAATCAATCAAATTATAGCTTCTGTACATCTGCAGGTGATAGCAGGTCTGTACAACCCTGGCGACGGACACATTGACCCGTACTCTCTGACCATGGCCCTGGCCGCGGGAGCCCGGATGTACGGAGCACAGATCTACAACCCAGCGCCCGTCACCGGCCTCACCCCGACCTCCCAGGGCACCTGGGACGTCCAGACGCCTCACGGGACCATACGTGCCAACCGCATCGTCAACGCTACAGGTCAGTACATCAAAACAATGCTAACGGTGCTAATCGCAGTCGCACATGCTAAAATCTGGAGGACGGATTGCCCCCCCACCCTCATTTCAATTAAAGTTGCTTGCGCAGCGCACTCTACCCCAGAAGTCTCTCCTTTCGGGCTTTGGTCATCAGCTTTTTGACAAGAGAGCAGAAGGGTTTCAACATTTTCGGCAGCGCCCACTGTTTCCCTGGTTCTTTCGCATCCATTGTTTCAATATTTCGCCGGTCTTTCCATGACAGTAGAGTCTTCTTTCACGTTTGCCCTGCCGCCTCCAAAGTTGGTGCCCAGTGCTGCAGGACCTAAAGTTGGTGCCCAGTGCTGCAGGACCTAAGTTCTTGGTGCCGCCCCCATAGTTGGTGCCCAGTGCTGCAGGACCTAAGTTCTTGGTGCCGCCCCCATAGTTGGCGCCCAGTGCTGCAGGACCTAAGTTCTTGGTGCCGCCCCCATAGTTGGTGCCCAGTGCTGCAGGACCTAAGTTCTTGGTGCCGCCCCCATAGTTGGCGCCCAGTGCTGCAGGACCTAAGTTCTTGGTGCCGCCCCCATAGTTGGTGCCCAGTGCTGCAGGACCTAAGTTCTTGGTGCCGCCCCCATAGTTGGTGCCCAGTGCTGCAGGACCTAAGTTCTTGGTGCCGCCCCCATAGTTGGCGCCCAGTGCTGCAGGACCTAAAGTTGGCGCCCAGTGCTGCAGGACCTAAAGTTGGCGCCCAGTGCTGCAGGACCTAAAGTTGGCGCCCAGTGCTGCAGGACCTAAAGTTGGCGCCCAGTGCTGCAGGACCTAAAGTTGGCGCCCAGTGCTGCAGGACCTAAAGTTGGCGCCCAGTGCTGCAGGACCTAAAGTTGGCGCCCAGTGCTGCAGGACCTAAAGTTGGTGCCCAGTGCTGCAGGACCTAAAGTTGGTGCCCAGTGCTGCAGGACCTAAAGTTCTTGGTGCCGCCCCCATAGTTGGTTATCAGGACAACTAGCTTAGCTGAAACAACATGGACCACGGGTCCATTTGGATATATTTGTACTCTCTCAAAGTTGCATTTGTTGCATTTGCATCTGGCACTTTGCAATTGTTGCATTTGGCACTTTGCCAAGACATGCCATGCGCCGAGGGCTCTGAAGCGCGATGCTCGGGCCCTGGGAAGAGGAGCGCACCAGCACCAGAGCCACAGACATGGATGACAAAATATTCTCCTCTTAATCCATACTTACCGGTACGTTGTTTTGAGCCACGATTGCATCATTTTAACTACTGCTGTTTATTATCTTGCTGCCGTTTATAGCTTGTTGTGATCTGTTGATATCGTGGATGCATCGTTTATGTAGGCCAACATGAACATGGCACAGACTGGCAACTTATTAATAAAGGAAAGCAAATCTTGAAGTTATTTCCATAGTATTTGGATATTTGATCATTTTGGGCAGATTCCTCTGTATATCACGAGAGGGGGTGATTATGTGTGTGGGTCTCTGCCTGGCACCCAGCCAGGCAGAGACCCACACAGAGACCCACTCTGCCTGGCTGGGTCTCTGCCTGGCTGGGTATGAGCACGAAAACAGAATGGTTGTTTTTCACCACCTGTGCGCAACCTAACACACACACAAACACACACGCACATATTAACTGTATATATGGTGATTTCACGTGTGCCAGTACAGTACAGTACAGTACAGTACAGTAGTAGAGGGACCCCCACACGGTAACTCTGTCATTTCTCAACCGTTTCGGACGTGGGGCGGCTCACCGGAATCGGGCCGGCACCCTGGGTGCGTTCCTGTGGGTCTGGAACCCCCCCCCCCCCCCCCCCCCCGGGGACCCCCACACGGAGTTGCACCACTTACTTCACACGGGTGTGATTTTTCTACTTCTTTTGAGTGTCCGTTGCTTGTATCCTGTCCAAATTTCCAAAAAAGGGCTAGGGAGAAGCCATAGGCTTGTCGGGCCCTACCCCTGGAGTCCATTTGTATATTTAGGTGCACATGTGTTGTAGACTGATGGATATCTGTCTACCTGAACAGTGCATACATTCATGTAGTCCTTAGATATATACATACAGTATGTACATTCACACACACATAATATTCAAATATATATATATAGACATATATACAGTACATATGCACAGCTACTCACACACACCACAATATACATCGCATCAACACAATAATTCCTGCTGTGTAGAACTAGGATTATATTGTCATGAGAAATTGAGAATATTATTTGTGTTCAGCCTACAAGCAGGGACCTTTGGTCTTGCAGGCCAGTGCTGTGAGTTCACAGAAACTCCTGCGGTTTGGATTTACCGGGTTATTCCAGTTCTGAGAGGATTCAGTTGGAAAGAGTTCCTTTTTTCCGGCTGCTGCTGCTGCTGCTGTTTATCTATCAGAGTTCAGGAATTCACCTCAGTCCAACCCTGCCCTGCTACTCCACTGGCCTGTATAGAGTATACTGGAGCATTGCATTTACTGCTTTTCACACCATCTTTTGATGTTGTTTTACTATGCTATTTGTGTTGCTTGTATCTTTGTAGGCCTATGCTTGTTTTTGAGTGGTGCAACCACTTCCTTACGGAGCTATGTGTGTGGCTGGGTGCCTGGGTCTGAGCATGAAAACAGCATGGTTGTTTTTCACCACCTGTGCGCAACCTAACACACACACACATAAACACACACGCACATATTAACTGTATATATGATGATTTCGGGTACTGTACTGTACTGTAACTGTACTGTACTGGCAGTACAGTACAGTTACAGTACAGTACAGTACAGTACTTGTTTCTCTACTGTTTCGGACGTGGGGCGGCTCGCTGGAACCGAGCCGGCACCCTGGCTGTTGTCCTGTGGGTCTGGAACTTCCGGGGACCCCGCGGCGACCCCCACACGGAGTTGCACCACTCACTTCACACGGGTGTGATTTTTATGATCTTGTACAGCACTTTGGTTGACCTTCTGGTCTTTGTAAATGTGCTCTAGAAATAAAGTTTGATTTCATTTGATCTTTAGTTTTAGTTTTTGAGATACAAATAAACTAGGGCTGTTAAACGATTACAACATTCAAATTTGTCCAAAATATGCCATGTGTTTCTGTATATTGTTGTGGGAATGGAAGATAAATGACAGAAGGCGGATATATAGGTCTACATTTAACGTATGCATGTAACTTGCAACTTGCATTTATCACTATCAGCCATCAGATACCAGATCGATGAGTGCAGAGTGGATGCACTTATGGGATGTATGGGGCGGATCATATAAATTAACTCAGTTCTTTTGACTCCAAAAAATAAATACCAACTGCAGCATACACCGTATACATGGTCAGGCGTCAGGCGTCTCGGCGTCCCTGCGCACGCAGAAGAGCAGCGCGGGCGAAACCTTTTGGGGGGTTAAATTCCTGTAAACCCCTGAAATGCATAGAAAACTATATGCTATCATCATAATCAGTTTAACTATCCATCTATGATACATAGATGGATCTTCTTCACATCAGCACCCTGTCGGTTAACAGCACTGATGGCGAACAATCTACAAGCTTACAATGTGTCACATTGTGCGAGCTTGTGTTTGTGTGCGTGCGTGCGTGCGTGTTTGTGTGCGTGTGTGCGTGTGTGCGTGCGTGCGTGCGTGCGTGCGTGCGTGCGTGTTAGGCTGCGCAACAGTGACACTTTGTGGTGAAAACCAACCAAACGCTATTTTCGTGCTCGGACACAGCCAGCCAGGGACACAGCCAGGGACACACTTAGCTGCCTATAGGAGTAGTTGCACCACTCAAAACATTTCCATTTTTTTCAATATTTTAGCCTATATTTCTTCTCAGAGGCAAATATTGTACTTTTTACTCCGCTACAATTATTTGAAAACTTTAGTTATTACTTTGTAAAAAAGAAAAAATATTATTACAAAACAAAAACATTCACCATGTAAGCCCTATTTTAGACTTTGTCTATTCGAACAATCGCGACAAGTTGTGAGCTAGTAGATTGTCTATTTTCAAATGAGTTTTACAAATTTAGAATGTTTTCTAAAAGTTTATTTTGGTACTTTTGATGACTGGACTGGTAATTTTACTTTGTGTTTGTGTTTATGTCTACTGTACGTTGTGGTGTAATCTCCCCACAACTGGCTTGTGTAGATTGGTTGTAAAATAGCTGAATCCAGCACTAATGTTGACTCTAGTGGCTTGGGCCTCCCCCCAGCCAATACAAACATGCCAACAGCTCAGATTACAGCCAATCATAACGCAGTATCTCATGCACACCCATCTGGACAGAAATGTGCACGGTTTTTGCCAGATGTTCTTTTTTTCCTCCCTCTTTTCTTTTTTTTTTAAATTCAGGAGAACAAACCGTCTTATCCAAAAGAAAAGAGTGTATGCAGTGGCTGAAGAAATACGTTACTAGTTATTAACATGTTTTACTTAAGTACAAGTAGAAATATCACAATGTATAACAAGTACTAAGTAGTAAGTACTCTTATTTTGCAGATTGACCCAAACAAGTACTGAAAACAAGACGAATGAATCTAGCCAACAGCCAATAGCCAGTCAATATCGGACATCCCTAGTTTTGATACCAGGACCCCATTTTATGGACGATGGTTTGGTGATTCAAAACACCACAAGTCATGCCGCGCAATTTACAAATACAAAATAAAGCATACATTGGCAGCTTTTAATGAGGAATATTCCTTGTTTCCCATACAGTGGATCCATTTGGATGTATAATTCATGTTTTTTGGGTTGTGAATAATACCCCTTATACTTTTGTTTACATTTATTTTTTTCATATTCATTTTTTCATATTATTTCAAAATGTAAATGTGTGTGTGTGCGTGAAAATTGCAGATCTACAAGCAATGTGATGTGTTGTGAGCTTTCACAACACGCTGTGCAGTTTCCACTATGGGTCCCGGGGAGACATTTCTCTTCTTGGTCTCGAGATACTACGTTTTGGGACCAGTGCATTAGACCAGGGGTTCTCAACCCGTGGGTCGCGACCCCTCGGGGGGTCGCCAAATTATTTTAGGGGGTCCCCAAATTATTAAAAAAAAAAAAAAAAGATTTTTTTTTAAATTTTATTTTCACGATTTTTCAAAAATAGCAGACCTACAAGCTCGTAGCGCGCCACTCGGTGGCGCGCTATGAGCTTGTAGATCTGCTATTTTTCAATAGCTAAATTATAACAATGCTTAAAACACCAAAAGGGGTTCCCGCCCAAAATGGTTTAAGGTTATTGTAGCAGTCAATTTATATTGGGGGTCGGGAGGGGGCGGGGCGGGGGTCCCGAGACATTGCCAAAGCATTTCCGGGGGTCCCCGGCCAAAAAGGTTGAGAACCCCTGCATTAGACCAGTGGTTCCCAAACTTTTCTGGTCGAGACCCAAAAGAGAGATTTATTAGACGTTTGCCCGGGACCCAAACTAGTGAAACTTCCAAACCGCGCCACATTCAGTGCTTATAGATCTTCTATTTTCACTACTTCCTAATCATGTTTTCTAATTTATGGAATTTCTTCGATTTTTATTAAATTCTTTTCATGAAATTCCTTTTGAAAAATCATAGATTTTTGTAATTCATGAAAACATTTTCTTTTTTTTGGGGAATGTTTTTGAAAAAAAAAAAAAAAACAACTAAAGGGATCCAATGTGTCCGCGACCCACAAATGGGTCTCGACCCAGTGTTTGGGAAAAGTGCATTAGACAGTATACATTTACAACCATTTTCAAAACCAAATGTGGGACCCCACCATCACCTTCCCACGACCCCACGTGGATTCCCGCCATCCCGGCCCACGGTTTGAGTACCTCTGGTTTATGCTTTAGAATCGCCTCATTGCTTCATATAGTTAACTAAGAGTAATGTCCCCTTTATTTATTGCATTTGTGCGTGCGTGCGTGCGTGCGTAGGTGTGTGCGTGCGTGCGTGTGTGCGTGTGTGTGTGCGCGTGTGTGCGCGGGGGCTGACCATCTTGACACATTTCGTTTCATGTCAAGGACCCCCACATTGTTACCTTGCAGCTGCCGAACCAGGACGTGATACTGTAGTTTAGGATGGACCGAGATTGAACACAATATTTCCAAGATGTTCATACTAAAATGGCTTTTTTTAGTGAGACAAATGAGGAGAAACTCAACTTTTTATGGACCTTTCTTTATCCCTGCAACACACTCTCGCGAGATTTGGGAAGCTATCTAAAGAGTCTCTCATAAGATGTTCTAAAAACTGCATTTTTTTGTGAGGGTACCTACCCTAGGAGACACGGGGAGAACATTGCAAACTCCACACAGAAAGGCCCTTTCGCCAACCCCACCTAGGGTATGGGCGCCGATGACACGGAGGAGAGAACACGCCCCCAGCGTTCCCGCCGGGAATCGAACCCGGGACCTTCTAGCTGTGAGGCGACACCATGCCACCGATATTATTAACTCCTATCCACAGGGGCGCCACCGATGGTCAGCGGTGTGAAATCCTGGATGGATGGATGGATGGATATTAGAAGTCTAACATAATTATGTCGTCTTGCCAATGGCTGCGACTTTACTCTAGACACACAAACAGCTGAGTTGTACATCCTGTAGTGTAGAGGATGCTACAGGATGCCGTAAATCATGTCACGTGTAATCCTTGACATTTTGGTGGTGACAGTGAAGAGACATGAAAAGACTTGTTTTAATGCTGATCTGTGGAGTGTCAAATGACAACACTGTAGCATGCTACAGCCAGGGCCGGCCCTAAGCAATTTGGCGCCCTAGGCCGGATGTTTCTGTTTATTAAAGATGGAGACAGGGAGATCCTTCTTACTGAACAAACACTCTATATAGCAATGATTACTATGACAATTTACATCTATTTAACAGCTAGTTAGCTTATAGATGGGCTATTCTGGCTATAATTAAAAACTAGAGGTTCTGGCCAATACGCAGCCCGCCCCTCACATCTAGAGTTACACCTACGTTGCACCGCCGATCCGACCAATGTCTTGAGGGGCATTGTCAGATTCCCGTTGTACCTGTCTGTCTGTGTCCCTTTTGTGCCCATATATGGAGATATCTGTATCTGTCAGTCCTTGTCCCTTTCATGCACATACACTGTATATTATAGAGATCCCTGATCTGCCCATATATGGTTAGCATATTGGTTGGATCTGTGGTTCTGGACAACTACTCGCGCTGAGTTTATTTCCCATATATGCACACGACCATATATGGGCATAACGAATGGATCTGTGACTCTGGACAGCCGGATCTCTGAATCTCGGTTGTGCCCATACTGTATATGGAGCTGACTGATTTGTTTGCGGCTGATGCCATGATTGACGACACATTGAGGTGTGTTGTCACTCCATATTTGGGCAGTGGGCATACTGTAGCTGCATTGGAAACTCCTTAGGTTATTGCTGAGTCAAAGTGACGTCAGATTTATTTTATTTTTTCCATTTCCTTAAAAGTAATCTTTTTGTACGTTTCCACACGACAAAGACGACAATTTGTCCTAATGTAGTTTGTCGTATGGCATTTAGTCTGGACTAACACACTACATGACTACAACATTTCAGGTGAATAAAATATGACCAAAAAAAAACGAAATACATTTTACTCAAAAGGCTATGACTAAAAACTAAATCAAAATGTTGTAAGAATCAACACTGGTTTTGTTTTGCGTAATAGGTTTCTGGGCCCGGGAGGTGGGCAAGCTGATCGGGTTCGAGCACCCCACCATCCCCGTCCACCACCAGTACGTGGTGACGGCCACCGTGCCCGAGGTGAAGGCCCTGAAGAAGGAGCTGCCCGTCATCAGAGACCTGGAGGTAGTGTCCATTTCGTCGACTAAACTATGACGAAAAATAGTTTGTCGACATTTTTCACAGAGGAAAACCAAATAGAAACAAAGCTACGATAACTAAAACTAAGACTAAATATACTGTCAATTTCGTCAACAAATTAAAACTAGACTAAAATGTTAGGGAGGGACTATAGTGGACAAGAGATCCAGTATAAGTCATTTTACACTTGGTTGCATGCTGAAAATAGCGCGACGCGTTGTGAGCTTGTAGATCGGCTATTTTCAGCATGCGTAAAATCAGCCATTACGACGGCATCAAGGCCCGTCCCAAAACACATTTTAGTCGACTAAATCAACTGTAGATTTAGTCGACTAAAATCACAACATTTAGTCAACTAAAACTAGACTAACACTAAAGCATTTCAGGTGACTAAAATATGACTAAAACGAAATAGAATGTTACTCAAAAGACTGTGACTAAAACTAAATGTGCTGTCCAAATCAACACTGCCTGCAGGGCTCCTACTACCTGCGTCAAGAGAGAGACGGCCTGCTGTTTGGACCCTACGAGGAGATGGAGAAGATGGTTCTGCAAGACTCCTGGGTCCGAGACGGAGTGCCCCCAGGTCAGTGCGTTGTTGTCAGAGTGGCTCAGGGGTAGAGTGGCCCGGTAGAGCGGCCCGGATGGAACCGTGAGGTTCCTAGTTCGAACCCGGGCTCACAGTTAGTGTCGAAGTGTCCTTGAGCAAGACACCATTTACCAGTGCACAACAAAGTATAAAGTAACTAAGTACATTTACTTAAGTGCTGTACTTAAGTACAATTCTGAGGTATTTGTACTTTACTTGAGTATTTGCAATGTCCCAGTACTTTAACTTTTACTCCACTACATCTCAGAGGCAAATATTTTACTTTTACTCCACTACATTTATTTGAAACTTACTTACTTACTTAGTTACTTTAATTACTTTGTAGATTTTGATTATTATTACAAAACATACATTACCCACTTCAGCCCTTCAGCCATTTGGAAATAGGCGATCTATCGCATTGTGAGCTTTTATTTTGAATTCCAGGTTTTCACTTGTAACGGAGTACGTAGTTTAGTTCTACTTTGCAGCATTGATACTTTTACTTAAGTAAATCAACTGATTACTGTTTTCCACCACTGTGTGTTTCTACAGGTTTTGGTAAGGAGCTCTTTGAGTCCGACCTGGACCGCATCATGGACCATGTGGAGATGGCCATGGAGATGGTTCCTGTGTTGAAGAACGCTGACATCATCAACATCGTGTCTGGACCCATCACGTACACCCCTGACCTATCGCCCATGGTGGGCCCGCACCAAGGAGCACGCAACTACTGGACCGCCATAGGATTCGGGTCAGTGCTTTGTTTTGACCGCACATTTTAATTTTGTTAGTCATATCTTTTTCATCTGAAATGAATTACTTTTAGTCTAGTTTTAGTCAACTAAATATCGAGATTTTAGTAGACTAAATCTACAGTTGATTTAGTTGACTAAAATGTATATTGTCGGGACTTGGTGGAGTCGTAATGCCTGATTTTACACTTAGTTCCATGATAGCTTGTAGATCGAACACCTGAGCACAACCAAGCATAAAACAACGTCTTTTAGTTGTGGGATCGCTAAGGCGATCACACTACTGTTATCTTCTCTATTCTCGATATGCATTAGACCACGGACCCCCATTTAATGGCTTTTTTTCATCTCTGGGACCCCAGTTTCATTGTAAAATTATTACAGTTAATTTGACTCTGAGAGTGTACAAATGAACACTCTCAGAGTTACAGACCTGTAAATGTCCATTTTGTTCCTAAGTCATTTGGCTGGGGACCACTGGAACCCCCTCATGGACTTTGAGAACCACAGGAGTAAGGTACATTTTGTTAGCCTCAATAAGGCAGCCGTGACCCATCACATATAAAAGCACATTGAGGCACCTGTCGTGTGAAATGTTCTATATATAAAATTTGACTTGATAATCAATGTGACTGCCAGGTATGGGGTGATCCACGCCGGTGGCATCGGTAAGTTCTTGAGTGACTGGATTCGAAACGGAGAGCCTCCGTACGACCTGATCGAGTGTGACCCCAACCGCTACGGCAAATGGACCGACGTTCCCTACATGTGTGCCAAAGCCAGAGAGTCCTACGGATTCAACAACGTGGGTAAGAACAATAACACTTCTATTACTCTTTAGCTGCGTTTTGGCTTCACGTGCCAAAAACAGCCGATGTACAAGTTCACAACGTGTCACATTGTACATTTCTTAAAGATAACACTTCTGGGCATTTGAATGTCTACACTAGCTAGTAGCTTTTGTGTGCACCCCAAACCGTTTTTTAAGTAGCTTGATTCAATATTTCAGATATTTATTATATTATATAAACCTGTTGTCATTTCAAACCCCATGTTAAACATGTTAGACTCATTGAAAACACACGTCCCTGCTTCTGGTGACTTATATTGTCCTTCTAATGAATGTTGGACTCATTGAAAACACACATCTCTGCTTCTAGTGACTGACATTGTCCTTCTAATGAATGTTAGACTCCTTGAAAACATACGTCCCTGCTTCTGTCATTCATTCATTCATTCTGTCTCTCCATTTCTTCCATTCTTTCCCTGCCTCCAGTGGGATTTCCTAAAGAGGAGCGATTTGAAGGCCGCCCCACCATCAGAACCAGTGGAGTATATGAGCTCCTCAAAGGAAAGTGTTCCATGGGCTTCCATGCGGGCTGGGAACAACCCCACTGGTTCTACAAGCCTGGAGATGATGCCGCATACAAGTAGGAAACACCATCAACGTTCACTTTGTTATTAACTCGTTCCCTTCCAGATTTATTTCTCCTGTTGCCACTGTCTCGTCAGAGGGTACTCTTATTTTTAACACCAAACGCTCACGGGCCGTGAACCGTGAGTAAAAAAACAGCTGTACTGTAAACTGTCTCGCAATCTTATCATTCACCAAAAACATACATTTCATAACCGCGACCAGCAACGCTTTAGAATAGATCAAAAAGCAGTCTGGAAAAATAATCCGAGATTTGATGGATTCAAAAAACAATCTGTTTTCATTGAAGCGGACACATACTTTTAAAAAAGTGAAATTAGAAGTGATGACACAAAGAAGTGAGCAGAGAAATGGAAATAGGAAAAGTATAATTTAAGCTGATAAATGAGGTCTCTCTCCTGATTGAGATTAGATTGTGCTCTCGCCTTTGGACCACAAGGTCATGGGGTCGATCCCGGGCACCGCCAACTTAGTGTATGAGCGGCATGGCTTGGGTGCGACAAATGTGCTGTAAGTCCTGGGAGCTGATTAGGCTGGGAAGGAATTCGGCCAAAATCATCAAGATTGTGCATTAGGTATGGGCATAAGATTTGGGCATAAGATTTTCAAAAACCATCGCAAACCAGCTGGGCAGACCCCCTAGTGGCCTGTTTGCAAACATAATCCATAAAAAAAATGATTTGGGGTTTCAACCATATACTGGTTTATCTTATATTGGATTCATTCATTACAAACAGACCACTAAGGAGCGAGCCCAACTCATTTGTGATGTTTTACCTAACACCAAGCCAAAAATCTAAAGCTTGTCACCAAGTGGACGATTTGAACAAATTATTCTGTTAACGTTGTTGGACTGTTTTTAATTATTTCGCTGCCCGCTAGGTGGTAGCATAAGCACAGCTATGTGCCAGCATTGAGTCCCATACTACAAGCCTCCTTTTAATTTCCGGGTTATCAGGGAGTTGGGGGCTATTGTTGTGAGCAGTGATCATTAGCATTAGCACATAGCCCTTACCTCTCGTCAGAAACGGTTACATGTCCGGAGTGATGCGAGACAAAGTCACAAATGAAATCCGATCATAGGATGGGCGACGGCTCACCATGGACAGCGCTCGAAGCTTTAGAGATACAGGGCATTGACAATTCTGCTTTTAATGGAGATAAATGGAGACTGGATGTCAAAATCCCATAGCTGGTGGGGACGGTGGCATTGCATAGCAACCGGAGCAATGCTAAAAGCTAAAGTGACGGTCGCCGCTTTCATATATGGGTCTACGAACATGTTCGTGGTTGGCACCTGCCTACCCTAGCCTAAGGGGGTCCGAATATGTTCGTAGATGGCAGGAGAAGAATGAATTACCTACTGCTGCTACGGCAGGCTTCTAAACATGCCTACTGTAGAGTAAACTAGAAAAAGTGCCCCTCGGGGCACAGGTCTCCACCAGGGCAGGTCAGGTTGTGGCTTGACAACACTCCATACATGTCATAATCCAGTGGTTCTCAAACACTGTCATATCAAGAACCCCCCACATTGATTTGTATTTGGCTGCAGACCTCAATCTGAACTTAATGTTGTGAAATATTTGTGTTGTTTAAATAAATATTCCAGATATTTTTCCCGAGGTCTTTTGAAAATAGCAGATCTACAAGCTCACAATGCGTTGCAGTGTGATGCGTTGCGAGCTGGTAGATCTGATATTTTCAAATAGCCAACGTATATCGGGTTAAAGTGGTTAAACAGACGTTGACACTATATTTGCTCATCTTTGCTGGAGACCCCGTGGGAACCCTGAAAAGACCCCTGGGGTCCTTCAACCCCACTTTGAGAATCACTGTCATAAATAATAGACAAATGTTCTGTCATAATGGGCAAACATTCTGCAAACATTCTGCAAGCTCGCAACACGTCACACCGTGACGAATGAAGCGTTCATGCTGAATGGAGCCGTTATGGCGTTCTGATGCAGCTGTTTTACAACAACGTGTCACTTGATTCTCTAGTCTATGCTACTGCAATGTTCTGTACCACTTTGATTCTTACAAACGATTCAGCACTTCTGTCTAATTATATCTTAGTGTTTTCATTAGATCCTTTTAAATCAGTCATGACATGAACTGTGATGTGGAACTCATAATATATGAGATAATAAGTGAATGAGTTAAGAGTGATGCTTTGGTTTGGCCAATATTGGTTTGGCTAGTCTGCATGGACATTCATAGACCACGAGGGGGTCATGTCATAGAAACTCAATGGAAACAAGTCCACTAGGCCTTTTTTGTGTAAGTCCTTTTACAGTAGATCAAGTGAATGACTGTACTTGTGCTGTTTGCATTTCTGTCTAATCAATCAATCAATCAATCAATCAATCAATCAATCAATCAATCCCTTGTATTTCTGTCTAATCAATCAATCAATCAATCAATCAATCCCTCAGTTTGGATTTGTCTTGGGGTTAGGGTTAGGGCTGAGGGAACATAGGTACGCTCCAGTGAGTAGAATTATAGTTGATAAAGGGTGTTATTTTATATTTCCTGCCAGTAGTGGGTGAAGTATTTGTTGGTAGAGGAATTGAACCACTGGGCAAAAATGTCACACTTGAAGACGCCCTGAGCAGGGTTATGGTCGCGCCCACCAGATCCCATGAGATCCCACAAGGAAGGCCAGCTGCAGTTCAGGAGGAAGAACATAATTTGTGCCAGTGTAGGTCAAGAGAAGATTTCTGTCATATAGGGTTCTGATTTTGATGCTATATGAACTCATTCTGCTGAGCATCCCCCTGGAACCCCCTCAAGGACCTCTAGTTCAGACCATAATACATACTTTCAACGTCTACTCCGCTACATCTCAGAGGTCTTTTTACTCTTTACTCCACTACAATTATTTGACAACTTTAGTTACTTTGTAGATTTAATAACCTACAAAACATACATTAACCAATTAGTTTAATGTATTTGTTTTTAGATTTAGACATTCTTCGTTATACTTTGAAAATACACATGTACTGTATGTGGGAAAGGATTGCTGAGTGCTTTACAGTCATTGTGTGGCTTTGCAGAATTGTGCAGACCAGATGCTTAGGACACAATGTTCCTACTGCAACACACACACACACACACACACACACACACACACACACACACACACACACACACACACACACACACACACACACACACACACACACACACACACACACGTGCGTGCACATATATCATCCTAGTCTGACAGGTTCTGGTGGAATGATCTAACCACATGCAATTTCAGCCTCCCCTCTTATAGCAATGGGACAATAGCAGAGGGTTAGAGGAGGGTCTGGATCCCCAGGCGGTTCCCACTCCCCACATACCCCACGAAAACTGCTCAAACATCGACAACAATTGTTTAATAATAGGAAGAAAGAGGCACATTTTTTGATAGAAAGATTGTAGATCTGCTATTTTCACAATATTTATCTGTGGAGCCGAGTCAAACTAAATGTTATGCCACATACCAAGTGCTTGTCATGGTGGGGGTCCCTAGTTAAAATATGAAAAGTTTGACATCCACTGGGTTAGAGAACCCCCAAAAATATGGGGGTATCCCTGGCGTAAAATCTCTTCAGATGGCGTTCCACAGCCAAAATATAGCTACACATTTGGGGGTCCTTGACATGAAAACGTTTCAGGACCACTCGTGTGACTAACACATTAACACATGTGACGCGCAGGCGGGCGCGCAGGCGCGCGCGCAGGCGCGCGCGCACACACACACACACACACACACACACACACACACACACACACACACACACACACACACACACACACACACACACACAGATACAAGGTTGTTGCACGACAGTGAACATTATGAATGGCCCAGTTGTGCTTTTTTTTATAGGCAGATGTTTTTTCCACTAACTGAGTGAGTCCTGACTTTCTGTGCTACTGTGAGCTGTTACATTCTGTACCGTCCATGCATTGTCCAGCTCCGTCCAGCTCTATTATAGTTATGTAACTTTCCTGTTCTACCCCGTATTTGACCCTCATGCAGACCCCCTGGGTTCCTTGAGGGGGTTCCCGGTGAAATGAGTTAAAGGGATATTTTACATAAAAAATAAATAAATAATTGGGTAATATTATTCTTGGTTTCGCTTTTGGGAGCACCCATTCATTCACCGCATTTGATGTACGTTAAGTCGATCTAATCCAGCCAGGATGAAATGAACGTTTCAAAAACGTGTTTTTTTTTTTTTTTGCTGATGTGTTGATTTAGCAACACAATATTATTGTGTTGCTAAATCAAGCAGGCAGTGTCAGTTCTATGACTCAGCTTGTCATATGCAATATTGGAATGATAGCACTGCCCCACCAGGGGGGGTCCGGGGGGGCTTGACCCCCTGGGCTCCAGATTCTTTATTTTTAATTTGCGATGAAAATGCTTCAATCTGGTGCACTTTGAGATAAAAATGAAGAGGCTAGATCTATAAAGAACTCATATTAGATTATTATCATCTTTACTGTGCTATTATTGCCATTTGCCAACATCACAGTAGGCTACAAAACAACATTGGATAGGGCAGGGGTGGTCAACTTTGATGATGGAGAGGCCCACTATATTTCAAACTCACTCCAGAGTTGCTGGAGACTATGCATATAGTCAAAAGTAGCTGATCTACAAGCTCAAAACGTGTCGCAGTGCGATGCATTTTGAGCTTGTAGATCTGCTTTTTTGCTATTTTTTTAATTGGAATCCTGAATTATTTTCACCTATTTTTTTTTTATTGGAATCCGGAAAAGTAATATTTTTTATTTAATTTCAAATACATTTATATGTTATGTTAACTTTATGATTATGAACTGAAATGCAAATATTGTACATAAAAAAGGCTAGTACTAGTCATTAAGCTACTAATATAGACTGAAGTAATTAAAGTGGGTCATGTTTGCATGTTTGGAATTGTAACAGCTGAAATCAATAACATATCAGTATTCTGATATTAACCTGCAGACCGCATTAAGTGAACTGAGTCTGTGCTCAGAGAATACATTCTTCAGCGTGTCCACAATAGTCCACAGCCCACTTTGCCACTTGCTCTGATCCACTGCATCAATAGCACCCCTCCCCCCCAATGGCAGACAATCATATGTCAGACACATACATTCAGTTGATCCGAATTAACATGTGTTAAATTCCTGTGCCTCAGGAATGTCGTACTTCCTGTTCTTTCCAGATGGGAGATGGCCATGACGCATGTTAGATGTTCCTTGCATGCCTGTACAATACATGTTTTTGTTTGTAGCAGCATGTTTCGAGTTGTTATAACCAGTGCTGCTAGTGAATATCACTGCCAAATATCGCTAGAAAACCAATCCAGCACAAAAGGTAGTTTTATATTTTATTATTTGAGGGGTCAAGGAGGTCGGGTTGAGGGGTCAAGTACCCCCTTTGACCCCTCGTGGCGCCGGGCCTGAATCCAACGGTTAAGTATCAATGACGTAAATGCACGTCAAGTGGTATTTATAGTGGTTTATGATACATCGCGATCATATGCTACTTACTCTGGGTTGCTAGTCAATCGAGTAAACAGAAAATGTCCGCTCCCATCCTCTTGTAGTCTCGGATTCCTTTCCCAGATTGAGCCCCTGGTCAAAACAATTAAGCTTTATTCAACGGCCCACAACCAACCGACGGTCGCGGCCACAAAATGTCAAAAGAAAAGACGAGCGTCAGTCACAACAACACACGGTTCCTGTGTAACCTTC
This sequence comes from Electrona antarctica, assembly GCF_951216825.1. Taxonomy (NCBI): domain Eukaryota; kingdom Metazoa; phylum Chordata; class Actinopteri; order Myctophiformes; family Myctophidae; genus Electrona; species Electrona antarctica. The sequence goes on from NC_136797.1 coordinate 37,597,391, forward strand.
AAAATGAGGGTTTCACTGAAAAATGCTGGCGGTTAAGGAATAATTAATGAATTAATTAATACCTGGCAATGAGTGGGTTAATTTGCTTGATTCAGTATTCTGGACATGATATTCATTTTTATCAGACACACCCCCTTTCTATACAAACCCATTGGAACTTCAAACTCGAAAACACCTGTCCTTGGATCTGATGACTCATACTGCCCTTCTAATAGGTGACGGGGTGAGGTGGTTTTTCACCTATTTTCAATAGGCTAATTTGTGAAAAGAAATGGCCCCATCACGTATTAGGTGCCCTCCTAATACGTGAGGGGGCAATTTTTCCGATAACTTCCGTCACCAGAACCACCGATGGGTATTTTCGATTAATCTTACGTTACAATGGGTTTGATAAAATGAATATCGAATTCCAGAATCAAGCAACTTAAAAACTGTCTACTCTTGGAGTAATTTTCGGCAAAATATTTTTCCACTTTAACCCGTGTGTGCGTGTTGTGTATATCGTGCATTGCAGGCCCAGTTTCCGTCGTACTAACTGGTTTGGACCGGTGGGCAGGGAGTGCAAGCTGGTGATGGAGAAGGTGGGCGTGATCGACCTCAGCCCGTTTGGAAAGTTCATCGTTAAGGGAGCCGACAGCCACAAGCTGTTGGACCGACTGTTCGCTAACAACATGCCAAAAGTATGTTATTTTTTCTTGGAATTTTTTCGGGTCAAGGACAAAAGTGTATGATAAGAATTCTCAGTGCTAATGTTACTCTATGGGCAAAAATAAACCAAATGGACCCTCCTGCTATTTTTTTAAATGTTTGAGAACTACTGATTTAGAAGGCATTTAGAGATGGCCTCAGGTCTTAATGGGTTAAATGAAATTGACAATTTTAACTCTGTTTTGACTGTAAATTTAACTTCAGCAGCTCTCAAACAATCATGCAAATGAACAAAATGAACCATGTAACCCGATTGAGTACATTCAACAATGTTCTGTTCAAACCAATGTGTTTTGGCATCATGTTCAGGTGGGCTTGACCAACATCAGCCACATGTTGACCCCCAATGGGCGGGTCTACGCAGAGGTCACCATCACCCAGCTGTCACCCGGAGAGTTCCTGCTCATCACAGGAAGTGGCTCCGAGCTTCACGACCTCAGGTGACCAGTCAGGCGTGCATTTTGTGAGATGAGATGTTTCAGTGAGTGTGCATTTTATGTAAGCGGTGTAGATTGATGTCATCTGGTTGCCGGTTGGCTAACACACAGCTGCACACAAAGGGCTTTAGTCTCAAGCAATCTAACACCTCATTATAGCAGCTGGTGGTAAAACCAACGCCTCTCTGTTTGCACCAATCAAAACGCCGCTCTGTCTGCCCCAATCAAAACGCCCCTCCGTTTACAGTTACACCAATCAGAATGCAACAAAACATGCATCTGTAACTCCCTCGCCCACACCATGAAGGATGGGTTTGTGATGCCACACAGTGACCCCCAGTGGTGATAGAAGCAAACTACAGGTCAATGGCTGCATGCTGCAGTTCTGCCCAGATTTTGTTACAAATTGTGCAGATTGATGGATGGATGGATGGATGGATGGATGGATGGATGGATGGATGGATGGATGGAGTGATTGAGTGATTGAGTGATTGAGAGTGATTGAGAGTGATTGATTGATTGATTGACAAATGAATGGGCAAGATATCTTTCAAAAGGATAAAACATATGGAGAACTTATTTCCATTGTGGTGCTTTGGTGAGGTTATGAGTTAAAAGATCTGTTAAAATAATAACTAATGACAACATTTTGGAATTTAGGAAAGGTAGATATTCACTCACGAGATTCACAACCTCACGATCCGCGACCCACAAATGGGTCCCGACCCACAGTTTGGGAAACGGTGCTCTGCTAAACATGCCTAAATTGTAATTATGAAACCCCTTGATTGAATCACTCTTCAGGTGGATAGAGAAGGAGGCTGCGGACGGCGGTTACGACGTGGACATCACTAACGTGACGGAGGACCTCGGCGTGCTGGGCGTGGCCGGTCCGAACGCCCGCAATGTCCTGCAGAAACTGACCCAGGAGGACATGAGCGACGCCGGCTTCAAGTTCCTGCAGTGCAAGAGCATCCAACTGGCTGGAGTCACGCTGAGAGCCATCAGGATCTCCTACTCCGGTACGCTATACACATAGTGGTGGAAAGTAATAAAGTACTTTTACTCAAAGGACCACTTCACGACTTTTCAACCTATCTTCATATAATTGGTCCTCACCAATGTTGCGTACGTGCGTGTGTGCATGTAGGTGAGTTGGGGTGGGAGATGTACATAGACCAGAACAACATGGCAACAGTGTACCAGGCTATCATGGCGGCTGGCCAGGACCAAGGCATCGATAACGTTGGTACCTACGCTATGAACTCTCTGAGACTGGAGAAAGGCTTCCGAGGCTGGGGAGCCGAGGTATGCACGCGCACACACACACACACACACACACACACACACACACACACACACACACACACACACACACACACACACACACACACACACACACACACACACACACACACACACACACACACACACAGGTTGGAAATGGGTGAAGTGCTTCTATAACTGTATCTTCTTTCTGATCAGATGAACTGTGATACCAACCCTCTGGAAGCTGGACTGGACTATTTCATTAAACTTAATAAGGTAGAACATTCATTCATCTTTATGGTGTACTTTGGAATGTTCTAATAATACTAACACCTATAAATATTATTTATATTTATATTTATATTTTTATTTTATTTTTTTAATCTACTTTCATATTTTAGCCATATATCTGTCCATATTTTATATTCTTATATTTAATGTTTCTTTTCAGCCTGCAGACTTCATAGGCAAGGCAGCTCTGCAGAAGATCAAAGCAGAGGGCCTTAAGAAGAAGCTGTGTTATATTACCGTGGAAACCGATGATGTCGACCCCGAGGGCAACGAGACCATCTGGCTTAACGACAAGGTCAGCAGGAAACCCAAACATTTTAATATGTTAATTATTTAATTTAATTTTACTGAATCATTGAGGCCTGCAATTTTCTAAACATTTTCATTTACATTTAATTTCAAGGGCCCCCTCTGATAGTGTACAAATGGAACCAAATTGATTTGGTTTCCATTTTGGTCCCAATTTCTTTCCAAAATGGCGTGTGTGTGCATAGAGCCCATTGGAGAACATATTATGGTTTTGACCTTTCTGCTTGGACCGGCAGGTGGTGGGGAACACGACGTCGGGCTGTTACAGCTACTCCATCCAGCAGAGCTTGGCGTTCTGCTACCTGCCCGTGGAGCTCTCCTCCGTGGGCCAGAAGGTGGAGGTGGAGCTGATGGGGAAAAGGTACCCCGCCAAGGTGGTCCAGGAACCTCTGTTGCTCACCGAGCCCACCAGGACGCGGCTGCAGAAGAAGAAAGCCAAGAGCACCACGGCGTAAAAGAGAGCCCCCCCCCCCCACCACATTTTACTACGTTGCGTGACTGTGTCGCTTGTCAAAAAATAACTCACGTACAAGCTAATAACTCGTTGCGTTGTTAGCCTGTAGGTAAGTTGTTTTTGGTGAGCAGCACAATTACATTCATATATTTGCTCATTATGCTCTTATCCAGAGATAAGAGACTTACATGTGTGCGATCAGAATAAACGGAGTAAACATGAGTCAATAAACAACAAGGTAAATAGACACATGAGTACCGAGTGCAGAGATACAGTGTATTGTTGCAAATAAACTAAGGGTCAGCGTCATTATAACGACGTCACGTTGGTCCGACTCGGCTTATTACTGACCCTGTCCCTAACCGCACGCAAAGCCACGTTGTCGGACTGTAGGATACCAGATAGACAATGCATCTGTCTAAACAACATGCTACCTACGGTAAACATTCTGTAGGCCTACATTTGAAACTATAGATGTAACACGTAACCAATGGACCTAGCATCTGTCTGAACAACATCTAAATAGAATTTTTGAGCATTAGTAATTATAAGCTGAAGGCTAACGCTACTTGAACAGGCTTCCTACGGGACAGCCTACACTTTGTATGCAAGCGAATGAAGATCCAGTATCACTATAGCCTGCCCTACACACTATATAGGTGTGCAAATCTTGAATGAATGAAAATCTTGAATGAAAATACCTTAATTTTCTTTTTTACAAAACAAATGTAGGATTGTTAGAAAGAAAGAAAGAAACAAACAAACAAATCCTAACCCTTGCCTGGGCAAATATGGCCCCAAAAACACCCACAGTGTTAAACCACAGCAGCCATCCATATTAGGGGAACATTAGCCAAAAACTATTTGCAGATTTAGCTCAAGCTAGTTGTGAGTCAATGTTTTTTTGGTGAAGAGATTGTTGTAGGATGGGGACTGGGACTAGTACAGAGCTCTGTTCCAATGTATTGAGTCTAGTTTATTGTTGGTCTTTTTCGTTTTTGTTTTTTTTAAGCCAGTATCATGATAATAGCATCAAATATTGTAATGGGCTATTTTAGGTTATGTTACCCACCACTAGACTTGCCAATAGACTTTCGCCAACCTCTAGTGCCCCTATTCTGGGCGTGTCATAATGTTCCAACATTCTGCGAAAATTACATCACATCTTATTGTGATGCGCTGTGAGCTTGTAAATCTGCTATGTTGCGGCAAAGAGGTTTGGTATAGAGCAGGGGTCCTCAATAGGCGGACCGCGGTCCACGACCGGACCGCGGACCACCTCTCTGTGGAGTTTTTTTTTAACTTGACAAAATAAAAGTGTTCTTTGTGCCTCAACACAATACCTCTCATTTGCTGTGAATTTTTGGAGGGGAATATTTGTGAAACATTTTATTTCCATACTCTGCACCCCAGTATTGGTTGGTTGGGAGGGGATCCGATTTGTATAAGCTTGCCTTGGTGTGACTGTACTAAAAAATATATAGAGCCCCGCTCTCCGCTGGCCGCTGCGTGGCCCGCGCTGCGTGGCATGGGACCGGACCTTAGTCTTTTTCAAAAGTTATTAGTGGACCTTCAGCATTTCTAGTTGAGGACCCCTGGTATAGAGGGAAAACAAGGAGGGGACCAATAATTGACCCCCTCCCCCCTCGAGGACCCCTGTCAATTAAGTATATGATATGTTTTAAGCATTAAGAGTGGTGTCGTTCTTACAGGAGAAAGGGAAAAGGGAAATGTGAAAAATAATATTTCCGTCTGAGTGATCACTTGACTGACTGTTAAGTCATATATGCACAAGCGCTACAGTATTCATGTGAATGTATTGCTTTTTGCAACAATGTCAAATTATGTTGTAGAATGTATTTGCCTTGTATTTGCTTTTTTATGACAATTTCAAATGCCAAATATACAAGTCTTAATTATACCTATTTAATTTTTTTCACATTTCCATAATACTAAAATCAGGTGCTACTATGCTGTTTTTCTGTCTTAAAGGGCCAGTGCATACTTTTAGTGTTCAACTTGCAATAATTACCGTATGCACTGGCCTGTTGTGTTCAACAAGCAAATGCTATTATGTAGAACATTAGCTGCCATTAACAGTTTAACTACTGTACAAGCTGTTTTTGTAATTCTGTAAGAAAAACAAAAAACTAATTTATTTGTAAGAAAATAAGTGTGCATTTAAAGTACTGAATAATTAAAGGTACTGCTCTTGACTGCCTTTCTCTATCTTGCTCTTTTTGTACACCTGTGCACGCGCATGTGAACTGCATTGCTTAGACTTCACCTGTTTTAAAAATAATAATTTTAGAATATTTTTGATACATTTAATTTGGAAACATCTTGTATGCTGGGATTCAACTGGCACAACATATTTTCAGATGGGGGTTTGTGCAAATATACATATTCATTTGGGGGTCCTTAATGAGAATGTAGTTTGTACGTGAAAATTTGTACAAAACATTTAGCTGCAAGCAAGCAGCGATAACAGGCACTTTGAACAGTCATAACTCATCGTTTGGCCAAAAGCAATGGAACTTGTTTACACGTGTGCCTTGAATCATGTGGAACACATCTCTCACTTTGTACGTGAAGAAATTTGTACTATATATATATATATATATATATATATATATATATATATATATATAGATATGTGCAAGCAGCGATAACAGGCACTTTGAACAGGCATAACTAATGCCTTGTCTGTCTGTCTGTCTGTATGTCACTCATTCTTGAGATAAGGGACAAAACCTTTTTCAAATCAGATTTTATTTTATTTTAAGAACCATTAAAATGAAATGGATGTATTTGTAGACACAGGTCTCAACTACCAATCTTGAGAAGGAACAGGTTTTTCGCATAACATTTATTTCTAAAATGGGACATTTATGCACTTTATAACTGATTTATGTCAACTCCGTCAGACACACTAAAATCCCTTTTATTTTAATTTGATAATTTCAACAATACTATAAAGTCCTCAGTTATCTTATAATGGCTTTTAGTAGTCAAGTTAAGTAATACAATTAATTTAATATTGTTTTATTCCAATATCACACTATTATGAAATATCCCATTTCTCAAATCCTTCATTTTCAACCTTTACTTTCAATATTATAACATAAAAACCATGTTAAAAAAAATAAAAAGCATCATTAAGTAATAAGTAGTATTTCAGTTGGTGTTTCAATACATAAGCACAAAATATTTGACATTGAATCATCTATTTCTTTGGAAATTAACAAAAACATCATGTGACCAACGTCTGACGGAGTTGACGGATATCTGACGGAGTTGACAAGTTCAACTGATTTAGGTTCTAGACCACCTAGGATCTTGATTCTGGTAACTAATCCCACATTTTCAAGGATGAGGAATACAGTGGTACTATTTAGATTTGCCCTGTGACCCTGGCTGCCACCTGCTGTTACTTTACAATAACTCAAGTTCTACACCACCTAGGATCTTGATTCTGGTGACTAATCATACATTTTCAAGGATGTGGGATACATTGGTACTATTTAGATTTGTCCTGTGACCATGGTAGACATTTTTCAAAATGGCCACCAACTTTCTGTTATTTCCCAATAACTCAAGTTCTACATCTTGATTCTGGTGACTAATTTTCCTCAAGGATGAGGAATACAGTAGTACTATTTAGATTTATCCTGTGACAATGGCAGCCATTTTCAAAAATGGCGCACCTGCTATTATTTTACCAATTAGTCAGGGAATATTATCAGAATGTCAAATCTGGGAATACATTTCTTACCAAGAATGTTCTTGTTTGTAAAGGTGTCTACTAACATATCCCACATTGGTTTCTATTGAACCACCCTAGGGGAATTTTTGACAGCTGCTGAAAGTTGGGTACCATCAACAACCAATATAAGGCTAAATGTTCTAATTTTCATTATGCTTTAAGTAGCATGTGGCATGTCAAACGAGGGGGTTTTCATGATTCTGAATCCATTCCAAGCATTAGTTTTGCACGAAAAACACTCCTTGGGCTAAAAACGGCCATAGCCATCATCACAGATGTGATGAGGTAAGCAAATTTGGGCACATTTGGGCAAGTGGCTATGGCCAAACTAGGGGGTCTATGGCCAAACTAGGGGTCAAACTCCTTAGGCTAAATTCGGCCATATCCACTTGCCCAAATGTGCCCAAATGTGCTGACCTAATCACATTTGTGATGACGGCTATGGCCGTTTTCAGCCCAATGAGTGTTTTTCGTGCATAGCTAATGCTTGGAATGCATTCAGAATCATGAAAACCCCCTAGTTTGACATGTCACATGCTATAAGCATAATGAACATTTTGCCTTATATTGGTTGTTGATGGTACCCCAACTTTCAGCAGCTGTCAAAAGTTCCCCTAGGGTGGTTGAATATAAAGCAATGTGGGATATGTTAGTAGACACCCTTCCAAACACATTGGTGAAGAAAATTCTTGGTAAGGAATTTATTACCAGATTGTATTAATATCCCCATACTAAATAACGTTCTAATAATGTTCTAGACCACCTATAGACCCGACTTCACCAACAGAGACCCGGGTGACACCTAAACAACAAGTTTGGACAGCCCCACGAATTAGTGTTACGGAAAATAGCAAGTGTCTTGGAGGCAGCCAACATCTGTCGAGGCGATGGGGTGGCCTTTGAGAAGTTTGCGCTTCAAGTACAGTCGCTGGTAGGCATGATAACAACCCTAGGCCCAGAGGGAGACACAGCACTTAGATGCGGCTCACAAGTTGCACGACTCCTCAACAAGCTGCCACCAGAGATAAGAGTTGAATTCCGCCGCACAATGCTCTGCGGCCCAGGAGCAACCAACACCCTGTTGGAGTTCTCGGAGTGGTTGAAGCACGAGTCCTAGCCATATAGCCTGTGCAAAGGCAAACACCTTGAAGTCCTGCTTGAGGTGAACAGTGAGCGAAAGACTCTGCCTCAACGGAAAACCTGAAGATCTGCCTTCAGAACTATCAGGCAGGATGTGCAGACACTGAAGGCATCAGTGTCGTTCTCTGTGTCCCCAGCATGTCAACCAAAGCAATGTTACCAAATCAAAGGAGCCTTCACCTCAAGTCACCTGGGGCTGGGTGAGCAATCGTATCCTGTATCTAGCCTCACAACTAAATACAGACACTTGGCCAGACTGCCGCTACAACGGTTTGAAAGGGTCAAACCCCTCATCCTGATTGGGGAAGACCACCCCACCTAATCACACCAACCGAACAATTGAGGTTGGGGCCTCCAGGTGGGCCAGCAGCCATCTGCACAAGACTGGGCTGGACCCTGCAGGAAAGCAATCTCCAGCCAAGACAATGTAAGAGCCCCAGAACACAGAGCTCATGAGGACGGAGAAACACTGGCAGGAGGCCACCAAGATACAACGCCCAAGAGACCCAGAGTGTGCCACCGCTCGCAGTAAGGAGATCAACTGCTGCAGCAACGATGTCATGAAAGGCAAGTCTCTACCAAAAAACCCCTGAACCTAATCGGGGTGTCAAGAGACCAAAGTTTCTCCCCCACAGTTCCCTGCAGTGGCCAGTGAAGTCAAACTGTGCGTCTGTGCCTGAAAGGGACAAGTCAAAGGCCATAAAGCCCACCTACTGTAATGTCCTGTCAGTAGCAACTCAACCTGCAATAAGCCCTGACACCTCCCAGAGAAAGTTAATCCTTGAAAATGTAATGATTAGTCGCCAGATCCAAGATCCTTGGTGGTCTAAAACTTGAGTTATTGGTAAAATAACAGCAGGTTGGTGGCCATTTTGAAAAACAATGGCTGGCATCAGGACCAATCTAAATAGTACCACTGTATTCCTCATCTTTTAAAATGTATGATTAGTCACCAGAATCAAGATCCTAAGTGGTCTAAAACTTGAGTTATTGTAAAATAACAGCAGGTGGCGGCCATTTTGAAAAATGGCTGCCATGGTCATAGGGAAAATCTAAATTGTACCACTGTATCCCTCATCCTTGAAAATGTAATATTAGTCACCAGAATCAAGATCCTAGGTGGTGTAGAACTTGAGTTATTGTAAAATAACATCAGGTGGCGGCCATTCTGGAAGATGGCTGCCATGCTCACCACGAGACAAATCTGTGATGGCCCTATAGCCAAAAATGTTCCTTAAGGCATGCTCTAACTGTCTGCCAAATTAGAATACTTCCCATTATTCAAAAACTATCATTTTATTGTTTTGGGAACACTTTTGTCAACTCCGTCAGATACATGTCAACTCCGTCAGACACAAAACCTGATGGAGTTGACGTCTGACGGAGTTGACAAAATGGCATTTGTTTTCATCTTAACCCTCTGTAGTACAATTTATCCATTTAGTTTTTCTTCAGTTGTTAGCTAAACCTAACCCTAAACTAAAATACTAAACATTATTTTGGAATTCTTAACAAAGATCATAATAATGTCCTGACGGAGTTGACATGTAAAAGCTGTGACCACATTGATATCAACATTGTTTGTTTAAAATATCAAACAATTGAATGCTTGTCAGACCAGGTGCTCCACTGTTGCAACAAATATAAACAGGACTTGGAAAAGGAGTCTTCAGGCTAAATCTGTCGACAATATTTTCTGATTAATTTAAGACTTTCAAAAAACCTGACAGAGTTGACGGAGACGTGGGACACACATTTGATATGAGATATTTAATTTAAAATATAAATTAAAATTAACTGTGTATATTGTTTGCTATGTTGTTGACAATCTACTTTCATTTAGTATGTATATTTATGTGATTGTGACAGTATTAGACACTTTTTTGGCAGTTTGAAATTGTGACAACTTGCTGGGGACAGGCTAAATACAGGCCTTTTTGGGTACAGTGCCTGCTTTTAACTAATTTAGATGGCATATGAAAAAATATATAATGAAATTAATGGCATAATAATACACAACTGTATTACATTTAACTTTGCAAGTGCTTTTATTTTTATTAATTAATTTATTTTTAACATAAATAAGGCTCTTATGTGTGGGACATGTTTTTTCCACTTTTGTCCCTCATCTCAAGAATGAGTGAGCTGTATTTTAACCCTGTTTTTCTATGAAAGCTTTTAATAAAACTTTACTTGACAAGAGCATTATTCAAATCTTTATTTAACAATTATTGTACTGATTAAACTACGTATGTGGAATTGGTGAAAGTGGTGACACAAAGAAATGAGACAAAATTGGAACTGCAAAAGCTGTTACGCTCTCCTGATTGGTTGAAAAATGGCAACTCACCCGAACATGTATTTTCTGTTTATTTAAGAGGTGGAGGGACAGGGAGACTTTTACTGAAGAAAAACTCTATACTGTATAGTGAAAAAACTACAGTATAGTGAGTGACTAAGTGATGATTAGCCTACTATCAGAGATATAGATAAAACCCTGGTGATTTTTGGCTTATAGGTTAATAAGCCAAAAAAAGCCAGATTCTAGCACGTTCACACTTCACACACCACACTTCGCCATTTTAAAACCAGATTTCACACCCCTATATGTCTCAGAAACACTGAGGAAGCTTGTTTCCTTCGACTTCTGTAAGTTATTTAAAGTGGTATACATGCATTTGTGAGTGACTTAATTTGATATTAAGTAGCCACCGAGTGGCGCGCTACGAGCTTGTAGGTCTGCTATTTTTGAAAAATCGTGAAAATATTTATTTCAGAAAACTTTTTTTTACATTTCGAGGTCAGGCCTATCCTGATTTATACTATAGGGTCACTTGCCACGAATAGACAGCCACTTTTCACTAGGGTCTGTGATGCAGAGGCGTATCTACAATAAGGCGAGGACAGGTGTCCGCCTGTCCAAATCCATTTTCTGCCTGTGCCAAAATCCATACACTGAGGACAAAAACAAGACCTGAGAACTATTAGACAGCATATTGGCCGTTGCGCGTATAGAGCGTGACCCTCAATCACCCATTGGTATGTAAATGCAAGCCTTTCAGCCTTTGTATCCTACTGTCTGGCAGGTATATCTCTTTGAAAACCTTTAGTGCTACCGATTGTGTGTGGGGGGACGACGACAATTAACACATCTTGCCTGCCCAAAATATAATTCCTGGAAACGCCACTGCTGTGATGGGTCTTGTGAAGGGGCGACGGTATAGGTTGACAGGAAATGGAGAGAGAGAGAGAGAGAGGAGAGATGGGGACTGGGAGGGAGTGACACGGGACTCGAACCTGCAACGCTGCCGTCAGGCTACATACTGTAGAAAGGTGCCTGGACCGCTACGCCAGCCGTCCGGGCTGTGATGGGTCTTTTTTAACCTGGGTCTTTGACCATTCTGGGCGGTTGGGAACCCCTTTTGGTGTTCCCAACATGTTATACTTTAGCCATTGAAAAATAGCAAATCTACAAGCTCATAGCCCACTTTAGATTAACCTAAAAAGGGCCCATAGAATCAAATTCTATGAAGAGGCATCATCACAATGTACCGTAATACAGTAGGCTATGCCTTAATTTGGCTGATAAAACCTAATACTTTAAGAGCTGATATCTCCTCAGTTAAGCACATTATCAATGGGCCTCATGCGCCAATAAGTTCCTAACTTTTCCTCTTACATTTCTTCCTAAGTGAATTCCTAAGAGAAGTCCAGTCAGATTCATGAAACGTTCTTAAGTAGGCAGAATTGTTCGTAAGCATGTTCTTATGATGATGAATCCAAATCCTCGTAACTTGAAGGGGTGTGCCAGTTCATTCAAATTATCATAGGTAGACGCCCCACATATCCTAATTAGCATCCTAATTACCATAGGGAACCGCCCCACCAATCCCATATAAGGCATTGGGAATTCACTTTCCTACCTGTGTTCACCCAGGTGGGTGTAGTTTTGCATGACTCCATGGCCTTGCCTGCAGTCACACCTGTGTGTGATTGCAGCTCACAGGACCTCACACATAGAAATAAAGTTGAGTGAAGTCAAGAATACCTAAACTAAAGTCTAAATATGGTGGAACACCAGACTCCAAACATTAAAAATCAATAATACTGTGGAGGTACTGAAGTGAACAGAAATTTTCACATTTTCAATATTTTCAATATTCATGAATGTATTTTATTATTTATCTCACAATAGTCAACTGGGGGGGGTATGTGGTGGGTATGGTGCGTTTGTTTGGGTTGGGTTGTGAACTCTAAACCAGTGGTTCTCAAACATTTTCATGTCAAGGACCCCCAAATTGACATGCATTCTGCAGACCCCCATATGAAAATATTTTCTGCTAGGGTAATGTTTTGAAGATTTATCAAAATGTTTTGAAAATAGCCAATCTACAAGCTCAAAATGGGCAGTAATGGGACGCGTTTGTGAGCTTTTAGATTGGCTATTTTCAAAGTATAAAATGGGATTAAAGTGGTAAAATATTCCATATTTTGCTGTGGACATGGAACTTCCTCAAGGACCCCTTGAGGTCCTCAGACCAAACTTTGAGCATCATGCATGGCGCTGTTTTCCCTTTATGTTTTCAGATTGCACTTAAGAACGAAAAAGGCACCCTAAGAGTGCTCCACAGTGTGCGTAGATTCTGTTCTTACCTACGAACAAATCACAGCTAAGAAAAGATTGAGGGATCCCAAAACCTTCTTAAAAACTTCCTAAGTGGGTCTAAGAACAAATTTCCTCTTAAGAACTTCTTAAGAACGGTTGGCGCATGAGGCCCATTATGCGGAGTGTTTGGTTGCTCTGGATGCAGAACTAGAGTGCGTGCACTGTCACTCAACGTGCATGCGTCATGTAGGTTGGCTCTCTGTGGCGCCTATACATTGCAATGCATGTGTGTGCATGTGTGTGTGCGTGCGTGCGTGCGAGTTTCTGTGAGTGCGTGCGTGTTTTTGCGAGTGTGTGTGTGTGGGGGCTAGGGGGAGGGACTATGACCCAACACTTTATCTCTTCCCCTTATGTTAAAATGTGGTTTGTCTTTTTATTATTTTGTAAATGTAGGCTACATGTTGTCACATCACTAGGCTACATCAAAATGTTGATTCACGAGACACACTATTATGTGCTTGATGTGTCAAGTCACCCCTATTTGTTTAATCTATTCAGATGTATTCATAGAGGACAGCATTTATTGTATGTATTCATTTATAATAACATGTGACCTTTAATCATCATCAATCATTCAAATTGATTGAAAAAAGTTTTATTTTTACTACTAATACTTCATGTGCTCTGGACTCACATTAGGTCAAACATTTTAATGACCCAACACAGGTTGTGATGGTGAAGGTATATACATTTTGTGTAATTTGCTGAAAAGTGTGTTTGTATATTGCATAATAGTTTTCAAACGTCCTTATTTTGTCTAATGTGGTCACTGTGCTCTGCATGGCCAATATGTCATCACACGTGTGTGTGTGTGTGTGTGTGTGTGTGTGTGTGCGTGTGTGCGTGTGTGCGTGCGTGTGTGCGTGTGTGCGTGCGTGCGTGCGTGCGTGCGTGCGTGCGTGCGTGCGTGCGTGCGTGCGTTCGTGAGAATTTAGGTTTTGTACATCCTTAACGCTGAAGCATTGTGCCAAACCAGCCACAGGCTGACATGGTCACATTTTGCTAAGCCAGTATAATTATGGTTATATAGTTCATGCAATGATTTTGATATGACAATGACACATACAGGAGCGGCAAATACAACATAGTTATTATCTGTAATCAACAGCAGTTACTTTTCAAGATGTCTACAGATATTTATGCCGAGCCAGACATGACAAAGAAGGTGAGAAAGAGAGATAGAGACAGAGGACAGAGAGGGGACCCTGCTGAGGACAGTGTAGAGATGGTGGTGGACATCTACCAGAGTGTGGACGACTTCGTCCCTGGACCACAGGGGGACATGATGGTGAGGGACAACACAGCAGGAAGACAGACTCAGGGTGAGTTTGATCAAGTAGTTGATCGTTGTCAATGTGATTTCAATGTTTGAAATGTAAAAAAAATAAAGGGAAGCTCCGCACACTCAGATCTGTGCATAGATCTGAGTGCACGGAGATTCCCTTTATTTTTCTCATGTTCCCTTTGTGGCTCCAGCACCTCTCTTAAGTTTTTTCAGCCGATGAGCGGTGGTTCTTTTTACATTTTTCTGAAATGTTTAAAATGTAAAAAAAAATACATGTAGCAACTGTCTGTCCTTCAATAAAAGATTATTCAGATTTGATTCAGAATTTCTTACAGCACAAAACGTAACAAGTGCATATCCTTCACTATAATGATGATTTAGACCAGGGGTTCTCAACGTTTTTGGCTGGGGACCCCCGCAAATGCTTTGACCCCTCCCCACCCACAATACAAATTGACTGCATCCAGCCATTCAGTTGCAAAAAATAAAATAAAATAATTTGGGGACCCCCCCCAAAATAATTTGGCGACCCCTCCCTAGGGGTCGCGACCCACGGGTTGAGAACCCCTGATTTAGACAGCTGTTCAGTTATAGTGTAGCAGAGCTTTCAGACTCTAATTCTCTCTCTCTCTCTCTCTCTCTCTCTCTCTCACTCTCTCTCTCTCTCTCTCTCTCTCTCTCCCTCTCTCTCTCTCTCTCTCCCTCCCTCCCTCTCTCTCTCTCTCTCTCTCTCTCTCTGTCGCTGCACACCTAGCTGTACTTTCTGTTTCAGGACAGCGCTCTAAAACAGGGAGAAGGCCTCTCATAGTGGTTGCTGGGTGTCTGCTGGGGATGTGTCTTATACTCCTGGGTGTGAACATAGCCCAGGCTGTGCACTGTGAGTATTGCATGTCACTAAACGACCACATCACTCACTCAGGGAGTTTGTTGCCTGACTTTTTTGTAGATGCGACAAGTATTAAGGCCACCACAGTATCAACTTTTGTTTTTCTTTTTAATTTGAGTGTCTTTTTGTGTGTATTATTGGATGCATCTGAAAAGCATGATGAATAAACTGGTGTTGACAATTTAATGCACGTAAATAATAACAACATTGAGTTTTTTCTTCTTCTCAAATCAAAATTTCCACACAGATGCTTAACCTCATCATGAACAGTATAGCAACAACTGTCTTTATCGTCCATTTCTGTCCTTGCAGATCGTTCAGCCAGTAACAGCATGACCAACGACACCCTGGTGCATCATTATAACACGCTTAAGTCCAACAACGATACCCTGACCCTGGAGAATAGCCGGCTAAAGTTCCTCAACAGCAACCTGACGCTGGAGAACCACCTGCTAAAGTCTGACAATGACAACCTGAAGCAGAAGAACCAGCTTCCAAGTGAAGTAATCCAGCAGCCAGCAGGTGAGAGAAGATACAAAATACATTGTATACATAGTATCAATGTAAAAACTAGTCAAAACTAACTACAATATTTGCCTCTGAGAAGTAGTGGAGTAGAAGTAGGCCTATCACAATATTGAAATATTGTTATATGAAAATACCAGAAACGTGTAATTGAGTAAATGTATGGAGTAGAAAACACCATTGATAAAGTATATGAATAGTTTCTACCCTCCACTCCACTATACATCTCTGACTACTATTATTATTACAACTATGTGTTTAGAATTGATTGTCAGTACATTGAAAATCCATCAGTAAATCTCCTGTTTGAGGTTTTTAGACAAGTCGTGTCCCAGTGGATGGAAGAAGTTTGGATGCAGCTGTTACTACAGAACTACTGAAAGGAAAACATGGCAGCAAAGTAGAGAAGAATGTCAGAGTCAAGGAGCTGATCTGGTGGTCATTAACAGTAGAGAAGAACAGGTTAGTGTGTGTGTGTGTGTGTGTGTGTGCGTGTGCGTGTGCGTGTGCGTGCGTGTGCGTGTGCGTGCGTGCGTGCGTGCGCGCGCTCGTGCGCCCATATGTGCGTCAATGATTATAGTGAAGAAGTGTATTGAATAGAATTAATGATGATTCAAACATGTACAAATAATCAGGTATTCATCAGAGGATTGAGGACTGGGGGTTATTATAGATCATGGATTGGTCTGACCAGGACTGAGGGCAGCTGGACGTGGGTGGATGGAACACCACTGACAACAGAGTGAGACATTTGACGTTTTCATTGTAATCAAAGTCTATCAAAGTCACTTTATTCTAGTGACTGAGTGGATGTGGTTAAATAAATACATTGTTTATTGTGCAGGTACTGGCAGTCGCAGAGTGGATATCCTCTTAATGATGAAGACATGAACTGTGCAGTCTCCAATCACTATAATGACCCTGGAACATGGTATAATGAGGGATGTTCAGATACATGGGCCTCAATCTGTGAGACTGAGTGATGTTTGTTTTCACTTCATTGATGAAACTGCAGTTCAGTGTTCTTCTGCTACAGCAGTAATTAGTAGTGAAAATGATAAAAACAAAAAAAAAACATCTTGAAGTACTACATGTTGTACCTATAACCACTTTAACACAAACCACCAACTATGATGCTTTAGCATGTTATTCATTTGGCTTTCACAACTTGAACCCTAGTGACCCTATTCTGGGGACGAACATTATGCGAAAATAGTAGATCTACAAGCCCACATCGCGTCACAACACGATGCATTGTGAGCTTGTAGATCAGTCCACTTCGCAATTGAACTAGTCACAACTTGCAACCACAATATTATCCCAAAATTGTGCCTACCTGCTATGGGTCAATTCAGAGTCAGACCACTGCAACTTGTTACAACTGGTTGCAACTGCATGTGTCGGACATGTGACGAACTGGGTTTTAGACCTCTGTGTCTTCCTTCTGTTAAGCCTTGCAGTGGCCAGACGCCAATCTGCCGGTGGCAATTTTTTCTTTTGCCTTCCGCGGACGGGTCTGGACAAAAAGCCAGGCCTCCCCTTCATTAAATTAAAAGATTATATGCTAAAAAAAAAATCAAAATGACCCAATAAGGTGAAGATACATACATTATGTCATTCTATTTTGTTATATATGCCATTTGTTTTTGCTTGTTTGCTCATATCATGTCTTTTTGATCTTCTTATATTCGTATTGTTAGTCTTTAACCACATGAACCTTGCATTATTATTCATTATTATTATTCAAGTCATAATAGGTGAACGTTCTGAGAAAATAGTCAGACATTCTTCAAAAATAGCAAATCTACAAGTTCACAACGCGTCACAAGGTGATGAGCTTCTAGAGCTGCTATTTTTGATGAAGCTGATTTTGGTCTAGCCGCTGTAGAGAGAAAGTAGTGCAATATTATATAGCTGTATTTTAACCCTGTTTGGTCTAGCCGCTGTAGAGAGAAAGTAGTGGTGCAATATTATATAGCTGTATTTTAACCCTGTTTTTCTATGAAAGCTTTTAATAAAAACTTTACTTGACAAGAGCATTATTCAACTCTTTATTTAACAATTGTACTGATTAAACTACGTATGTGGAATTGGTGAAAGTGGTGACACAAAGAAATGAGACGAAATTGGAACTGCAAAAGCTGTTACGCTCTCCTGATTGGTTGAAAAATGGCAACTCACCCGAACATGTATTTTCTGTTTATTTAAGAGGTGGAGGGACGGGGAGACTTTTACTGAAGAAAAACTCTATACTGTATAGTGAAAAAACTACAGTATAGTGAGTGACTAAGTGATGATTAGCCTACTATCAGAGATATAGATAAAACCCTGGTGATTTTTGGCTTATAGGTTAATAAGCCAAAAAAAGCCTAACAGATTCTAGCATGTTCACACTTCACACACTAAGTGTGACGTGCATGTGTTCGCCATTTTAAAACCAGATTTCACACCCCTATATGTCTCAGAAACACTGAGGAAGCTTGTTTCCTTCGACTTCTGTACGTTATTTAAAGTGGTATACATGCATTTGTGAGTGACTTAATTTGATATTGTTGGGTCCTTTTTTGTTCCTGTTCCGATCATGCTCTGAAGACTTTTGAGTTGAGAACACCAGAAGAACACTACAATTAATTATATATTAAATGACAGAAAAGGGAAGACGTTTTTTTTATGAGTGCAGGGCACAGAGCAACTGTGGTTCACAAAGATATAAATGAGAAATTGTAATA
This sequence comes from Electrona antarctica, assembly GCF_951216825.1. Classification (NCBI taxonomy): domain Eukaryota; kingdom Metazoa; phylum Chordata; class Actinopteri; order Myctophiformes; family Myctophidae; genus Electrona; species Electrona antarctica. Next base: position 37,615,856 of record NC_136797.1, read on the forward strand.
TTTAGGCGGGTTGATTGTGTATATATATATGTATGTTTGGGGTACGAACAGCTGCAATACCGCTGGGTGACAAAGTGGAACTGTTGAACAGCCTAAAAGGGCTATTCACACTGATAACTACAACTTCAACTGCAGCCAGCTAGCGGTGTTGTTGAGCAGCCTGGTGGGATTTTCTTATTGCTTGGTCCCGTCTTATCGCTGCTTGGAGCTATATATTTCTTCTGACAGAAATTGCCAAACATAGTTTTATGGTGTTTCATGGAAAATACATGGTCTAAATGCATCAAATTTGCCTTCTACAGTGTTTATGAATGTGGATATGCACAATGTATTTGATTTATGATTAATGCATTAATATCCACGAGATGATTTATGATACTTAAATCAAAGTAGGCTACAGGTCATAAAACAACTACTGAGGATATAACCAGGAAAAGCACTAAAGACTTGTTTACATCAGGGTCCTCTTCAATTCATCATTCATCAGTCAATTTATGTTTTGTTTTATGTTATGAATTAATTATAAACGAATTATAAATTCTTTATAAAACAATCATATATTATTAACCACCTAAATTGGTATCTTCAGCCACAACATGGTGGAAAGTAACTGAGTACATTTACTTAAAGTACAGTACTGTACATAAGTAACAATGTTATATTGATAATGGTAGTTTACTTTAGTTTAATCTTTAAAGTATACTTATTACTTAAACCCTAATTTCTTCACCTATTTTGCAGATCAGCATGTACATTGTGAGCTTAGAAATCATGTTACTTTATTCAAGGTCTTTTGGCGCCCCCTGCTGCTTGATGTTGGCAGCTCCTCCTATCCCCCCCCCCCCCCCCCCCCCCCCCCCTCTCGGGATGTCCTTGAATTGTCGCGACCGCCCCCTTTACACACACACCCCAACACCAACAAACAAGCTCTTGTTTAGAAGTAAAAATAGTCAAACAAACAACTCGTAATGTAACATTTCTTGACATGGCCGGGCGTGGTGTCTGGTAGTCGTCAGCGCTTCCAAACTCTGACACTTGAATCACCTGCACAGAATTTCTTGACAGAATGACTGCAGCTCATATCATAACATTACATGTCTACGATGGATTTTTATGAAACAAACCCTTTGCAGATTGAAAGAGGGTCATTCAAACTTGCCCTACAGCTGCAATGATGGTGAGTTTACCGTCATTTAATATAAGCAGATCAGATGGTCTGACCTTGTTGTGCTTGAAATATACGGTAATTCTGCAAACTGTTAATACATCAATCAATCAATCAAACCTGTCTAAATACTTCCTTAATGTCAACGAAGTCCACACCCACAAGACCAGAGGGAGTGTGCAACCCAGATTCGGCACTAACAAGGGACTAAATGATTTCCTGTTTTTGGCTATATATAATAGAAGTGTATAATTATTCTCTAAATGTTATGATGAATTGAACATGGTGGACCCTATTGTAAACGCGTGTAATGCTTTATATTATGGTCATGTGTCATCCACAATTCATAGTTTTGTATTGAGTTGTGCTTGAAATGTAGCCTATTGTAATTCTCCAATCTATTTAAATACTTCAATCAATCAATCAATCAGTGGAGGGTATTGCAACTCTATATTCATCCCATTATTTAAAAAAAAATCTAGTGTTGCAAATTGCGGCTATAGTTGATTGGGAAGGTGGCAAGTTTGAGCACTGTGCTGAGTGTGCTCATATTTGTATCATTCATGTTCTTTTTAATATATATATATATATATATATATATATATATATATATATATATATATATATATATACACACACACACACACACACACACACACACACACACACACACACACACACACACACACATATGCAATAACCACTTCATCTCAAAAGATGTGTAAGTATACATTTGAAAACTTGAAATGGGACATTCTGCATATAGGTAGGCTACTTTATACTTTTGCTACTTTAAGTACATTTTCATACCAATATTGTAGGGTACTTCTACATTGCAGTATTGATAATTTTACTTAAAGGTATATTCAGTGATTTCACTTAATTCAAATATCACTTCTTTTTTTGTTTTGTTGTGATAATCCTCCATACTATAGAGTGTGCTGACCATATAAGGAGTTCCTCCCTGTCCCCGGTTAACCCTTGGGGGTCAAAAAAACGTAGGTTTCGTTTTTGTCTAGGTGGCCCAGCCTTCATCCAATCAGGATAGAGAGGGGCCTTCCACCAATCATGGTCGAGCGGGGGCGGGCCTTGGTGTGTGTGCTGTTGGCCTGTCGCGTGTCCCCCAATGTAGAGTGTGCATGTGCACATCTTGTTACCGGGGCGGACCGGGGGGTTTTCCAAATCACCCAAATCACTGAATACTCCTTTTTGAATACTCCTTCTTTCTTTCTTTTCTCGCTCTCTCTCTCTCTAGGCTACAGAGGTTATCGGGTGAAGCTAGCCGGGATGACAGGAGCTCGATGCGGCTGGAAGGCTCAACCCGAGCCGACACCCCTTAGAGATGGAGATCCTCCTTAGAACGACAGGGGTAGGGGTGTCCCGCCCAGACAGGATAGTGGGTGCAGGGTGACCCTGCCTGTGGGAGATGGGCTAGTTCGGCTAACCCTACCACACTCCCTCAGGCACGCCCGGATCCAGGTCCCATTCCGTGCGTGTGATGCTCGGACTTCGTTGTCCGGTTGTCCATGCGGCCCTTACACCTGCTATCTCGTCTGGAATCCTCAGATTTTTTTTTGACGCCCATCTGAAGACAAGGTACCCCTTAATATAGGCCTGTCACGATTAGGACTTTCTTTTTATACTGCTCAAATAAATTGTTATTACTGATTTAATTGCGTCGTACTAACGTGAGTAAAATTTTGTCTGACTTTTGTTAGGCTTCGTAAACAAAAGCTTTATAGGGCAGATATATAATAACTACTTGCATAATTCAATAACTTTAAACTAGAAAAAATTAATAAAAACATGAATAGTGGAAGCTGACGATCTATGAGATCAACACGCATCACGTGACTCAGGTTCGAAAAAATATGAACATTTTTCAACATTGTGACAATTATGACTATCACAAAACAAGTATTGTGATTATCCCAAATACTTAGGCGATTATGTAATAATTGTGACAGGCCCAAAGGTTGCCTGGTGCTGAAATGTTTTTTCATGTTGTGCAATTGACTCGGCCGACGTTTGATCTACGAGCTAGTGTAGTGTAGCAGTCTAGCGCGGCTGCAATCCAGACTGCTCCCTGGGATATGGGTTGAATCTCTTGTAGTGACAGGAGTTAGTGCAGGTCCAGGTCCATACCATACATAACATTGTAGTGTTGTGGCTGTAATTGTAACACACATCCCCCCCCTGTGTGTGTGTGTATGTGTGTGTGTGTGTGTGTATGTGTGTGTGTGTGTGTGTGTGTGTGTGTGTGTGTGTGTGTGCGCGCGCGCACGCATATGTGTGCGCATTTGTGCGTGCGTGCCTGCGTGTGTATTCAATATGTTTTCTGGAAAATCCAGGCGTGGACCTTTTTGGTATACTGTACATGTACCAAAAAGGTTAAGATTTATCACACGACGCTGCTACATTTCATTCGAGACAATCTACGAATTAAATGTATTCAAGACAATCTACTACTTTTGTTGGGCTAATGTCATGTCGGACTCTTGGGGTAAAAAGGGGTGTTTCTAAAATGGTCTATAGACTATTGGCATGTAGGACTCGGACTCGTTTGTCGGACTATTGGTATGTCGGAAAATCGTCCCCGTATTTACACTGCATTGTATGTGTGATATTAATTAATATGCGCTGTCCCATCGAAATAAACATAAATAATGTTTTTTTATGTTAAAGAGGAAACACCAAACTTTTGATTTCTGGTTTTATTTTGAAAAGGAAACATATGATTGAGATATAGAAAGCAAACCGGAATGCAATGATAAGAAAATATCTGCAAATAAATGCACAAAAAAACCCTTAAAAAGTACATTTACATTTGTATGGTATTGCTTAAAAAAATCTCCCACGTCTTAAAATATTATTATTTAAATAAATACTTGAATTCTTTTTTTTAAACATGCTGATGTATTTTCATGATTTAAATTACAGTATAATACAATACATTTTCAGTTTAACATAATATTGCACTTACGTAGTGACTCAAAGGCCACATTCATAAGGTCACAAAAACTGTAAAAGTCAAACTAGTATTAGTCTGAGGGGTGAAACATGTATACGCTTAAAGTGGTATTTCACTTTAAAACACTTCTGGGGTCATTTTATTATCTATCTATATAGGACAATATCAGTCACCAGAAGCAGGGATTTGCATTTTCAGTGAGTCTAACACTCATCAGAAGGACAATATTAGTCACCAGAAGCAGGGACATGTGTTTTCAATGAGTCTAACATTCATTAGAAGGACAATGTGTTTTCAATGAGTCTAACATTCATTCAAAGGATAATATCATTCACCAGAAGCAGGTGTGTTTTCATTATGAGTATAACATTCATTAGAAGGACAATATCAGTCACCAGAAGCAGGGATGTGTGTTTTCAATGAGTCTAACATGATTAACAAGGAGTTCTCCGTTACAATGGGAGGCAGGCTGACAAAATAAATATCAGATAAGTGTTTATGAGTGAAATACCGCTTTAAAAGAAGCAATACGTAACATCAATGTCCTACCCGCAATTTGAAGGATGGAGAACAAATTGCACTTTGACCTTCACACAGAGCGGAGGATCTACAATGTCTCAATAGAAGAACAGGGAGACCAAATACAACCATCACAGTTATGTTAGTTCTACTGTGTTAGATTTCCAAAGTAAAAAATAACAGGGGATTTGCTTTCAATATAAGCTACCAGCCATACACACACACACACCACCCATACATAAGAATCTGATTTAAAAAGTAAAAAGACAAAACAAACAAATCTGTGAAAGAAAAATTGAACATGAAAACAAGGCAGTAGAAAGAGACACACTATAAAATAAAACATGTAAATAAAGTCAAGTAATAATAATAATGATTATAAAGGAAACAGTGATCCCAGGGATGATGGTCAATCATGCATGTGCATGTGTGGGGCTCGTGCGAGCAGCTGTCACGTTTTATAATCGCTCCACTATGACAGCTCCCCTGATTGACCCCTATATATTACTAGAAGGTGGACCGCCCGCCCATAGCTATTAGTTTCAATGGAAGTTGCAAGAACACCCTACTAAAATGCTCAAGTGCTAACCTCCATGAACGCGCCTGAATCGATTCATGGTCGAGTGCTCAAAAACCCCAGCTGTGCGCACTCTCATGCATGTACTTCGCCTGCCTGCTGTTACAGCTTTGGCATTAAACATTTCCCAGCCTCTCTGGGGGCCTGTTGTCATTGTACAAAGAGAGAGGTATGGCGTCGTTTGCCAGCAGAGGGCGCTATTGAAACTTCACACATCCTGCAAATAAAATGCTCCTACAATAAACCTAAAAGCAGTGGTGGAAAGTATACATTTAAATAATCATTACTTCAAGTTATGTCTATGTTAATGCCAACAGTGACACCTTAGCACTTTTACTCAAGTAAAACAAATATACAAGGGCTTTTACTTATCGAGCATTTCTAACTTGTGCTTTTAATTAAGTAATCTGGGTTCTTCGTTCAACACTGTTCTTTGCTGCTTTCCAAATTAACATTTTACTTCAATAGAAACATTCTTAAAACATGATATTGTCACATTTGTTTTCATAATAGACTTTCAGAGTAGTTTGCAGTAAGTTTTGCTATATAGGCTACCCCAACTAGTGGTTGAAGTAAAAAAAGATATAAGGATACAAATCTGCATAATGAGTTTAGAGCATGTGCAGGGGCCCCAAGGTCATCATTTCTGAAGTTTATTTTTTGGGAATAATTCTAAAAAGTACGTAAAATAGTCGTCAGCTCCAATAATAATTGCAATCAGGTGATAATGTCGTAATTTGTGTCATTGTGGGCAAGTCTTACAACTAGGGTTGGGATCCTTAGGATTTCAGCCATTCTCCTGGTTCCTTAAAGGATCACTTCACCACTTTCAAACCTATCTTCATATAATAGGTCCTCACTAATAATCATGATAAAATGGCACAATTCTTTCGACTCAGTCTGTGTCTCATAAAATAAGAGGGCTGTGGGCAGTTCATAAACCCTTCCACCAGTGACATCATCGATGGGGAATCCAAGCTAATATAAACTGCAGGCTTTCTAGTCCTGAAAAGTTGCAATGCGATAATGGAAGCCATCGTTCTCTCGATAATAGAAATCTAAACATTTTTGTAAAAAAAAATATTGTTTAAAAAAAATCTGCCTAACGATGATGTCACTGGTGGATGGGTTTCTGAACTGCCCACAGCCCTCCTTATGAGACACAGACTGAGTAGAAAACAATTGTGGAATGTTATCATGATTATTAGGACCAATTATATGAAGATAGGTTGAAAAGTGGTGAAGTGGTCCTTTAATGGATCCCTTTAACCATTCTAAAAACAAATAATAATAATACATAAATAATAGTCTACAACATGTTTGCCGTCATTCAAAGTTTAGATAAACACAAATGAATTACAATACAATACACACAGTATTGCATGCATATTATTGTAGTGGTTCTCAAAGTGTGGTCAGGGTTAGGATCTTTACAGGTCTGTAACTCTGACAGTGTACAAAATGGAACCAAATGGACCCTTACAGGTCTGTAACTCTGACAGTGTACACAATGGAACCAAATGGACCTTTACAGGTCTGTAACTCTGACCGTGTACAAATGGAACCAAATGGACCCTTACAGGTCTGTAACTCTTGACAGTGTACAAATGGACCCTTACAGGTCTGTAACTCTTGACAGTGTACAAATGGACCCTTACAGGTCTGTAACTCTTGACAGTGTACAAACGAAACCAAATGGACCCTTACAGGTCTGTAACTCTGAGAGTGTACAAATGGAACCAAATGGGCCCTTATAGGTTCATTTGAGCATTGCAATTGTATAGCAGACGTTTAAGTCCACATACAAACTCTGACAGTGTTCCGGAAACGGTTTCAAATGTGACAGAACCGATTCCCGATCCGGTTCCTGGATCCCAACCCTATTTACCATCTCATTAGCATAATGATAACGATGAGGAGGGAATCAGACTTGTGATAGTTTGTAGTGAACATCATTTATGTAACAGCTGTAATTCACAGGAATGTGTTCAACTTCAAATGCTAAGTTCAGTAACGGTTAAAACAGTCAGATATTCATTTTACGTAATTTGGAGTAGAAAAATACCATTGGCATTGTTAAAAAGCTATAAGAATCTTTGTTATTCAAGTTATTTTAAATAATCTTTATTTGAGTTATTTGCTCTAAATGTGTGGGTTTTTTGTGTAAAGCAGCTCCGATTGGATAGAATATTGGAATGTTTTGCTGAAAACGGAAAAGTTTGTCTTTGATGATACAGTATGAACATGTACAGTACAGTAACAAAGTACATTTACTTGAGTTCTGTACTTCAGTATTTTTTCTGTGCATTTTTTGAGTATTTGTATTTTTGGATAATTCACTCGACTACACTTCAAAGACAAATATTGCACTTTTGCCTCCACTACATTTCTAGGAATGGGAAAAAAGTACATTATGAATGAACCACTTAGGCCCTATTAGCGATCCACATGCCGTGATGCGCAACTTGTTGTGAGCTTGTAGATCTGTGACTACTGCAAAAACATTCACTTGTAGTTGAGTAATATTTGAGCATCGCAACATGACACGTTGTGAGCTTGTAAATCGGCTTTTTTCGGTGAATGTTCCCCCCACAATAGGGATGCTAGGGTTCAATTGGTTAAAAAAAATCTATCACACAAAGATTTGGCATCCCCCCTCCCCTGTAGTAACTCTGAGGACCCCATAGGGATCCCCGGACCCCCCGTTGAAGACTCATGGTCTAGGACAGTGCTTCTCAACCTTTTCTGGAAAATCTCAAAAGCGCACTTAAGTCTTGGTATGCAGAGTGAGTTTTCGTTGTACGTAACGTAACACTCACAGCAGCCATATTGAAAGAAATTGGGCATCTTCCTTTCTTCCTACACAGGTGTTACCAATGATACTACATTTAATGCAGCACAGTGGTCCTCAAACGTGTTTTTCTTCTTCTTCCAAGGACCCCCATAACTCTGAGAGCGTACAAATGGAACCAAGTTGTCCTCGTGAGTTGTAACGGGTCCATGTGGTTCCATTTGTACACCCATAAGGGGTTATTTGGAACCCCCTCAAGCAGTGTTGCATTGGTGATTTGTTTTGATTCTCTGGTGGGATGCTATTTAAACTACGTCACGTGCACGTCACACAATGAACCCTTGTGATACTCTGCACTCGGCAGCCTTTGGTGTGGTACGGCGTGCAATGACAACACTACCCTCAAGGAACCATGAGGGTCCCTAGAAAACACTTTGGGGATTTGTATCCGGCCAAGGGTTAGTTGTAACCGGCCACGCATGTCGGGAGCCACGGGTGATTTGTAACCGGCCACGGGTGATTTGTAACCGGCCACGGGTGATTTGTAACCGGCCACGCATGTCGGGAGCGATGGTGTTGTCGGACTCATGACTGTAGGACTGTTGGTATGTCTAGCCAACATATGCACCCCATACCATGGAGCAGAGCCTTCATTAGTATCATTGGTAACACCTATGAAGGACGGCTGCTGTGCATAGAGCCCATTATGAACATTAAGATGTATGTATAATACGGCTGAATGTACTAAATGGAACAGGGCATTATATAATAGTATCATTGACCTGTGAGGCTGTGAAGGAAGTGAGGGAGAGACTTTCCAATATGACTGCTGTGCACAGCCCGATGAGTTAGTTGTCCCAGTCAGCACCAGGCAGGCTGTCCTCATCGTCATCGTCAGAATCGGAGTCAGGCGAAGCCTCCTTTATCCTCCTCAGAGCTTCGTGGATACTGCGGGTCAGAGCGTCCGCCGAGTGCAGGGGCAGGTTCCCAAAGGCGCCTCGCCGGCCCCCGTGGGCATCCGGACGCGTGCGCACCTTCTTCAGCCGTACGCCCTGGCGGATCTGGGCCAAGATGTTGTTGCTCTCGTCGTCGTCTGGGTCGGGGGCCAGGACCCGGAGCTCCGCCTTCCGCAGGTGGAAGCTGCCGCGCTTCAGAGACGCCAGGACCTCGTCCATGGGAGAGCAGGCTTGGGAAACGCAACACAACAAACGGTATTACTTATTTAATGCATTTCAATTTAGAGAAGCCAATTATTATAGCCAATTAACCACTTAAACCCTATGTGGTTGACCAGAGTCCCCCAGGGGTCTATACTAGTTTATTTTATTGTACTAGTATTCTGTTATTGTGGGGGAAAGTTTTAGCAGAACAAGCTCACAACACGATGCAGCTTAAAACTTAAAACACAACTTAAAACACGCTAGCGTACATGTGAATGAGCTCCGGTTGAAGTAGTACATTTTGAATTCTGGACTTTTACTTGTAACAGAGTATTTCTATATTGCAGTATTGATACTTTTACTTAAGTAAAACATGCGAGTACTTTTTCCACCACTGTGCACACGTACCTCTCCTCCACTGCGAGGTATCCATGGAGGCCGTCTTCCTCAGCTTCTTCCTGGCTGTGAGCAGCTGGCTGCTGTCAAAGAACTGCGGGGAGAACGCCATTGACACCTGGAGTGCAGAAGGTGACTCGCACCCTGTCAAAAGATCAGGACATTTTAGTTGACCATTCATTGTTTTTTTGGCATTGAACATTGGAACATATAGAAATCATACTATGTTTGGAAAGATTATGACAAATAACTTAAATATAAACAGACAAGGACTGGTAATAATAATAATCAATATAATAATCAAAATAAAATAAACAAATAAACATGCATTTAATAATTTTATTAATTCTTCAAAAATAGCAGCTCTTTCTTAAAAAAAATCACACTTGTGTGAAGTGAGGGGCGCTCTTATCATCATACATCACATCCTGTGCTCAGCCAATCAAATCCTCAAATGTCATTCCGGCCAATCACTTTTGGCGTCTTCACTTTTATCCTCAATATGTACTTTGCTCAGTCAATCAAATTATCACTATGGGGTTATCAGCCAATTATCAGCCAATGTTTGTGTTCACACAGACAGACAAAGCTGGGCATAGGAGGGGCTGCAGCCCTAAAAGATTTGAGTACTGTGCAAAAGTAAATGTTCTGCATAATAAGACCGTCTGAAAATTATATTAATGTATGTCAATACTGGGCTACTTTTGAACAAATTATTTCATCAATGGGGCATGAGCCTTTTTTCAAGCTACTTGGCAGGTGATTAGAAGATCCTGCCCGTAGCTGCTGCTGATTGGCCCAATTCATCGGCAGTTCCTGAGTGTCACCAGATGGGGCTGTATTGTGAACTAGTGAATCAATACCGCCCCCATCTGGCAGAGTCAGATTAGGTCAGCTAAGCACAGTAATACCATGGTCAGTACACCAATAGCCTCAGGGACCGCAGGCGTTTTGTTTGAGAGAAAACCATTTTGAAGGCTGTGTGCGGTGAATAATTCTGACAGGACCTACCTGCTGCAGGTCTCTGCACCAGGCTACAGCGGGAGTCCTGCTCCCCTTCCTCGCCCTGCTGCTCCTCCCCTGCGTAGGAGGGGTGTGGAGGAGGAGGGGGGGGTGGAGGTGGAGGGCCCAAGGAACGGAGAGAAGAGGGAGGGAGATCTGAGAGCAGAGGCATGGAGGAGGCGAACGGAGGGAGACGGAAACCGCCGAAGCCCTCGGCTCCTCCCGTGGCGGTGAGCTCTAGCGGCGGCCACGACACACTCTCGTAGCCGCAGGCGTCAGACGGCGGTCTGGAGAGCGGAGGGAGACTCAAGGTGCCGTCAGTTTGGACGCTGGCCGACTGGGTGCCAGGCTGCTGTGATGATGCTCTGCCACCCTGGGTAGCACTGTGCTGCTCCCATGCTCTACACGCTCCTAGGCAGTGGTGGGAAAAGTACGCAATTGTTTTACTTAAGTAAAATGTACTTGAGTAAAAGTACAAAAGTATTGGCATCAAAATGTAATTAAAGTACCAACAGTAAAAGTACCTATTATGCAGAAATGTCCCATTTCAAGTTTTCAAATTCAAACATTTGAAAATGGCAGATCTACAAGCTCACGATGCGTTGCATCGGGACAAATTGTGAGCTTGTAGATCGGCTATTTTCGAATGGTCATATGAATATATGAACAATATATATGAATACAACTTACATTTTAGGCTTTGTAAACAAAATGTGCGAAAGGCAGCTATGACAATTGACATGAATAGGCCTATACAAAGAAATGACTGACGGTAACTTTTTGTTGTGACTATACCTGCTCCACCGGCTTTCCTCTTGGTGTAAGACTGTCCCAGACGCAGTCTACTGGACTTCAGAGTCACGTGACCAGGATAGCGCTGTGTGGCCAGAATAGAAAAAGCCAAGGTCAGAACATTTGATTGCGTGAAGGGTCGTTCCATGACAGTCACGTGGACTAATTTATTGTGGAAGTTACCGTTGTGGTCAAAATTATACAATGGCTACGAGGAGGGGAGGCACTCTGCTCCGCCAGTGACCGTGGTAAAAATCCATGGTAAATGGTGCATTCATAATAGCGCCTTTATCCAAGGCGGTTTACATAGATTGTGCATTACATTCCTCCCTTTCATACACCGATGACAGAGGAAACCATCCAAGGCACCAAACTGCACATTGGGAGCAATTAGGGGTTCAGAGTCTTGCTCACGGACACTTAGACACTAACTCTGGAGGAGGCCGGGATCAAACTTGTGGTTTCCATGCGGCCACCTACCGGCCACTCTACCCCTGAGCCACTGCCGCCCCCGCACTGACTCGCGTTGCACTTCATACCTGTTTGAAGCTGCGAAGTCTGTCCAGCGTTCTCTGTCTCTCCTGACTCACTCGAGCATTTCCCTTCTCCTCATCTTCATCAGGATCTCCTCTCTAGACAGAGAATTAAAATAATTAAAACCAACACATAGTAAATAATACTATGTGTTGGTTTTAATTATTTTAATTCTCTGTGACTATTATTATAAGTATTATTGAGAGAATAATGCAGGCATTCTGTCCCTTGTACCTGCTGTGGTGCTAGAAGTGGATCGATGTCATCATACCCTTGACGCTGCTGCAACTTCTGGTTGTGATTCACTATACAAATCTCCTACAACACAAAAACAATGGCACATTGTTTTTGTGTTGTAGGTCCAGGAGATACACTGGTTCTCAAATGTGGGTACAAAAAGACTTATGGGTCTGTAACTCTGAAAGTGTAGGTTTTCTTAGCTTAGCTTCTTGTTTTAGAGGTAGGTTTTCTTAGCTTGAAAATAAATTAATCTTCACACTGTTTTACAGAGTACAATGTTTTGACCTGGTCAAGGTTTTCGCCAGGTACAATGAGACAGTCTCATTGAAGAAGACCTTGTACCGGTCAAAATGTTCCTAATAGTAGCTTTGTGCAGATTCTTTTCTTTTCAGTCTACGTGTCTTTGTAATCCAGCACCTTCTGGACAGCATTGGGTTTTCTTAGCGTATACCTTCTTGCTTTTAAGGTAGGTTCTCTTAGTGTACCTTCTTGTTTTTGAGGTAGGTTTTCTTGGCGGTGATGCGTCCTCGCCGGGCTTCCAGCTGTCGTATCTTGCGCTGCAGGTCGTGAAGTTCTTCATCTGTCGGAGGAGTCTGAACGACCACACCGTCCTCGGCACCTTCCATGGCGTCAGGACTCTCGTAGGCGTCATAGTATACCACCTCGTCCTGGTACTCTGATGGGGTGCAACGGTTAATCAAACTCAGCGATTATGAAAACATAGCTGTTTTCTCCTAAGTCAGTGGTTTTCAACCAGTGGCCCCGGGACCACCAGTGATCCTTATATTGTTACAGCTGGTCCCCAGCTAAATGAGGGAGAGTCCCTTATAGATCTTTAACTCTTGCGAGATTAAAATGAAACCAAGCATTATCATTAAACATCTGCATTACGTAATTTACAAGAAGTTTACACAATTAGAGAATGTAGAAGAATTGTCATTTTGATCAATATTGGCCTGTTATCTCTCCTATGGTACGAACATCAACACAGCATGGCATTGTGGACAAATTCTTATCCTACCAAAACAAAATATTCAACGTTTTGGGTCTGAGAGAAATCTCATCAAATGGTGGTCCGTGGCTCAAATGCCGAATAAATAATGAGCCTTGACATGAAAAAGGTTGAAAATCACTGAAATAAGTGATTCAAATAAATAATGCTATAAGTACCGTTCATGCGTCTCCTCAGACTGTGTAGCTGTGCATTGAGCAGGAGTTCCTCACATCGCAGGACCTCCGCCTGGATATCATACAACTGCAGCTGCAGCTTGTAGTACAGCGCCTCCATGTGGTCCAGACGCACCATTGCATCATCCCCACCTTGTAAACTTTGCATCTGGATGCACACACAGCCAACCAGTCAGTGGTGTAAAGTGACTAAGTACATTTACTGTATACAACTTGCTTGTACTTAAGTACAATTTTGAGGTACTTTTACTTTACTGGTGTATTTCCTATTTTCAATACTTCAATACTTTCTTACATATGATATCTTGTGAAATGGGACATTGACATTATGAGTAGTAGGTCTACCGTATATTTTGATACCAATACTTTTGTACTTTTACGCAAGTACATATTTCATTCTGGACTTTTACTTGTAACAGAGTAGTTCTACATTGCAGCATTGATACTTAGGTAACAAAACTGAGTCCTTTTTCTCCACTACATTTAGTCGACTAAATATACAATTTTTGTCGCTAAAACATTCCAGATGACCTGATGATCTAAATTTGCTGTCCCTATCAACAGTGTGGTCACAGTGTGTCATTACCTGCTCCTTCAGGCCGTGCTTGATCTGTTCCAGACAGATCTCCTTGGCTCTCATCAGCTGCAGGGTCTCCTTGGACGCGGCGTACTGCAGTCTCTCCATGCGCTCCACGGCCGACGCCCACGACGACCTGCCCAGCTTCTTCTGGTCGGCACGCATGCGCTCGTACATCGCTGCCCAAACCAAACACAAACAATATACAGGACATGTGAGCAGTGTTGATTTCGTCGACTAATACTACGACAAAAAATGTTCGACTACCTTTTTTCACTGATGAAAACTAAGCTATGATGACTAAGACTAAATATATCGACAATTTCGTCAACAAATAAGTATAAGTTATTTTACACTTTTTACACTGCATGCTGAAAATAGCAGATCTACAAGCTCACAACGCGTGGCAGCGCAATGCGTTGTGAGCTTGTAGGCTATTTTCAGCAAGTGTAAGATCAGTCATTACGACAGCATCAAGGCCCGCCAAAATACATTTTAGTCGACTAAATCAACTGTAGATTTAGTCGACTAAAATCTTAGGATATTTATTCGACCAAAACTAGACTAACGCTAAAACATTTCAGGTGACTAAAATGTGACTAAAACTAAAATCCAAATTTCCTGTCAAAATTAACACTACCTGTACCAATACAAGTGAGAAAAGTGGAACGGGGTGCGCGTGCGGGAGCGCCGCGGAATGGCCTCTGGCTCCCAGCTCGGCGCCGTCGTTCAGTTTTCTTTGGAGCCAGGGCCGCCCAGGGCCCCTGGTCTTTGTGCCGGATTGATTCCTTCTCTAATCGATATTCCTTTCTAGTCCATTTTCCTTTGGTTATTACTCTATTTGTTATTATTGGTTGTAATGTATTTGGGTAATACAAATTTGTTGTTCTTGATGTTTAGATGTTAGTAGCTTTATGCCTTATAGTTCTTATCCTCTGGGCTGTGCCTGTCACACACCCACGTTGTTGATTGATTGACTGTGCATGCTTGTGTAATTACCATCTTTCAACTGCATGCACCAGGCCGCAGTCTTAAGTGTTCAATTTCTGTGATCAATTTGTTAAAATAATTTCTGAAACATTTTGACTCTCACCGAGTCACCAGTGGTTATTTAGTTTGTTAAGTGTAGTGTTTACCTTTCTGTGCTCTGGTGGTGGTTTCAAAGAACTTGACGGTGAGATCCTGGATGGAACGCACGGCAGCATTAGCCTTCCTCGTCCACTCCTCGTCCTCCTTCCTCAAGCCATCCACACGACGAGGTCCCAGCCGCTCCGTCTCCAACGAGATCTGAAAGGGTTTGAAAAGAAAAAAACACTAGAGATGTACCGATTTTTTTCCTTACCAATACAGATTCTGATCTGTATTGGTATCTCTACTACTTGAGTATCGGTCCGATCCGATACCAGTGTTGTGTAAAAAAAAGAAAAGTGTTAATTACAGTTTTTCGGGATTGTTAACACACGTTTCTCAAAGCAATAACAACAACTGGTTGAAAACCACTGCTTTAAATATATCATTTTACAAATTGTTTTAACCTAAGTGGATGGCGATATCTTTTGATCACTTCCAGCCAATCAGAATCCACCAGAAAGACATCTGGGATGCAAGTCGGTCTCATTCACCCTCTGGAAGTTTTGTTATTAACGGAGACAAAGAGACTCTCACAAACAGCTAAGCTAATGCTAGCTGGCATTACCTCAGGCACAACTATCTCCCTCAGTCCTTATAATTAAATCAGAGTCAACAACCTTTTCTGGATTAGGGTCGGCTGGAAAATATTTGAAAGCATCCGCAGCCCACGATCTGCCCACCACGTAACGTATTGAGTGTTCAGATGGGTGAGCTGACTTTCAACCTGGGTGCCCATTTTGGGCCTGTTGATTATTATTATGATGCACATTTTCAAACTTGTTCCTCAAACAACAACCAATATACAAGCTTACAACGTGTTGCAAATTATATTGGCTATATTCACTGTGTGGAGAAGAAAAAACACCATTCAATTTGTGATGTTGTAATACCAGTATGGAGCAGTAGGTGTCACTCCAGGTCAAGGCAGTGACCTGGAGTAAAACATGCCCATGCATGTTTGATGTTAAATGTTTACAGTGATACTACTAAACAATGGAGCTGAAGTAGAACACAAATTATGTCTACACCACTGACCTATAATAAACTACAGTGGTTGAGAGGTTTACACTCTGAATGACTGTGGCTTTTGTTCTCTTTCGTTTGCAAGCAGTACATGTTGCCAGATTGTGTGAGAGAAATAAGCAACCAGGTCTATGAAAACAATTCCAAAAGAACAGAATATAGGCTGCATGAGCACACACTGACAGCTATTTCAAAATAGCAGATCTACAAGCACACAACACATGACATCTGCAACATGTTGTGAGCTGGTAGATCTGCTATTTGAAAAATAAATCTTGGAAAAAACAAAAATGAAACATGTGGAATATTTAAGCATTTGAATACACACATCTTGTATGAGGGTCCCTGGCACAACATATTTTCAGATGGGCGTGAAGAGCTAATAGAGCCTGTCTGCTTGCTCTGGGGTTGAAATAGAATTTTGACCTTCGGGTCAAAATGAGTGTCAAACTAATTGTGTCAAAGGGCGTGTGATGCGTGTCCAACCTACCTAGACAGACACTAGTCAACCGAAGAGCAGGGAGACCAAATGCAACAACCACCCCAATTAACCTATTGACTGCTAAGGATGACTTTTGCAACTTTAGAGAGAGAGAGAGAGAGAGAGAGAGAGAGGAGAGAGAGAGAGAGAGAGAGAGAGAAAGTCACATGAAATAGCATGTAATGAATCAAACAACTTGGTGATTAGACTCCCCATAATCTGTAATTACTCACCTTGGTTACTCAGACACTCAAACCAACAATCACCTGCTCCATGAATAATGTAACAGCAGAAAATACAACACCATTCATTCATTAATGTCTTCATAGGGAGGAGGCAGAGAGAGAGAGAGAAAGAGAGAGAGAGAGAGAGAGCTAAGAAAACTAAGCGGGAAGATGCTAGGTTCAGTGTTTACCTGGAATCCTATATTTTATACGAGGCACTACATTGTTCACCCTGCCCTCTATTTATGTGACTATTTACCTTGTTTATTGAACAGAGTTCATTGTTGCTCTGCTTATTTTTATCTCACATTTAAACAGTGCGCAAAACCGCGTCCTTTGAACGGATTCACACGCTATGATTGGCCAGTGAACTTGTGCAAGGACACGCTGTGATTGGCCAGTAGCCACTTTGAGTGGCAGTTGGGGCAAACGCTCTCGCCAGAACATTTACTATTCTATGTCTATCGGGTCGCAACTTGAACGGCTCTGAGTCGGCTCAATCGAACTTCGCAACGTACGACACGGCAACTCGCTCGCTTTAGCTCTGGTGTGTGTGTATGTATATATATATATATATATATATATATATATATATATATATATGGTCTAGTCTAGTTGTTGTAGGTGAGAGGCACTTCCGAATTGGCCACAGATGATACCCGTGTACTAGGATTTACAATGTGTTCTGTGACTGGAGTTGAGTTGAAAGGCATTTTTTGCAATTGTGTGGTTTTGCATAAGGTTTGAGGACAGAGCACCCTGACAACAGCTGTCTTGTACTAACAATCCTATAATGTGAAACTAGAACTCCCACAACACAAGTTCCCAACATACAGTACATGTGAGGATAAAGCACATGTCTTATTCATGATGCCGTCTGAGCCCACTGCACGAAATGAGACACTGATGTAACCGCTCTGCCATGAGATAGGACCGTCACACAATGCATGTAGTCCAAGACTTACTTCCTGTATCTGTGTGACGTAGGTAGCCACCTTTTTAGGAGACCGAATGGGCTCTAGTATGCACACAGAATAACTCTTCCTTCACAGGTGAAACGATGATGCTAATTAAGGCTCTGTTCCATTTAGTGCACAGTGGTTCTCAAACTATTTACTTTCAATGCCCCCCATAACTCTTACGGGTCCATTTGGTAGTAAGAGTGAGAAATACTCCAGTGCAAATAACTAAAATTTGTACTTAATCCATTGATACCTGGAACGCATCCATGTCACGTTAGCGTTAGCGTTTTAAACATTGTTATAATTTAGCTATTGAAAAATAGCAGATCTACAAGCTCATAGCGCGCCACCGAGTGGCGCGCTATGAACTTGTAGGTCTGCTATTTTTGAAAAATCGTTAAAATGTGCCTCAAATCTTTCCGAAAATTGTCATGATTTAGAAAACTTTTTTTTTTAAATTTCGACGTCAGGCCTGAATGGGTTAAGCACAGTACTTAGTTACTTTACACCACTGCGGAAACGGTTCCAAATGTTCCAAATTTCGGTTCCTCAAAATTGGATCTGGTTGCGGATCGCAGCCCTATGTGAGACTCAGTCAGCTCACACATCAAAACCTCTCTCTGCCAACACATCAACATCGAGCACAATGCAAACTCTATGCAAATGTTGCATCCTGGCTGGCCGAGAGCTCTCTCAAGCTCAGCTTTTTAAATGTGTTAAACAATTTGCTCTGGTCAAAAGTACTGACTTTGATGATTAGTAGAATTTAAGGTGGTTGTACATCCTTCTCCTGTCTCTCCAACAGCGCATAAATCATCCCTTTCTTCACATTATAGTCAATGTACATTAACATTAAATGCTGCCACATCCCCCAAATCAGCATGTGAGAAACCAAATGGCCTTTGTTCTGTCTGTAAACATGAGGAAGCCTTTTATTTGCATACAGCTTTTTGTTTTGTTTTCAACCGTTGGAATTGCCCTCGGGGGGAACAGGTGTCGGAGTTCAACCCTCTCAATGGAACTGACAGAGAAAAGGACAAGCAGGCCGGGAAGATTGCAACCTTACTTGATGTTAAAGAAAACCTTACCGAAAACGTGGAATGCACAAAATCCCAAACTCAAAACTAACCTAAAGGAATGGCTGACCTTAAAATACAGTTGAGCTTAGTGGAACAATTTAGAAGCATTTTAGACTAGTTTGTATTTGTTGTAGCATCTAGGTTTGTCACAATTATTACATAATCGTCTAATCGCAATTTTCTGAGATAATTGCAATTATTGCATAATTTCATAATCGTTTCCATGTTGAAAGATGTTCATACATAAACAAGAATAACTCAGTCATAACTGCCAGGTGCCGAAAGCTCTTGTTTATGAACATCTATCATCAGATCAGTTTGTGTGCCGCCGCCTCTGCCTCAGCTCACGGCTTCACATTGCGGCGTTCAGAGTATGGGATTTATGAGGTTCAGACTATGGGTTTTATGGGTAAGTCTCCCATTGGCTTAGAACTTTAGAGTGTCCACTATGGTCACTACTAGAGGTAGTAGCAAATGTAGTCCAGGTGCTATTCAAGCACCTGGCAAAAAGTTGAAATAGCAGATCTACAAGCTTACATCGTAAACTTGCAGATCAGATATTTCCACTATGTTTACCGTAAGTATAACATTTATACATTTATTATGGTTTATTTTATTATTTGGCTGTTGTAACAAACAATGTACAATGTAGCGTTTGAAAGTGTAATTATGTATTCTGCCGCTTGGCCAGTTCCCACTTGAAAAAGAGACTCCGTTTTCTACAAAGAATGACAATTTTCTACACTTGAACCGCAATGCCCCTTCTCAGGGGTGAATATTGGGCAAAATAGATCTACATGCTCACAGCACGTCACAACAAACTTTTAGATCAGTTATTGTCGCTGAAGAGATTTGATGCAGAGGTCTATGATCAATGAAAGGCTTAAGTGGTTAAAGGTTTTACGATATATTACACTAGAGACATTCAAAGTGAAAAGGCACTCATTTAACACATTTATAGGTTAGAATTTTAACAATTCCGGTTCCTCCTAAATTATTCCCTCCTGACAATTAAATTCCTTAGCGGTTCCATTTAATGATTCCTAGAGGGTATGCGCGTGACATCATCATACAAATGGACCCTTACAGGTCTGTAACTGAGTGTACAAATGGAACCAAATGGACCCTTACAGGTCTGTAACTGAGTGTACAAATGGAACCAAATGGACCCTTACAGGTCTGTAACTGAGTGTATAAATGGAACCAAATGGACCCTTACAGGTCTGTAACTGAGTGTGGCCAAACCAAATGGACCCTGGAAATTTAAAACTTTGAGAACCATCGGTATTGTACCATATTAGGAGGCGTGAAGTCCACATACCACTGACAGTGTGATAAAACCCGGTCATGGAATTTTAGCACTTGCACAGGAGACCGGGGATTCAAATAGGGCATAGAACAGGAAGGTTACAGAGTGAAGCTTTAAAATAAAGTACAATCAGTGGTAGTTTAACGGAGATGATTTGGTATAGCTAAAGCTGGCAGGCAGGCTATAGCTGGCATTACCTCAGATTACCTCAGAAACTATCTCACCCTTATAATTAATCAGTCAGATTATCCATATATCCTGTTGTGTGTCTTTCAGCACCACTGTCACCGAGGCAGAGATCTCTACCTGTTTCTCGCACCCTCTGCCTGCGTATGACAGTGATTCAAAGTAACAAAGTACAATTACAAGTACTGTACTTTTTCGAGTTATTTGTACTACTTTACTTGATTATTTCCAATACTTTCTACTCCACTACTACTTTCTACTCCACTACATCTCGGATGCAAGTTACTAGTTACTTTGTAGATTTTGATTATTATTACAAACATACAGTAACCACATCAGCCCTATATACAAGTGCGTGCGTGCGTGCGTGCGTGCGTGCGTGCGTGCGTGCGTGCGTGCGTGCGTGCGTGCGTGCGTGCGCACATCTCAACGCATTGTGAGCTTGTAGATCTGCTGCTGAAGTATAAATCAGGCTTTATTGTCTGCCAGTAAACTGATATAAAAACTGTCTCTCTCGTTTGAAACTTGATATTTCTGTGAAACTTCAAATGGCCGTGGGACTTGCTTACGTGTGTGTGTGTGTGTGTGTGTGTGTGTGTGTGTGTGTGTGTGTGTGTGTGTGTGTGTGTGTGTGTGTGTGTGTGTGTGTGTGTGTGTGTGTGTGTGTGTGTGTGTGTGTGTGTGTGTGTGTGTGTGTGTGTGTGTGTGTGTGTGTGCGCGTGCGTGCGTACACTTGCATTACCGTTCTTTATGGGGGTCACAAGTCGTATAACATGAATTGAGAAACAGACAATTTTTCCTGGCCCACACAAGGTGTGCGTGCGTGCGTGCGTGTGT